>NW_027211801.1:1590165-1908198 GCF_036971445.1 Narcine bancroftii
TATTGTAAATACAGTGACTTTAAAGTAGCGGTTGTCACCCTTTCCCCCCAACACCCCAAAATATTGCATAGACAATGTCATCAAAGCATTAGGTCACAAACTTTTCACCCCTCTCCCCACAATATTGTTTATAAAGAGATCTAAATGCAGTGGGTATCAATCTTTTTCTCTGTCATTACCACAAAGTTGTAAATATTGATCCTTTAAAGGAGGGGGTCTCCAAATTCCATGCCCACTTCCCAAAATATTGAATATACAGAGACCTGAGAGCAGTGCGTTTCAAATTTCCCACCTACTCAAAAAAATATTGGAAATAAAGATTCATTGAAACAGTGGGTATTAATCTTTTTCCCCCACCCACCCAAAGTTCCAAATATATTGTAAATACAGACACATTAAAGCAATGGATCTCAACCTTTCATGTCCAATTCCCACATTACAGTACATAAAGAGACCTTAAAGTAGAGGATCTCAACCTTTCGCTCCAACTCACAGAATTATTGTAAATACAGAGCCATGAAAGCAGTGGGTTTTAATCTTTTTCCCGTACACACCCAAAGTGGTAAATATTGATCCCTTAAAGGAGAGGGTGTCAGACTTTCGTGCCCACTTCCAAAAATATTGTAAAGACCGACACCTGAAAGCTGAGGGTTTTATCCTTTTTTTTTACTCTCCTCACGTTATTGTATATAAAAAGAAATTAAAGCAGTGGGTCTCAATCTTTCGCACCTACTCACAAAAATATTGTAAATACATAGCCATTAAAGCAGTGGATCTCAACCTTTCATGTCCAATCCCCACATTATTGTATATAAAGAGACCATAAAGCAAAGGATCTCAATCTTTTCTTCCAACTCACAGAAATGTTGTAAATGCATAGACATGGAAGCAGTGAGTATCAATCTTTTTTAAACCCACACACTCGAAGTTGTAAATATTGATCCCTTATGGAGAGCGTCTCATACTTTCGTGACCACTCCCCAAAATATTGTATATAGAGTGACTTTAAAGTAGTGGGTGTCATGCTTTCCCTCCAACACCTTAAAATATTACATAGACAAAGACATCAAAGCATTAGGTCTTAAATTTTTCCCCCATTCCCCACAATATTGAATATAAAGAGATCTGAATGCAGCGGCTATTAATCTTTTTCTCTGTCACTACCAGAAAGTTGTAAATATTGAGCCACCAAAGCAATGGATCTCAACCTTTCATGTCCAATTCCAACATTACAGTACATAATGAGACCTTAAAGTAGAGGATCTCAACCTTTCCCTCCAACTGACAGAATTAATATAAATAAAGAGCAATGAAAGCAGTGGGTCTGAATCCTTTTCTTTACTCTCCTCACATTATTCTACATAAAAAGAAATTAAAGCAGTGGGTCTCAACCTTTCGCACCTACTCACATAAATATTGTAAATACAGAGCAATTAAAGCAGTGGGCATTTATCTTTTTTCCCCCACACACCCAAAGTTGTAAATATTGATCCAATAAAGGAGAGATTGTCAGACTTTCGTGCCCACTTCCAAAAATATTGTATAGACAGACACCTGAAAGCAGTGGGTCTCATCCTTTTTCTTTACACTCCTCACATTATTGTATATAAAAAGAAATTAAAGCAGTGGGTTTCAACCTTTCTCACATACTCACAAAAATATTGGAAATACATAGCCACTAAAACAATGGATCTCGTGCTTTCATGTCCAATTCCAACATTACAGTACATAAAGAGACCTTAAAGTAGAGGATCTCAACCTTTCCCTCCAACTCACAGAATTATTGTATATACATAGACATGGGAACAGAGAGTATCAATCTTTTTTAAACCCACACACCCAAAGTTGTAAATATTGATCCCTTAAAGAAGAGCGTCTCAGACCTTCGAGATCATTACCCAAAATATTGTACATACTGTAACTTTAAAGTAGTGGGTGTCATGCTTTCCCCCTACACCCTAAAATATTACATAGACAGAGACATCAAAGCATTAGTTCTGAAACTTTTCCCCCATTCCCCACAATATTGAATATAAAGAGATCTGAAAGCAGTGGCTATCAATCTTTTTCTATGTCACTACCAGAAAATTGTAAATATTGAGCCACCAAAGCAATGGATCTCAACCTTTCATGTCCAATTCCCACATTACTGTACATAAAGGGATTAAAGTAGAGGATCTCAAACTTTCACTCCAACTCACAGAATTATTGTAAATACAGAGCCATTAAAGCAGTGGGTATTAATCTTTTCCCCCACATACCCAAAGTTGTAATTATTGATCCCTTAAAGGAGAGGGTGTCAGACGTTCGTGCCCACTTCCAAAAATGTTGCACATACAGACACCTGAAAGCACTGGGTCTGAATCTTTTTCTTTACTCTCCTCACATTATTGTATTTAAAAAGAAATTAAAGCAGTGGGTCTCAACCTTTCGAACCTACTCACAAAAATATTGTAAATACAGAGCAATTAAAACAGTGGATCTCAACCTTTCATGTCCAATTCCCACATTACTGTACATAAAGAGATTAAAGTAGAGGATCTCAAACTTTCACTCCAACTCACAGAATTATTGTAAATACAGAGCCATTAAAGCAGTGGGTATTAATCTTTTCCCCCACATACCCAAAGTTGTAATTATTGATCCCTTAAAGGAGAGGGTGTCAGACGTTCGTGCCCACTTCCAAAAATGTTGCACATACAGACACCTGAAAGCACTGGGTCTGAATCTTTTTCTTTACTCTCCTCACATTATTGTATTTAAAAAGAAATTAAAGCAGTGGGTCTCAACCTTTCGAACCTACTCACAAAAATATTGTAAATACAGAGCAATTAAAACAGTGGATCCTAACCTTTCATGTCCAATCCCCACATTATTGTATATAAAGAGACCATAATGCAATGAATCTCAATCTTTTCTTCCAACACACAGAAATATTGTAAATACATAGACATGGAAGCAGTGAGTATCAATCTTTTTTAAACCCAAACACCCGAAGTTGTAAATATTGATCACTTAAAGGAGAAGGTCTCAGACATTCGTACCCACTTCCAAAAATGTTCTTTGGACAGAGACCTGAAAGCAGTGGGTCTGATCCTTTTTCTTTACTCTCCTCACATTATTGTATATAAAAAGAAATTAAAGCAGTGGGTCTCAACATTTTGCACCTATTAACAAAAATATTGTAAATACAGAGCAATTAAAGCAGTGGATCCTAACCTTACATGTCCAATCCCCACATTATTGTATATAAAGAGATCATAAAGCAAAGGATCTCAACCTTTCATTCCATCTCACAGAAATATTGTAAATACATAGACATGGAAGCAGTGAGTATCAATCTTTTTTAAACCCACACACCCGAAGTTGTAAATATTGATCCCTTATGGAGAGCATCTCATACTTTCGTGACCACTACCCAAAATATTGTATATAGAGTGACTTTAATGAAGTGGGTGTCACGATTTACCCCCAACACCCCAAAATATTGCATAGACAGAGACATCAAAGCATTAGGTCTGAAATCTTTCCCCCATTCCCCACAATATTGAATATAAAAAGATCTAAATTCAGTGCCTATCAATCTTTTTCTCTCTCCTACCCACAAAGTTGTAAATATTGAGCAACTAAAGTAATGGATTTCAACCTTTCATGTCCAATTCCCACATTACTGTACATAAAGTGACCTTAAAGTAGAGGATCTCAACCTTTCCCTCCAAGTCACAGAATTATTGTAAATACAGAGCCATGAAAGCAGTGGGTATTAATAATTTTCCCCCCCACCCAAAGTTGTAAATATTGATCCTTTAAAGGAGGGGGTCTCCAAATTCCATGCCCACTTCCCAAAATATTGAATATACAGAGACCTGAGAGCAGTGCGTTTCAAATTTCCCACCTACTCAAAAAAATATTGGAAATAAAGATTCATTGAAACAGTGGGTATTAATCTTTTTCCCCCACCCACCCAAAGTTCCAAATATATTGTAAATACAGAACATTAAAGCAATGGATCTCAACCTTTCATGTCCAATTCCCACATTACAGTACATAAAGAGACCTTAAAGTAGAGGATCTCAACCTTTCCCTCCAACTCACAGAATTATTGTAAATACAGAGCCATGAAAGCAGTGGGTTTTAATCTTTTTCCCCTACACACCCAAAGTGGTAAATATTGATCCCTTAAAGGAGAGGGTGTCAGACTTTCGTGCCCACTTCCAAAAATATGGTAAAGACAGACACCTGAAAGCTGAGGGTTTTATCCTTTTTTTTTACTCTCCTCACATTATTGTCTATAAAAAGAAATTAAAGCAGTGGGTCTCAATCTTTCGCACCTACTCACAAAAATATTGTAAATACATAGCCATTAAAGCAGTGGATCTCAACCTTTCATGTCCAATCCCCACATTATTGTATATAAAGAGACCATAAAGCAAAGGATCTCAATCTTTTCTTCCAACACACAGAAATATTGTAAATACATAGACATGGAAGCGGTGAGTATCAATCTTTTTTAAACCCAAACACCCGAAGTTGTAAATATTGATCACTTAAAGGAGAAGGTCTCAGACATTCGTACCCACTTCCAAAAATGTTCTTTGGACAGAGACCTGAAAGCAGTGGGTCTGATCCTTTTTCTTTACTCTCCTCACATTATTGTATATAAAAAGAAATTAAAGCAGTGGGTATCAACCTTTTGCACCTATTAACAAAAATATTGTAAATACAGAGCAATTAATGCAGTGGATCTTAACCTTACATGTCCAATCCCCACATTATTGTATATAAAGAGATCATAAAGCAAAGGATCTCAACCTTTCCTTCCATCTCACAGAAATATTGTAAATACATAGAAATGGAAGCAGTGAGTATCAATCTTTTTTAAACCCACACACTCGAAGTTGTAAATATTGATCCCTTATGGAGAGCGTCTCATACTTTCGTGACCACTCCCCAAAATATTGTATATAGAGTGACTTTAAAGTAGTGGGTGTCACGATTTACCCCAACAACCCAAAATATTGCATAGACAGAGACATCAAAGCATGAGGTCTGAAATCTTTCCCCCACTCCCCAAAATATTGAATATAAAGAGATCTAAATGCAGTGGCTATCAATATTTTTCTCTCTCACTACCACAAAGTTAAAAATATTGAGCCACTAAAGCAATGGATCTCAACCTTTTATGTCCAATTCCCTCATTACTGTACATAAAGAGACCTTAAAGTAGAGGTTCTCAACTTTCCCTCCAACTCACAGAATTATTGTAAATACGGAGCCATGAAAGCAGTGGGTATCAATCTTTTTTAAACCCACACACCCAAAGTTGTAAATATTGATACCTTAAAGGAAAGCGTCTCAGACCTTCGTGACCACTACACAAAATATTGTAAATACAGTGACTTTAAAGTAGCGGTTGTCACCCTTTCCCCCCAACACCCCTAAATATTGCATAGACAATGTCATCAAAGCATTAGGTCACAAACTTTTCCCCCCTCTCCCCACAATATTGTTTATAAAGAGATCTAAATGCAGTGGGTATCAATCTTTTTCTCTGTCATTACCACAAAGTTGTAAATATTGATCCTTTAAAGGAGGGGGTCTCCAAATTCCATGCCCACTTCCCAAAATATTGAATATACAGAGACCTGAGAGCAGTGCGTTTCAAATTTCCCACCTACTCAAAAAAATATTGGAAATAAAGATTCATTGAAACAGTGGGTATTAATCTTTTTCCCCCACCCACCCAAAGTTCCAAATATATTGTAAATACAGACACATTAAAGCAATGGATCTCAACCTTTCATGTCCAATTCCCACATTACAGTACATAAAGAGACCTTAAAGTAGAGGATCTCAACCTTTCGCTCCAACTCACAGAATTATTGTAAATACAGAGCCATGAAAGCAGTGGGTTTTAATCTTTTTCCCGTACACACCCAAAGTGGTAAATATTGATCCCTTAAAGGAGAGGGTGTCAGACTTTCGTGCCCACTTCCAAAAATATTGTAAAGACCGACACCTGAAAGCTGAGGGTTTTATCCTTTTTTTTTACTCTCCTCACGTTATTGTATATAAAAAGAAATTAAAGCAGTGGGTCTCAATCTTTCGCACCTACTCACAAAAATATTGTAAATACATAGCCATTAAAGCAGTGGATCTCAACCTTTCATGTCCAATCCCCACATTATTGTATATAAAGAGACCATAAAGCAAAGGATCTCAATCTTTTCTTCCAACTCACAGAAATGTTGTAAATGCATAGACATGGAAGCAGTGAGTATCAATCTTTTTTAAACCCACACACTCGAAGTTGTAAATATTGATCCCTTATGGAGAGCGTCTCATACTTTCGTGACCACTCCCCAAAATATTGTATATAGAGTGACTTTAAAGTAGTGGGTGTCATGCTTTCCCTCCAACACCTTAAAATATTACATAGACAAAGACATCAAAGCATTAGGTCTTAAATTTTTCCCCCATTCCCCACAATATTGAATATAAAGAGATCTGAATGCAGCGGCTATTAATCTTTTTCTCTGTCACTACCAGAAAGTTGTAAATATTGAGCCACCAAAGCAATGGATCTCAACCTTTCATGTCCAATTCCAACATTACAGTACATAATGAGACCTTAAAGTAGAGGATCTCAACCTTTCCCTCCAACTGACAGAATTAATATAAATAAAGAGCAATGAAAGCAGTGGGTCTGAATCCTTTTCTTTACTCTCCTCACATTATTCTACATAAAAAGAAATTAAAGCAGTGGGTCTCAACCTTTCGCACCTACTCACATAAATATTGTAAATACAGAGCAATTAAAGCAGTGGGCATTTATCTTTTTTCCCCCACACACCCAAAGTTGTAAATATTGATCCAATAAAGGAGAGATTGTCAGACTTTCGTGCCCACTTCCAAAAATATTGTATAGACAGACACCTGAAAGCAGTGGGTCTCATCCTTTTTCTTTACACTCCTCACATTATTGTATATAAAAAGAAATTAAAGCAGTGGGTTTCAACCTTTCTCACATACTCACAAAAATATTGGAAATACATAGCCACTAAAACAATGGATCTCGTGCTTTCATGTCCAATTCCAACATTACAGTACATAAAGAGACCTTAAAGTAGAGGATCTCAACCTTTCCCTCCAACTCACAGAATTATTGTATATACATAGACATGGGAACAGAGAGTATCAATCTTTTTTAAACCCACACACCCAAAGTTGTAAATATTGATCCCTTAAAGAAGAGCGTCTCAGACCTTCGAGATCATTACCCAAAATATTGTACATACTGTAACTTTAAAGTAGTGGGTGTCATGCTTTCCCCCTACACCCTAAAATATTACATAGACAGAGACATCAAAGCATTAGTTCTGAAACTTTTCCCCCATTCCCCACAATATTGAATATAAAGAGATCTGAAAGCAGTGGCTATCAATCTTTTTCTATGTCACTACCAGAAAATTGTAAATATTGAGCCACCAAAGCAATGGATCTCAACCTTTCATGTCCAATTCCCACATTACTGTACATAAAGGGATTAAAGTAGAGGATCTCAAACTTTCACTCCAACTCACAGAATTATTGTAAATACAGAGCCATTAAAGCAGTGGGTATTAATCTTTTCCCCCACATACCCAAAGTTGTAATTATTGATCCCTTAAAGGAGAGGGTGTCAGACGTTCGTGCCCACTTCCAAAAATGTTGCACATACAGACACCTGAAAGCACTGGGTCTGAATCTTTTTCTTTACTCTCCTCACATTATTGTATTTAAAAAGAAATTAAAGCAGTGGGTCTCAACCTTTCGAACCTACTCACAAAAATATTGTAAATACAGAGCAATTAAAACAGTGGATCTCAACCTTTCATGTCCAATTCCCACATTACTGTACATAAAGAGATTAAAGTAGAGGATCTCAAACTTTCACTCCAACTCACAGAATTATTGTAAATACAGAGCCATTAAAGCAGTGGGTATTAATCTTTTCCCCCACATACCCAAAGTTGTAATTATTGATCCCTTAAAGGAGAGGGTGTCAGACGTTCGTGCCCACTTCCAAAAATGTTGCACATACAGACACCTGAAAGCACTGGGTCTGAATCTTTTTCTTTACTCTCCTCACATTATTGTATTTAAAAAGAAATTAAAGCAGTGGGTCTCAACCTTTCGAACCTACTCACAAAAATATTGTAAATACAGAGCAATTAAAACAGTGGATCCTAACCTTTCATGTCCAATCCCCACATTATTGTATATAAAGAGACCATAATGCAATGAATCTCAATCTTTTCTTCCAACACACAGAAATATTGTAAATACATAGACATGGAAGCAGTGAGTATCAATCTTTTTTAAACCCAAACACCCGAAGTTGTAAATATTGATCACTTAAAGGAGAAGGTCTCAGACATTCGTACCCACTTCCAAAAATGTTCTTTGGACAGAGACCTGAAAGCAGTGGGTCTGATCCTTTTTCTTTACTCTCCTCACATTATTGTATATAAAAAGAAATTAAAGCAGTGGGTCTCAACATTTTGCACCTATTAACAAAAATATTGTAAATACAGAGCAATTAAAGCAGTGGATCCTAACCTTACATGTCCAATCCCCACATTATTGTATATAAAGAGATCATAAAGCAAAGGATCTCAACCTTTCATTCCATCTCACAGAAATATTGTAAATACATAGACATGGAAGCAGTGAGTATCAATCTTTTTTAAACCCACACACCCGAAGTTGTAAATATTGATCCCTTATGGAGAGCATCTCATACTTTCGTGACCACTACCCAAAATATTGTATATAGAGTGACTTTAAAGAAGTGGGTGTCACGATTTACCCCCAACACCCCAAAATATTGCATAGACAGAGACATCAAAGCATTAGGTCTGAAATCTTTCCCCCATTCCCCACAATATTGAATATAAAAAGATCTAAATTCAGTGCCTATCAATCTTTTTCTCTCTCCTACCCACAAAGTTGTAAATATTGAGCAACTAAAGTAATGGATTTCAACCTTTCATGTCCAATTCCCACATTACTGTACATAAAGTGACCTTAAAGTAGAGGATCTCAACCTTTCCCTCCAAGTCACAGAATTATTGTAAATACAGAGCCATGAAAGCAGTGGGTATTAATAATTTTCCCCCCCACCCAAAGTTGTAAATATTGATCCTTTAAAGGAGGGGGTCTCCAAATTCCATGCCCACTTCCCAAAATATTGAATATACAGAGACCTGAGAGCAGTGCGTTTCAAATTTCCCACCTACTCAAAAAAATATTGGAAATAAAGATTCATTGAAACAGTGGGTATTAATCTTTTTCCCCCACCCACCCAAAGTTCCAAATATATTGTAAATACAGAACATTAAAGCAATGGATCTCAACCTTTCATGTCCAATTCCCACATTACAGTACATAAAGAGACCTTAAAGTAGAGGATCTCAACCTTTCCCTCCAACTCACAGAATTATTGTAAATACAGAGCCATGAAAGCAGTGGGTTTTAATCTTTTTCCCCTACACACCCAAAGTGGTAAATATTGATCCCTTAAAGGAG
Organism: Narcine bancroftii; assembly: GCF_036971445.1. Classification (NCBI taxonomy): domain Eukaryota; kingdom Metazoa; phylum Chordata; class Chondrichthyes; order Torpediniformes; family Narcinidae; genus Narcine; species Narcine bancroftii. Next base: position 1,599,736 of record NW_027211801.1, read on the forward strand.
AGGGTGTCAGACTTTCGTGCCCACTTCCAAAAATATGGTAAAGACAGACACCTGAAAGCTGAGGGTTTTATCCTTTTTTTTTACTCTCCTCACATTATTGTCTATAAAAAGAAATTAAAGCAGTGGGTCTCAATCTTTCGCACCTACTCACAAAAATATTGTAAATACATAGCCATTAAAGCAGTGGATCTCAACCTTTCATGTCCAATCCCCACATTATTGTATATAAAGAGACCATAAAGCAAAGGATCTCAATCTTTTCTTCCAACACACAGAAATATTGTAAATACATAGACATGGAAGCGGTGAGTATCAATCTTTTTTAAACCCAAACACCCGAAGTTGTAAATATTGATCACTTAAAGGAGAAGGTCTCAGACATTCGTACCCACTTCCAAAAATGTTCTTTGGACAGAGACCTGAAAGCAGTGGGTCTGATCCTTTTTCTTTACTCTCCTCACATTATTGTATATAAAAAGAAATTAAAGCAGTGGGTATCAACCTTTTGCACCTATTAACAAAAATATTGTAAATACAGAGCAATTAATGCAGTGGATCTTAACCTTACATGTCCAATCCCCACATTATTGTATATAAAGAGATCATAAAGCAAAGGATCTCAACCTTTCCTTCCATCTCACAGAAATATTGTAAATACATAGAAATGGAAGCAGTGAGTATCAATCTTTTTTAAACCCACACACTCGAAGTTGTAAATATTGATCCCTTATGGAGAGCGTCTCATACTTTCGTGACCACTCCCCAAAATATTGTATATAGAGTGACTTTAAAGTAGTGGGTGTCACGATTTACCCCAACAACCCAAAATATTGCATAGACAGAGACATCAAAGCATGAGGTCTGAAATCTTTCCCCCACTCCCCAAAATATTGAATATAAAGAGATCTAAATGCAGTGGCTATCAATATTTTTCTCTCTCACTACCACAAAGTTAAAAATATTGAGCCACTAAAGCAATGGATCTCAACCTTTTATGTCCAATTCCCTCATTACTGTACATAAAGAGACCTTAAAGTAGAGGTTCTCAACTTTCCCTCCAACTCACAGAATTATTGTAAATACGGAGCCATGAAAGCAGTGGGTATCAATCTTTTTTAAACCCACACACCCAAAGTTGTAAATATTGATACCTTAAAGGAAAGCGTCTCAGACCTTCGTGACCACTACACAAAATATTGTAAATACAGTGACTTTAAAGTAGCGGTTGTCACCCTTTCCCCCCAACACCCCTAAATATTGCATAGACAATGTCATCAAAGCATTAGGTCACAAACTTTTCCCCCCTCTCCCCACAATATTGTTTATAAAGAGATCTAAATGCAGTGGGTATCAATCTTTTTCTCTGTCATTACCACAAAGTTGTAAATATTGATCCTTTAAAGGAGGGGGTCTCCAAATTCCATGCCCACTTCCCAAAATATTGAATATACAGAGACCTGAGAGCAGTGCGTTTCAAATTTCCCACCTACTCAAAAAAATATTGGAAATAAAGATTCATTGAAACAGTGGGTATTAATCTTTTTCCCCCACCCACCCAAAGTTCCAAATATATTGTAAATACAGACACATTAAAGCAATGGATCTCAACCTTTCATGTCCAATTCCCACATTACAGTAGATAAAGAGACCTTAAAGTAGAGGATCTCAACCTTTCGCTCCAACTCACAGAATTATTGTAAATACAGAGCCATGAAAGCAGTGGGTTTTAATCTTTTTCCCGTACACACCCAAAGTGGTAAATATTGATCCCTTAAAGGAGAGGGTGTCAGACTTTCGTGCCCACTTCCAAAAATATTGTAAAGACAGACACCTGAAAGCTGAGGGTTTTATCCTTTTTTTTTACTCTCCTCACATTATTGTTTATAAAAAGAAATTAAAGCAGTGGGTCTCAATCTTTCGCACCTACTCACAGAAATATTGTAAATACATAGCCATTAAAGCAGTGGATCTCAACCTTTCATGTCCAATCCCCACATTATTGTATATAAAGAGACCATAAAGCAAAGGATCTCAATCTTTTCTTCCAACTCACAGAAATGTTGTAAATGCATAGACATGGAAGCAGTGAGTATCAATCTTTTTTAAACCCACACACTCGAAGTTGTAAATATTGATCCCTTATGGAGAGCGTCTCATACTTTCGTGACCACTCCCCAAAATATTGTATATAGAGTGACTTTAAAGTAGTGGGTGTCATGCTTTCCCTCCAACACCTTAAAATATTACATAGACAAAGACATCAAAGCATTAGGTCTTAAATTTTTCCCCCATTCCCCACAATATTGAATATAAAGAGATCTGAATGCAGCGGCTATTAATCTTTTTCTCTGTCACTACCAGAAAGTTGTAAATATTGAGCCACCAAAGCAATGGATCTCAACCTTTCATGTCCAATTCCAACATTACAGTACATAATGAGACCTTAAAGTAGAGGATCTCAACCTTTCCCTCCAACTGACAGAATTAATATAAATAAAGAGCAATGAAAGCAGTGGGTCTGAATCCTTTTCTTTACTCTCCTCACATTATTCTACATAAAAAGAAATTAAAGCAGTGGGTCTCAACCTTTCGCACCTACTCACATAAATATTGTAAATACAGAGCAATTAAAGCAGTGGGCATTTATCTTTTTTCCCCCACACACCCAAAGTTGTAAATATTGATCCAATAAAGGAGAGATTGTCAGACTTTCGTGCCCACTTCCAAAAATATTGTATAGACAGACACCTGAAAGCAGTGGGTCTCATCCTTTTTCTTTACGCTCCTCACATTATTGTATATAAAAAGAAATTAAAGCAGTGGGTTTCAACCTTTCTCACATACTCACAAAAATATTGGAAATACATAGCCACTAAAACAATGGATCTCGTGCTTTCATGTCCAATTCCAACATTACAGTACATAAAGAGACCTTAAAGTAGAGGATCTCAACCTTTCCCTCCAACTCACAGAATTATTGTATATACATAGACATGGGAACAGAGAGTATCAATCTTTTTTAAACCCACACACCCAAAGTTGTAAATATTGATCCCTTAAAGAAGAGCGTCTCAGACCTTCGAGATCATTACCCAAAATATTGTACATACAGTAACTTTAAAGTAGTGGGTGTCATGCTTTCCCCCTACACCCTAAAATATTACATAGACAGAGACATCAAAGCATTAGTTCTGAAACTTTTCCCCCATTCCCCACAATATTGAATATAAAGAGATCTGAAAGCAGTGGCTATCAATCTTTTTCTATGTCACTACCAGAAAATTGTAAATATTGAGCCACCAAAGCAATGGATCTCAACCTTTCATGTCCAATTCCCACATTACTGTACATAAAGGGATTAAAGTAGAGGATCTCAAACTTTCACTCCAACTCACAGAATTATTGTAAATACAGAGCCATTAAAGCAGTGGGTATTAATCTTTTCCCCCACATACCCAAAGTTGTAATTATTGATCCCTTAAAGGAGAGGGTGTCAGACGTTCGTGCCCACTTCCAAAAATGTTGCACATACAGACACCTGAAAGCACTGGGTCTGAATCTTTTTCTTTACTCTCCTCACATTATTGTATTTAAAAAGAAATTAAAGCAGTGGGTCTCAACCTTTCGAACCTACTCACAAAAATATTGTAAATACAGAGCAATTAAAACAGTGGATCTCAACCTTTCATGTCCAATTCCCACATTACTGTACATAAAGAGATTAAAGTAGAGGATCTCAAACTTTCACTCCAACTCACAGAATTATTGTAAATACAGAGCCATTAAAGCAGTGGGTATTAATCTTTTCCCCCACATACCCAAAGTTGTAATTATTGATCCCTTAAAGGAGAGGGTGTCAGACGTTCGTGCCCACTTCCAAAAATGTTGCACATACAGACACCTGAAAGCACTGGGTCTGAATCTTTTTCTTTACTCTCCTCACATTATTGTATTTAAAAAGAAATTAAAGCAGTGGGTCTCAACCTTTCGAACCTACTCACAAAAATATTGTAAATACAGAGCAATTAAAACAGTGGATCCTAACCTTTCATGTCCAATCCCCACATTATTGTATATAAAGAGACCATAAAGCAATGAATCTCAATCTTTTCTTCCAACACACAGAAATATTGTAAATACATAGACATGGAAGCAGTGAGTATCAATCTTTTTTAAACCCAAACACCCGAAGTTGTAAATATTGATCCCTTAAAGGAGAAGGTCTCAGACATTCGTACCCACTTCCAAAAATGTTCTTTGGACAGAGACCTGAAAGCAGTGGGTCTGATCCTTTTTCTTTACTCTCCTCACATTATTGTATATAAAAAGAAATTAAAGCAGTGGGTCTCAACCTTTTGCACCTATTAACAAAAATATTGTAAATACAGAGCAATTAAAGCAGTGGATCCTAACCTTACATGTCCAATCCCCACATTATTGTATATAAAGAGATCATAAAGCAAAGGATCTCAACCTTTCATTCCATCTCACAGAAATATTGTAAATACATAGACATGGAAGCAGTGAGTGTCAATCTTTTTTAAACCCACACACCCGAAGTTGTAAATATTGATCCCTTATGGAGAGCATCTCATACTTTCGTGACCACTACCCAAAATATTGTATATAGAGTGACTTTAAAGAAGTGGGTGTCACGATTTACCCCCAACACCCCAAAATATTGCATAGACAGAGACATCAAAGCATTAGGTCTGAAATCTTTCCCCCATTCCCCACAATATTGAATATAAAAAGATCTAAATTCAGTGCCTATCAATCTTTTTCTCTCTCCTACCCACAAAGTTGTAAATATTGAGCAACTAAAGTAATGGATTTCAACCTTTCATGTCCAATTCCCACATTACTGTACATAAAGTGACCTTAAAGTAGAGGATCTCAACCTTTCCCTCCAAGTCACAGAATTATTGTAAATACAGAGCCATGAAAGCAGTGGGTATTAATAATTTTCCCCCCCACCCAAAGTTGTAAATATTGATCCTTTAAAGGAGGGGGTCTCCAAATTCCATGCCCACTTCCCAAAATATTGAATATACAGAGACCTGAGAGCAGTGCGTTTCAAATTTCCCACCTACTCAAAAAAATATTGGAAATAAAGATTCATTGAAACAGTGGGTATTAATCTTTTTCCCCCACCCACCCAAAGTTCCAAATATATTGTAAATACAGAACATTAAAGCAATGGATCTCAACCTTTCATGTCCAATTCCCACATTACAGTACATAAAGAGACCTTAAAGTAGAGGATCTCAACCTTTCCCTCCAACTCACAGAATTATTGTAAATACAGAGCCATGAAAGCAGTGGGTTTTAATCTTTTTCCCCTACACACCCAAAGTGGTAAATATTGATCCCTTAAAGGAGAGGGTGTCAGACTTTCGTGCCCACTTCCAAAAATATGGTAAAGACAGACACCTGAAAGCTGAGGGTTTTATCCTTTTTTTTTACTCTCCTCACATTATTGTCTATAAAAAGAAATTAAAGCAGTGGGTCTCAATCTTTCGCACCTACTCACAAAAATATTGTAAATACATAGCCATTAAAGCAGTGGATCTCAACCTTTCATGTCCAATCCCCACATTATTGTATATAAAGAGACCATAAAGCAAAGGATCTCAATCTTTTCTTCCAACACACAGAAATATTGTAAATACATAGACATGGAAGCGGTGAGTATCAATCTTTTTTAAACCCAAACACCCGAAGTTGTAAATATTGATCACTTAAAGGAGAAGGTCTCAGACATTCGTACCCAATTCCAAAAATGTTCTTTGGACAGAGACCTGAAAGCAGTGGGTCTGATCCTTTTTCTTTACTCTCCTCACATTATTGTATATAAAAAGAAATTAAAGCAGTGGGTATCAACCTTTTGCACCTATTAACAAAAATATTGTAAATACAGAGCAATTAATGCAGTGGATCTTAACCTTACATGTCCAATCCCCACATTATTGTATATAAAGAGATCATAAAGCAAAGGATCTCAACCTTTCCTTCCATCTCACAGAAATATTGTAAATACATAGAAATGGAAGCAGTGAGTATCAATCTTTTTTAAACCCACACACTCGAAGTTGTAAATATTGATCCCTTATGGAGAGCGTCTCATACTTTCGTGACCACTCCCCAAAATATTGTATATAGAGTGACTTTAAAGTAGTGGGTGTCACGATTTACCCCAACAACCCAAAATATTGAATAGACAGAGACATCAAAGCATGAGGTCTGAAATCTTTCCCCCACTCCCCAAAATATTGAATATAAAGAGATCTAAATGCAGTGGCTATCAATATTTTTCTCTCTCACTACCACAAAGTTAAAAATATTGAGCCACTAAAGCAATGGATCTCAACCTTTTATGTCCAATTCCCTCATTACTGTACATAAAGAGACCTTAAAGTAGAGGTTCTCAACTTTCCCTCCAACTCACAGAATTATTGTAAATACGGAGCCATGAAAGCAGTGGGTATCAATCTTTTTTAAACCCACACACCCAAAGTTGTAAATATTGATACCTTAAAGGAAAGCGTCTCAGACCTTCGTGACCACTACACAAAATATTGTAAATACAGTGACTTTAAAGTAGCGGTTGTCACCCTTTCCCCCCAACACCCCAAAATATTGCATAGACAATGTCATCAAAGCATTAGGTCACAAACTTTTCCCCCCTCTCCCCACAATATTGTTTATAAAGAGATCTAAATGCAGTGGGTATCAATCTTTTTCTCTGTCATTACCACAAAGTTGTAAATATTGATCCTTTAAAGGAGGGGGTCTCCAAATTCCATGCCCACTTCCCAAAATATTGAATATACAGAGACCTGAGAGCAGTGCGTTTCAAATTTCCCACCTACTCAAAAAAATATTGGAAATAAAGATTCATTGAAACAGTGGGTATTAATCTTTTTCCCCCACCCACCCAAAGTTCCAAATATATTGTAAATACAGACACATTAAAGCAATGGATCTCAACCTTTCATGTCCAATTCCCACATTACAGTAGATAAAGAGACCTTAAAGTAGAGGATCTCAACCTTTCGCTCCAACTCACAGAATTATTGTAAATACAGAGCCATGAAAGCAGTGGGTTTTAATCTTTTTCCCGTACACACCCAAAGTGGTAAATATTGATCCCTTAAAGGAGAGGGTGTCAGACTTTCGTGCCCACTTCCAAAAATATTGTAAAGACAGACACCTGAAAGCTGAGGGTTTTATCCTTTTTTTTTACTCTCCTCACATTATTGTATATAAAAAGAAATTAAAGCAGTGGGTCTCAATCTTTCGCACCTACTCACAGAAATATTGTAAATACATAGCCATTAAAGCAGTGGATCTCAACCTTTCATGTCCAATCCCCACATTATTGTATATAAAGAGACCATAAAGCAAAGGATCTCAATCTTTTCTTCCAACTCACAGAAATGTTGTAAATGCATAGACATGGAAGCAGTGAGTATCAATCTTTTTTAAACCCACACACTCGAAGTTGTAAATATTGATCCCTTATGGAGAGCGTCTCATACTTTCGTGACCACTCCCCAAAATATTGTATATAGAGTGACTTTAAAGTAGTGGGTGTCATGCTTTCCCTCCAACACCTTAAAATATTACATAGACAAAGACATCAAAGCATTAGGTCTTAAATTTTTCCCCCATTCCCCACAATATTGAATATAAAGAGATCTGAATGCAGCGGCTATTAATCTTTTTCTCTGTCACTACCAGAAAGTTGTAAATATTGAGCCACCAAAGCAATGGATCTCAACCTTTCATGTCCAATTCCAACATTACAGTACATAAAGAGACCTTAAAGTAGAGGATCTCAACCTTTCCCTCCAACTGACAGAATTAATATAAATAAAGAGCAATGAAAGCAGTGGGTCTGAATCCTTTTCTTTACTCTCCTCACATTATTGTACATAAAAAGAAACTAAAGCAGTGGGTCTCAACCTTTCGCACCTACTCACATAAATATTGTAAATACAGAGCAATTAAAGCAGTGGGCATTTATCTTTTTTCCCCCACACACCCAAAGTTGTAAATATTGATCCAATAAAGGAGAGATTGTCAGACTTTCGTGCCACTTCCAAAAATATTGTATAGACAGACACCTGAAAGCAGTGGGTCTCATCCTTTTTCTTTACGCTCCTCACATTATTGTATATAAAAAGAAATTAAAGCAGTGGGTTTCAACCTTTCTCACATACTCACAAAAATATTGGAAATACATAGCCACTAAAACAATGGATCTCGAGCTTTCATGTCCAATTCCCACATTACTGTACATAAAGGGATTAAAGTAGAGGATCTCAAACTTTCACTCCAACTCACAGAATTATTGTAAATACAGAGCCATTAAAGCAGTGGGTATTAATCTTTTCCCCCACATACCCAAAGTTGTAATTATTGATCCCTTAAAGGAGAGGGTGTCAGACGTTCGTGCCCACTTCCAAAAATGTTGCACATACAGACACCTGAAAGCACTGGGTCTGAATCTTTTTCTTTACTCTCCTCACATTATTGTATTTAAAAAGAAATTAAAGCAGTGGGTCTCAACCTTTCGCACCTACTCACAAAAATATTGTAAATACAGAGCAATTAAAACAGTGGATCCTAACCTTTCATGTCCAATCCCCACATTATTGTATATAAAGAGACCATAAAGCAATGGATCTCAATCTTTTCTTCAAACACACAGAAATATTGTAAATACATAGACATGGAAGCAGTGAGTATCAATCTTTTTTAAACCCAAACACCCGAAGTTGTAAATATTGATCCCTTAAAGGAGAAGGTCTCAGACATTCGTACCCACTTCCAAAAATGTTCTTTGGACGGAGACCTGAAAGCAGTGGGTCTGATCCTTTTTCTTTACTCTCCTCACATTATTGTATATAAAAAGAAATTAAAGCAGTGGGTGTCAACCTTTTGCACCTATTAACAAAAATATTGTAAATACAGAGCAATTAAAGCAGTAGATCCTAACCTTACATGTCCAATCCCCACATTATTGTATATAAAGAGATCATAAAGCAAAGGATCTCAACCTTTCCTTCCATCTCACAGAAATATTGTAAATACATAGACATGGAAGCAGTGAGTATCAATCTTTTTTAAACCCACACACCCGAAGTTGTAAAAATTGATCCCTTATGGAGAGCATCTCATACTTTCGTGACCACTACCCAAAATATTGTATATAGAGTGACTTTAAAGAAGTGGGTGTCACGATTTACCCCCAACAACCCAAAATATTGCATAGAGAGAGACATCAAAGCATTAGGTCTGAAACTACCCCCCAACACCCCAAAATATTGCATAGACAGAGACATCAAAGCATTAGGTCTGAAACTACCCCCCAACACCCCAAAATATTGCATAGACAGAGACATCAAAGCATTAGGTCTGAAACTTTTCCCCATTCCCCACAATATTGAATATAAAAAGATCTAAATTCAGTGCCTATTAATCTTTTTCTCTCTCCTACCCACAAAGTTGTAAATATTGAGCAACTAAAGTAATGGATTTCAACCTTTCATGTCCAATTCCCACATTACTGTACATAAAGTGACCTTAAAGTAGAGGATCTCAACCTTTCCCTCCAACTCACAGAATTATTGTAAATACAGAGCCATGAAAGCAGTGGGTATTAATAATTTTCCCCCCCACCCAAAGTTGTAAATATTGATCCTTTAAAGGAGGGGGTCTCCAAATTCCATGCCCACTTCCCAAAATATTGAATATACAGAGACCTGAGAGCAGTGCGTTTCAAATTTCCCACCTACTCAAAAAAATATTGGAAATAAAGATTCATTGAAACAGTGGGTATTAATCTTTTTCCCCCACCCACCCAAAGTTCCAAATATATTGTAAATACAGACACATTAAAGCAATGGATCTCAACCTTTCATGTCCAATTCCCACATTACAGTACATAAAGAGACCTTAAAGTAGAGGATCTCAACCTTTCCCTCCAACTCACAGAATTATTGTAAATACAGAGCCATGAAAGCAGTGGGTTTTAATCTTTTTCCACTACACACCCAAAGTGGTAAATATTGATACCTTAAAGGAGAGGGTGTCAGACTTTCGTGCCCACTTCCAAAAATATTGTAAAGACAGACACCTGAAAGCTGAGGGTCTTATCCTTTTTTTTTACTCTCCTCACATTATTGTATATAAAAAGAAATTAAAGCAGTGGGTCTCAATCTTTCGCACCTACTCACAAAAATATTGTAAATACATAGCCATTAAAGCAGTGGATCTCAACCTTTCATGTCGAATCCCCACATTATTGTATATAAAGAGACCATAAAGCAAAGGATCTCAATCTTTTCTTCCAACTCACAGAAATATTGTAAATGCATAGACATGGAAGCAGTGAGTATCAATCTTTTTTAAACCCACACATTCGAAGTTGTAAATATTGATCCCTTATGGAGAGCGTCTCATACTTTCGTGACCACTCCCCAAAATATTGTATATAGAGTGACTTTAAAGTAGTGGGTGTCACGATTTACCCCAACAACCCAAAATATTGCATAGACAGAGACATCAAAGCATTAGGTCTGAAACTTTTCCCCATTCCCCACAATATTGAATATAAAAAGATCTAAATTCAGTGCCTATCAATCTTTTTCTCTCTCCTACCCTCAAAGTTGTAAATATTGAGCAACTAAAGTAATGGATTTCAACCTTTCATGTCCAATTCCCACATTACTGTACATAAAGTGACCTTAAAGTAGAGGATCTCAACCTTTCCCTCCAACTCACAGAATTATTGTAAATACAGAGCCATGAAAGCAGTGGGTATTAATAATTTTCCCCCCCACCCAAAGTTGTAAATATTGATCCTTTAAAGGAGGGGGTCTCCAAATTCCATGCCCACTTCCCAAAATATTGAATATACAGAGACCTGAGAGCAGTGCGTTTCAAATTTCCCACCTACTCAAAAAAATATTGGAAATAAAGATTCATTGAAACAGTGGGTATTAATCTTTTTCCCCCACCCACCCAAAGTTCCAAATATATTGTAAATACAGACACATTAAAGCAATGGATCTCAACCTTTCATGTCCAATTCCCACATTACAGTACATAAAGAGACCTTAAAGTAGAGGATCTCAACCTTTCCCTCCAACTCACAGAATTATTGTAAATACAGAGCCATGAAAGCAGTGGGTTTTAATCTTTTTCCCCTACACACCCAAAGTGGTAAATATTGATCCCTTAAAGGAGAGGGTGTCAGACTTTCGTGCCCACTTCCAAAAATATTGTAAAGACAGACTCCTGAAAGCTGAGGGTCTTATCCTTTTTTTTTACTCTCCTCACATTATTGTATATAAAAAGAAATTAAAGGAGTGGGTCTCAACCTTTTGCACCTATTAACAAAAATATTGTAAATACAGAGCAATTAAAGCAGTGGATCATAACCTTACATGTCCAATCCCCACATTATTGTATATAAAGAGATCATAAAGCAAAGGATCTCAACCTTTCCTTCCATCTCACAGAAATATTGTAAATACATAGACATGGAAGCAGTGAGTATCAATCTTTTTTAAACCCACACACCCGAAGTTGTAAATATTGATCCCTTATGGAGAGCATCTCATACTTTCGTGACCACTACCCAAAATATTGTATATAGAGTGACTTTAAAGAAGTGGGTGTCACGATTTACCCCCAACACCCCAAAATATTGCATAGACAGAGACATCAAAGCATTAGGTCTGAAATCTTTCCCCCATTCCCCACAATATTGAATATAAAAAGATCTAAATTCAGTGCCTATCAATCTTTTTCTCTCTCCTACCCACAAAGTTGTAAATATTGAGCAACTAAAGTAATGGATTTCAACCTTTCATGTCCAATTCCCACATTACTGTACATAAAGTGACCTTAAAGTAGAGGATCTCAACCTTTCCCTCCAAGTCACAGAATTATTGTAAATACAGAGCCATGAAAGCAGTGGGTATTAATAATTTTCCCCCCCACCCAAAGTTGTAAATATTGATCCTTTAAAGGAGGGGGTCTCCAAATTCCATGCCCACTTCCCAAAATATTGAATATACAGAGACCTGAGAGCAGTGCGTTTCAAATTTCCCACCTACTCAAAAAAATATTGGAAATAAAGATTCATTGAAACAGTGGGTATTAATCTTTTTCCCCCACCCACCCAAAGTTCCAAATATATTGTAAATACAGAACATTAAAGCAATGGATCTCAACCTTTCATGTCCAATTCCCACATTACAGTACATAAAGAGACCTTAAAGTAGAGGATCTCAACCTTTCCCTCCAACTCACAGAATTATTGTAAATACAGAGCCATGAAAGCAGTGGGTTTTAATCTTTTTCCCCTACACACCCAAAGTGGTAAATATTGATCCCTTAAAGGAGAGGGTGTCAGACTTTCGTGCCCACTTCCAAAAATATGGTAAAGACAGACACCTGAAAGCTGAGGGTTTTATCCTTTTTTTTTACTCTCCTCACATTATTGTCTATAAAAAGAAATTAAAGCAGTGGGTCTCAATCTTTCGCACCTACTCACAAAAATATTGTAATTACATAGCCATTAAAGCAGTGGATCTCAACCTTTCATGTCCAATCCCCACATTATTGTATATAAAGAGACCATAAAGCAAAGGATCTCAATCTTTTCTTCCAACACACAGAAATATTGTAAATACATTGACATGGAAGCGGTGAGTATCAATCTTTTTTAAACCCAAACACCCGAAGTTGTAAATATTGATCACTTAAAGGAGAAGGTCTCAGACATTCGTACCCACTTCCAAAAATGTTCTTTGGACAGAGACCTGAAAGCAGTGGGTCTGATCCTTTTTCTTTACTCTCCTCACATTATTGTATATAAAAAGAAATTAAAGCAGTGGGTATCAACCTTTTGCACCTATTAACAAAAATATTGTAAATACAGAGCAATTAATGCAGTGGATCTTAACCTTACATGTCCAATCCCCACATTATTGTATATAAAGAGATCATAAAGCAAAGGATCTCAACCTTTCCTTCCATCTCACAGAAATATTGTAAATACATAGAAATGGAAGCAGTGAGTATCAATCTTTTTTAAACCCACACACTCGAAGTTGTAAATATTGATCCCTTATGGAGAGCGTCTCATACTTTCGTGACCACTCCCCAAAATATTGTATATAGAGTGACTTTAAAGTAGTGGGTGTCACGATTTACCCCAACAACCCAAAATATTGCATAGACAGAGACATCAAAGCATGAGGTCTGAAATCTTTCCCCCACTCCCCAAAATATTGAATATAAAGAGATCTAAATGCAGTGGCTATCAATATTTTTCTCTCTCACTACCACAAAGTTAAAAATATTGAGCCACTAAAGCAATGGATCTCAACCTTTTATGTCCAATTCCCTCATTACTGTACATAAAGAGACCTTAAAGTAGAGGTTCTCAACTTTCCCTCCAACTCACAGAATTATTGTAAATACGGAGCCATGAAAGCAGTGGGTATCAATCTTTTTTAAACCCACACACCCAAAGTTGTAAATATTGATACCTTAAAGGAAAGCGTCTCAGACCTTCGTGACCACTACACAAAATATTGTAAATACAGTGACTTTAAAGTAGCGGTTGTCACCCTTTCCCCCCAACACCCCAAAATATTGCATAGACAATGTCATCAAAGCATTAGGTCACAAACTTTTCCCCCCTCTCCCCACAATATTGTTTATAAAGAGATCTAAATGCAGTGGGTATCAATCTTTTTCTCTGTCATTACCACAAAGTTGTAAATATTGATCCTTTAAAGGAGGGGGTCTCCAAATTCCATGCCCACTTCCCAAAATATTGAATATACAGAGACCTGAGAGCAGTGCGTTTCAAATTTCCCACCTACTCAAAAAAATATTGGAAATAAAGATTCATTGAAACAGTGGGTATTAATCTTTTTCCCCCACCCACCCAAAGTTCCAAATATATTGTAAATACAGACACATTAAAGCAATGGATCTCAACCTTTCATGTCCAATTCCCACATTACAGTACATAAAGAGACCTTAAAGTAGAGGATCTCAACCTTTCGCTCCAACTCACAGAATTATTGTAAATACAGAGCCATGAAAGCAGTGGGTTTTAATCTTTTTCCCGTACACACCCAAAGTGGTAAATATTGATCCCTTAAAGGAGAGGGTGTCAGACTTTCGTGCCCACTTCCAAAAATATTGTAAAGACAGACACCTGAAAGCTGAGGGTTTTATCCTTTTTTTTTACTCTCCTCACATTATTGTATATAAAAAGAAATTAAAGCAGTGGGTCTCAATCTTTCGCACCTACTCACAGAAATATTGTAAATACATAGCCATTAAAGCAGTGGATCTCAACCTTTCATGTCCAATCCCCACATTATTGTATATAAAGAGACCATAAAGCAAAGGATCTCAATCTTTTCTTCCAACTCACAGAAATGTTGTAAATGCATAGACATGGAAGCAGTGAGTATCAATCTTTTTTAAACCCACACACTCGAAGTTGTAAATATTGATCCCTTATGGAGAGCGTCTCATACTTTCGTGACCACTCCCCAAAATATTGTATATAGAGTGACTTTAAAGTAGTGGGTGTCATGCTTTCCCTCCAACACCTTAAAATATTACATAGACAAAGACATCAAAGCATTAGGTCTTAAATTTTTCCCCCATTCCCCACAATATTGAATATAAAGAGATCTGAATGCAGCGGCTATTAATCTTTTTCTCTGTCACTACCAGAAAGTTGTAAATATTGAGCCACCAAAGCAATGGATCTCAACCTTTCATGTCCAATTCCAACATTACAGTACATAATGAGACCTTAAAGTAGAGGATCTCAACCTTTCCCTCCAACTGACAGAATTAATATAAATAAAGAGCAATGAAAGCAGTGGGTCTGAATCCTTTTCTTTACTCTCCTCACATTATTCTACATAAAAAGAAATTAAAGCAGTGGGTCTCAACCTTTCGCACCTACTCACATAAATATTGTAAATACAGAGCAATTAAAGCAGTGGGCATTTATCTTTTTTCCCCCACTCACCCAAAGTTGTAAATATTGATCCAATAAAGGAGAGATTGTCAGACTTTCGTGCCCACTTCCAAAAATATTGTATAGACAGACACCTGAAAGCAGTGGGTCTCATCCTTTTTCTTTACGCTCCTCACATTATTGTATATAAAAAGAAATTAAAGCAGTGGGTTTCAACCTTTCTCACATACTCACAAAAATATTGGAAATACATAGCCACTAAAACAATGGATCTCGTGCTTTCATGTCCAATTCCAACATTACAGTACATAAAGAGACCTTAAAGTAGAGGATCTCAACCTTTCCCTCCAACTCACAGAATTATTGTATATACATAGACATGGGAACAGAGAGTATCAATCTTTTTTAAACCCACACACCCAAAGTTGTAAATATTGATCCCTTAAAGAAGAGCGTCTCAGACCTTCGAGATCATTACCCAAAATATTGTACATACAGTAACTTTAAAGTAGTGGGTGTCATGCTTTCCCCCTACACCCTAAAATATTACATAGACAGAGACATCAAAGCATTAGTTCTGAAACTTTTCCCCCATTCCCCACAATATTGAATATAAAGAGATCTGAAAGCAGTGGCTATCAATCTTTTTCTATGTCACTACCAGAAAATTGTAAATATTGAGCCACCAAAGCAATGGATCTCAACCTTTCATGTCCAATTCCCACATTACTGTACATAAAGGGATTAAAGTAGAGGATCTCAAACTTTCACTCCAACTCACAGAATTATTGTAAATACAGAGCCATTAAACAGTGGGTATTAATCTTTTCCCCCACATACCCAAAGTTGTAATTATTGATCCCTTAAAGGAGAGGGTGTCAGACGTTCGTGCCCACTTCCAAAAATGTTGCACATACAGACACCTGAAAGCACTGGGTCTGAATCTTTTTCTTTACTCTCCTCACATTATTGTATTTAAAAAGAAATTAAAGCAGTGGGTCTCAACCTTTCGAACCTACTCACAAAAATATTGTAAATACAGAGCAATTAAAACAGTGGATCTCAACCTTTCATGTCCAATTCCCACATTACTGTACATAAAGAGATTAAAGTAGAGGATCTCAAACTTTCACTCCAACTCACAGAATTATTGTAAATACAGAGCCATTAAAGCAGTGGGTATTAATCTTTTCCCCCACATACCCAAAGTTGTAATTATTGATCCCTTAAAGGAGAGGGTGTCAGACGTTCGTGCCCACTTCCAAAAATGTTGCACATACAGACACCTGAAAGCACTGGGTCTGAATCTTTTTCTTTACTCTCCTCACATTATTGTATTTAAAAAGAAATTAAAGCAGTGGGTCTCAACCTTTCGAACCTACTCACAAAAATATTGTAAATACAGAGCAATTAAAACAGTGGATCCTAACCTTTCATGTCCAATCCCCACATTATTGTATATAAAGAGACCATAAAGCAATGAATCTCAATCTTTTCTTCCAACACACAGAAATATTGTAAATACATAGACATGGAAGCAGTGAGTATCAATCTTTTTTAAACCCAAACACCCGAAGTTGTAAATATTGATCCCTTAAAGGAGAAGGTCTCAGACATTCGTACCCACTTCCAAAAATGTTCTTTGGACAGAGACCTGAAAGCAGTGGGTCTGATCCTTTTTCTTTACTCTCCTCACATTATTGTATATAAAAAGAAATTAAAGCAGTGGGTCTCAACCTTTTGCACCTATTAACAAAAATATTGTAAATACAGAGCAATTAAAGCAGTGGATCCTAACCTTACATGTCCAATCCCCACATTATTGTATATAAAGAGATCATAAAGCAAAGGATCTCAACCTTTCATTCCATCTCACAGAAATATTGTAAATACATAGACATGGAAGCAGTGAGTATCAATCTTTTTTAAACCCACACACCCGAAGTTGTAAATATTGATCCCTTATGGAGAGCATCTCATACTTTCGTGACCACTACCCAAAATATTGTATATAGAGTGACTTTAAAGAAGTGGGTGTCACGATTTACCCCCAACACCCCAAAATATTGCATAGACAGAGACATCAAAGCATTAGGTCTGAAATCTTTCCCCCATTCCCCACAATATTGAATATAAAAAGATCTAAATTCAGTGCCTATCAATCTTTTTCTCTCTCCTACCCACAAAGTTGTAAATATTGAGCAACTAAAGTAATGGATTTCAACCTTTCATGTCCAATTCCCACATTACTGTACATAAAGTGACCTTAAAGTAGAGGATCTCAACCTTTCCCTCCAAGTCACAGAATTATTGTAAATACAGAGCCATGAAAGCAGTGGGTATTAATAATTTTCCCCCCCACCCAAAGTTGTAAATATTGATCCTTTAAAGGAGGGGGTCTCCAAATTCCATGCCCACTTCCCAAAATATTGAATATACAGAGACCTGAGAGCAGTGCGTTTCAAATTTCCCACCTACTCAAAAAAATATTGGAAATAAAGATTCATTGAAACAGTGGGTATTAATCTTTTTCCTCCACCCACCCAAAGTTCCAAATATATTGTAAATACAGAACATTAAAGCAATGGATCTCAACCTTTCATGTCCAATTCCCACATTACAGTACATAAAGAGACCTTAAAGTAGAGGATCTCAACCTTTCCCTCCAACTCACAGAATTATTGTAAATACAGAGCCATGAAAGCAGTGGGTTTTAATCTTTTTCCCCTACACACCCAAAGTGGTAAATATTGATCCCTTAAAGGAGAGGGTGTCAGACTTTCGTGCCCACTTCCAAAAATATGGTAAAGACAGACACCTGAAAGCTGAGGGTTTTATCCTTTTTTTTTACTCTCCTCACATTATTGTCTATAAAAAGAAATTAAAGCAGTGGGTCTCAATCTTTCGCACCTACTCACAAAAATATTGTAAATACATAGCCATTAAAGCAGTGGATCTCAACCTTTCATGTCCAATCCCCACATTATTGTATATAAAGAGACCATAAAGCAAAGGATCTCAATCTTTTCTTCCAACACACAGAAATATTGTAAATACATAGACATGGAAGCGGTGAGTATCAATCTTTTTTAAACCCAAACACCCGAAGTTGTAAATATTGATCACTTAAAGGAGAAGGTCTCAGACATTCGTACCCACTTCCAAAAATGTTCTTTGGACAGAGACCTGAAAGCAGTGGGTCTGATCCTTTTTCTTTACTCTCCTCACATTATTGTATATAAAAAGAAATTAAAGCAGTGGGTATCAACCTTTTGCACCTATTAACAAAAATATTGTAAATACAGAGCAATTAATGCAGTGGATCTTAACCTTACATGTCCAATCCCCACATTATTGTATATAAAGAGATCATAAAGCAAAGGATCTCAACCTTTCCTTCCATCTCACAGAAATATTGTAAATACATAGAAATGGAAGCAGTGAGTATCAATCTTTTTTAAACCCACACACTCGAAGTTGTAAATATTGATCCCTTATGGAGAGCGTCTCATACTTTCGTGACCACTCCCCAAAATATTGTATATAGAGTGACTTTAAAGTAGTGGGTGTCACGATTTACCCCAACAACCCAAAATATTGAATAGACAGAGACATCAAAGCATGAGGTCTGAAATCTTTCCCCCAATCCCCAAAATATTGAATATAAAGAGATCTAAATGCAGTGGCTATCAATATTTTTCTCTCTCACTACCACAAAGTTAAAAATATTGAGCCACTAAAGCAATGGATCTCAACCTTTTATGTCCAATTCCCTCATTACTGTACATAAAGAGACCTTAAAGTAGAGGTTCTCAACTTTCCCTCCAACTCACAGAATTATTGTAAATACGGAGCCATGAAAGCAGTGGGTATCAATCTTTTTTAAACCCACACACCCAAAGTTGTAAATATTGATACCTTAAAGGAAAGCGTCTCAGACCTTCGTGACCACTACACAAAATATTGTAAATACAGTGACTTTAAAGTAGCGGTTGTCACCCTTTCCCCCCAACACCCCAAAATATTGCATAGACAATGTCATCAAAGCATTAGGTCACAAACTTTTCCCCCCTCTCCCCACAATATTGTTTATAAAGAGATCTAAATGCAGTGGGTATCAATCTTTTTCTCTGTCATTACCACAAAGTTGTAAATATTGATCCTTTAAAGGAGGGGGTCTCCAAATTCCATGCCCACTTCCCAAAATATTGAATATACAGAGACCTGAGAGCAGTGCGTTTCAAATTTCCCACCTACTCAAAAAAATATTGGAAATAAAGATTCATTGAAACAGTGGGTATTAATCTTTTTCCCCCACCCACCCAAAGTTCCAAATATATTGTAAATACAGACACATTAAAGCAATGGATCTCAACCTTTCATGTCCAATTCCCACATTACAGTAGATAAAGAGACCTTAAAGTAGAGGATCTCAACCTTTCGCTCCAACTCACAGAATTATTGTAAATACAGAGCCATGAAAGCAGTGGGTTTTAATCTTTTTCCCGTACACACCCAAAGTGGTAAATATTGATCCCTTAAAGGAGAGGGTGTCAGACTTTCGTGCCCACTTCCAAAAATATTGTAAAGACAGACACCTGAAAGCTGAGGGTTTTATCCTTTTTTTTTACTCTCCTCACATTATTGTATATAAAAAGAAATTAAAGCAGTGGGTCTCAATCTTTCGCACCTACTCACAGAAATATTGTAAATACATAGCCATTAAAGCAGTGGATCTCAACCTTTCATGTCCAATCCCCACATTATTGTATATAAAGAGACCATAAAGCAAAGGATCTCAATCTTTTCTTCCAACTCACAGAAATGTTGTAAATGCATAGACATGGAAGCAGTGAGTATCAATCTTTTTTAAGCCCACACACTCGAAGTTGTAAATATTGATCCCTTATGGAGAGCGTCTCATACTTTCGTGACCACTCCCCAAAATATTGTATATAGAGTGACTTTAAAGTAGTGGGTGTCATGCTTTCCCTCCAACACCTTAAAATATTACATAGACAAAGACATCAAAGCATTAGGTCTTAAATTTTTCCCCCATTCCCCACAATATTGAATATAAAGAGATCTGAATGCAGCGGCTATTAATCTTTTTCTCTGTCACTACCAGAAAGTTGTAAATATTGAGCCACCAAAGCAATGGATCTCAACCTTTCATGTCCAATTCCAACATTACAGTACATAAAGAGACCTTAAAGTAGAGGATCTCAACCTTTCCCTCCAACTGACAGAATTAATATAAATAAAGAGCAATGAAAGCAGTGGGTCTGAATCCTTTTCTTTACTCTCCTCACATTATTGTACATAAAAAGAAATTAAAGCAGTGGGTCTCAACCTTTCGCACCTACTCACATAAATATTGTAAATACAGAGCAATTAAAGCAGTGGGCATTTATCTTTTTTCCCCCACACACCCAAAGTTGTAAATATTGATCCAATAAAGGAGAGATTGTCAGACTTTCGTGCCACTTCCAAAAATATTGTATAGACAGACACCTGAAAGCAGTGGGTCTCATCCTTTTTCTTTACGCTCCTCACATTATTGTATATAAAAAGAAATTAAAGCAGTGGGTTTCAACCTTTCTCACATACTCACAAAAATATTGGAAATACATAGCCACTAAAACAATGGATCTCGAGCTTTCATGTCCAATTCCAACATTACAGTACATAAAGAGACCTTAAAGTAGAGGATCTCAACCTTTCCCTCCAACTCACAGAATTATTGTAAATACATAGACATGGGAACAGAGAGTATCAATCTTTTTTAAACCCACACACCCAAAGTTGTAAATATTGATCCCTTAAAGAAGAGCGTCTCAGACCTTCGAGATCATTACCCAAAATATTGTACATACAGTAACTTTAAAGTAGTGGGTGTCATGCTTTCCCCCTACACCCTAAAATATTACATAGACAGAGACATCAAAGCATTAGTTCTGAAACTTTTCCCCCATTCCCCACAATATTGAATATAAAGAGATCTGAAAGCAGTGGCTATCAATCTTTTACTATGTCACTACCAGAAAGTTGTAAATATTGAGCCACCAAAGCAATGGATCTCAACCTTTCATGTCCAATTCCCACATTACTGTACATAAAGGGATTAAAGTAGAGGATCTCAAACTTTCACTCCAACTCACAGAATTATTGTAAATACAGAGCCATTAAAGCAGTGGGTATTAATCTTTTCCCCCACATACCCAAAGTTGTAATTATTGATCCCTTAAAGGAGAGGGTGTCAGACGTTCGTGCCCACTTCCAAAAATGTTGCACATACAGACACCTGAAAGCACTGGGTCTGAATCTTTTTCTTTACTCTCCTCACATTATTGTATTTAAAAAGAAATTAAAGCAGTGGGTCTCAACCTTTCGCACCTACTCACAAAAATATTGTAAATACAGAGCAATTAAAACAGTGGATCCTAACCTTTCATGTCCAATCCCCACATTATTGTATATAAAGAGACCATAAAGCAATGGATCTCAATCTTTTCTTCAAACACACAGAAATATTGTAAATACATAGACATGGAAGCAGTGAGTATCAATCTTTTTTAAACCCAAACACCCGAAGTTGTAAATATTGATCCCTTAAAGGAGAAGGTCTGAGACATTCGTACCCACTTCCAAAAATGTTCTTTGGACGGAGACCTGAAAGCAGTGGGTCTGATCCTTTTTCTTTACTCTCCTCACATTATTGTATATAAAAAGAAATTAAAGCAGTGGGTGTCAACCTTTTGCACCTATTAACAAAAATATTGTAAATACAGAGCAATTAAAGCAGTAGATCCTAACCTTACATGTCCAATCCCCACATTATTGTATATAAAGAGATCATAAAGCAAAGGATCTCAACCTTTCCTTCCATCTCACAGAAATATTGTAAATACATAGACATGGAAGCAGTGAGTATCAATCTTTTTTAAACCCACACACCCGAAGTTGTAAAAATTGATCCCTTATGGAGAGCATCTCATACTTTCGTGACCACTACCCAAAATATTGTATATAGAGTGACTTTAAAGAAGTGGGTGTCACGATTTACCCCCAACAACCCAAAATATTGCATAGAGAGAGACATCAAAGCATTAGGTCTGAAACTACCCCCCAACACCCCAAAATATTGCATAGACAGAGACATCAAAGCATTAGGTCTGAAACTACCCCCCAACACCCCAAAATATTGCATAGACAGAGACATCAAAGCATTAGGTCTGAAACTTTTCCCCATTCCCCACAATATTGAATATAAAAAGATCTAAATTCAGTGCCTATTAATCTTTTTCTCTCTCCTACCCACAAAGTTGTAAATATTGAGCAACTAAAGTAATGGATTTCAACCTTTCATGTCCAATTCCCACATTACTGTACATAAAGTGACCTTAAAGTAGAGGATCTCAACCTTTCCCTCCAACTCACAGAATTATTGTAAATACAGAGCCATGAAAGCAGTGGGTATTAATAATTTTCCCCCCCACCCAAAGTTGTAAATATTGATCCTTTAAAGGAGGGGGTCTCCAAATTCCATGCCCACTTCCCAAAATATTGAATATACAGAGACCTGAGAGCAGTGCGTTTCAAATTTCCCACCTACTCAAAAAAATATTGGAAATAAAGATTCATTGAAACAGTGGGTATTAATCTTTTTCCCCCACCCACCCAAAGTTCCAAATATATTGTAAATACAGACACATTAAAGCAATGGATCTCAACCTTTCATGTCCAATTCCCACATTACAGTACATAAAGAGACCTTAAAGTAGAGGATCTCAACCTTTCCCTCCAACTCACAGAATTATTGTAAATACAGAGCCATGAAAGCAGTGGGTTTTAATCTTTTTCCCCTGCACACCCAAAGTGGTAAATATTGATCCCTTAAAGGAGAGGGTGTCAGACTTTCGTGCCCACTTCCAAAAATATTGTAAAGACAGACTCCTGAAAGCTGAGGGTCTTATCCTTTTTTTTTACTCTCCTCACATTATTGTATATAAAAAGAAATTAAAGGAGTGGGTCTCAACCTTTTGCACCTATTAACAAAAATATTGTAAATACAGAGCAATTAAAGCAGTGGATCATAACCTTACATGTCCAATCCCCACATTATTGTATATAAAGAGATCATAAAGCAAAGGATCTCAACCTTTCCTTCCATCTCACAGAAATATTGTAAATACATAGACATTGAAGCAGTGAGTATCAATCTTTTTTAAACCCACACACTCGAAGTTGTAAATATTGATCCCTTATGGAGAGCGTCTCATACTTTCGTGACCACTCCCCAAAATATTGTATATAGAGTGACTTTAAAGTAGTGGGTGTCACGATTTACCCCAACAACCCAAAATATTGCATAGACAGAGACATCAAAGCATTAGGTCTGAAATCTTTCCCCCAATCCCCAAAATATTGAATATAAAGAGATCTAAATGCAGTGGCTATCAATATTTTTCTCTCTCACTACCACAAAGTTAAAAATATTGAGCCACTAAAGCAATGGATCTCAACCTTTCATGTCCAATTCCCACATTACTGTACATAAAGAGACCTTAAAGTAGAGGTTCTCAACTTTCCCTCCAACTCACAGAATTATTGTAAATACAGAGCCATGAAAGCAGTGGGTATTAATCTTTACCCCACACATACAAAGTTGAAAATATTGATCCCTTAAAGGAGAGGGTCTCAGACTTTGGTGCCCACTTCCAAAAATATTGTATAGACAGACACCTGAAAGCACTGGGTCTGATCCTTTTTCTTTAATCTCCTCACATGATTGTATATAAAAAGAAATTAAAGCAGTGGGTCTCAAGCTTTCGCACCTACTCACAAAAATATTGTAAATACAGAGCCATGAAAGCAGTGGGCATTTATCTTTTTTCCCCCACACACCCAAAGTTGTAAATATTGATCACTTAAAGGAGAGGGTCTCAGACTTCCGCGCCCACTTCCCAAAATATTGTATACACAGAGACTTTGGAGCAGTGGGTCTCAACCTTTCATGTCCAATCCCCACATTATTGTATATAAAGCAAAGGATCTCAATCTTTTCTTCCAACTCACAGAAATATTGAAAATACATAGACATGGGAATAGTGAGTATCAATCTTTTTTAAACCCACACACCCGAAGTTGTAAATATTGATCCCTTATGGGGAGCGTCTCATACTTTCGTGAGCACTACCCAAAATATTGTATATAGAGTGACTTTTAAGTAGTGGGTGTCATGCTTTCCCTCCAACACCTTAAAATATTACATAGACAAAGACATCAAAGCATTAGGTCTTAAACTTTTCCCCCATTCCCCACAATATTGAATATAAAGAGATCTGAATGCAGCGGCTATTAATCTTTTTCTCTGTCACTACCAGAAAGTTGTAAATATTGAGCCACCAAAGCAATGGATCTCAACCTTTCATGTCCAATTCCAACATTACAGTACATAAAGAGACCTTAAAGTAGAGGATCTCAACCTTTCCCTCCAACTGACAGAATTAATATAAATAAAGAGCAATGAAAGCAGTGGGTATTAATCTTTTTCCCCCACACACCCAAAGTTGTAACTATTGATCCCTTAAAGGAGAGGGTGTCAGACTTTCGTGCCCACTTCCAAAAATATTGTACAGACAGACACCTGAAAGCAGTGGGCCTGAATCCTTTTCTTTACTCTCCTCACATTATTGTACGTAAAAAGAAATTAAAGCAGTGGGTCTCAACCTTTCGCACCTACTCACATAAATATTGTAAATACAGAGCAATTAAAGCAGTGGGCATTTATCTTTTTTCCCCCACACACCCAAAGTTGTAAATATTGATCCAATAAAGGAGAGATTGTCAGACTTTCGTGCCCACTTCCAAAAATATTGTATAGACAGACACCTGAAAGCAGTGGGTGTCATCCTTTTTCTTTACGCTCCTCACATTATTGTATATAAAAAGAAATTAAAGCAGTGGGTTTCAACCTTTCTCACATACTCACAAAAATATTGGAAATACATAGCCACTAAAACAATGGATCTCGAGCTTTCATGTCCAATTCCAACATTACAGTACATAAAGAGACCTTAAAGTAGAGGATCTCAACCTTTCCCTCCAACTCACAGAATTATTGTAAATACATAGACATGGGAACAGTGAGTATCAATCTTTTTTAAACCCACACACCCAAAGTTGTAAATATTGATCCCTTAAAGAAGAGCGTCTCAGACCTTCGAGATCATTACCCAAAATATTGTACATACAGTAACTTTAAAGTAGTGGGTGTCATGCTTTCCCCCCTACACCCTAAAATATTACATAGACAGAGACATCAAAGCATTAGTTCTGAAACTTTTCCCCCATTCCCCACAATATTGAATATAAAGAGATCTGAAAGCAGTGGCTATCAATCTTTTACTATGTCACTACCAGAAAGTTGTAAATATTGAGCCACCAAAGCAATGGATCTCAACCTTTCATGTCCAATTCCCACATTACTGTACATAAAGTGACCTTAAAGTAGAGGATCTCAACCTTTCCCTCCAACTCACAGAATTATTGTAAATACAGAGCCATGAAAGCAGTGGGTATTAATAATTTTCCCCCCCACCCAAAGTTGTAAATATTGATCCTTTAAAGGAGGGGGTCTCCAAATTCCATGCCCACTTCCCAAAATATTGAATATACAGAGACCTGAGAGCAGTGCGTTTCAAATTTCCCACCTACTCAAAAAAATATTGGAAATAAAGATTCATTGAAACAGTGGGTATTAATCTTTTTCCCCCACCCACCCAAAGTTCCAAATATATTGTAAATACAGACACATTAAAGCAATGGATCTCAACCTTTCATGTCCAATTCCCACATTACAGTACATAAAGAGACCTTAAAGTAGAGGATCTCAACCTTTCCCTCCAACTCACAGAATTATTGTAAATACAGAGCCATGAAAGCAGTGGGTTTTAATCTTTTTCCACTACACACCCAAAGTGGTAAATATTGATACCTTAAAGGAGAGGGTGTCAGACTTTCGTGCCCACTTCCAAAAATATTGTAAAGACAGACACCTGAAAGCTGAGGGTCTTATCCTTTTTTTTTACTCTCCTCACATTATTGTATATAAAAAGAAATTAAAGCAGTGGGTCTCAATCTTTCGCACCTACTCACAAAAATATTGTAAATACATAGCCATTAAAGCAGTGGATCTCAACCTTTCATGTCGAATCCCCACATTATTGTATATAAAGAGACCATAAAGCAAAGGATCTCAATCTTTTCTTCCAACTCACAGAAATATTGTAAATGCATAGACATGGAAGCAGTGAGTATCAATCTTTTTTAAACCCACACATTCGAAGTTGTAAATATTGATCCCTTATGGAGAGCGTCTCATACTTTCGTGACCACTCCCCAAAATATTGTATATAGAGTGACTTTAAAGTAGTGGGTGTCACGATTTACCCCAACAACCCAAAATATTGCATAGACAGAGACATCAAAGCATTAGGTCTGAAACTTTTCCCCATTCCCCACAATATTGAATATAAAAAGATCTAAATTCAGTGCCTATCAATCTTTTTCTCTCTCCTACCCTCAAAGTTGTAAATATTGAGCAACTAAAGTAATGGATTTCAACCTTTCATGTCCAATTCCCGCATTACTGTACATAAAGTGACCTTAAAGTAGAGGATCTCAACCTTTCCCTCCAACTCACAGAATTATTGTAAATACAGAGCCATGAAAGCAGTGGGTATTAATAATTTTCCCCCCCACCCAAAGTTGTAAATATTGATCCTTTAAAGGAGGGGGTCTCCAAATTCCATGCCCACTTCCCAAAATATTGAATATACAGAGACCTGAGAGCAGTGCGTTTCAAATTTCCCACCTACTCAAAAAAATATTGGAAATAAAGATTCATTGAAACAGTGGGTATTAATCTTTTTCCCCCACCCACCCAAAGTTCCAAATATATTGTAAATACAGACACATTAAAGCAATGGATCTCAACCTTTCATGTCCAATTCCCACATTACAGTACATAAAGAGACCTTAAAGTAGAGGATCTCAACCTTTCCCTCCAACTCACAGAATTATTGTAAATACAGAGCCATGAAAGCAGTGGGTTTTAATCTTTTTCCCCTACACACCCAAAGTGGTAAATATTGATCCCTTAAAGGAGAGGGTGTCAGACTTTCGTGCCCACTTCCAAAAATATTGTAAAGACAGACTCCTGAAAGCTGAGGGTCTTATCCTTTTTTTTTACTCTCCTCACATTATTGTATATAAAAAGAAATTAAAGGAGTGGGTCTCAACCTTTTGCACCTATTAACAAAAATATTGTAAATACAGAGCAATTAAAGCAGTGGATCATAACCTTACATGTCCAATCCCCACATTATTCTATATAAAGAGATCATAAAGCAAAGGATCTCAACCTTTCCTTCCATCTCACAGAAATATTGTAAATACATAGACATTGAAGCAGTGAGTATCAATCTTTTTTAAACCCACACACTCGAAGTTGTAAATATTGATCCCTTATGGAGAGCGTCTCATACTTTCGTGACCACTCCCCAAAATATTGTATATAGAGTGACTTTAAAGTAGTGGGTGTCACGATTTACCCCAACAACCCAAAATATTGCATAGACAGAGACATCAAAGCATTAGGTCTGAAATCTTTCCCCCAATCCCCAAAATATTGAATATAAAGAGATCTAAATGCAGTGGCTATCAATATTTTTCTCTCTCACTACCACAAAGTTAAAAATATTGAGCCACTAAAGCAATGGATCTCAACCTTTCATGTCGAATTCCCACATTACTGTACATAAAGAGACCTTAAAGTAGAGGTTCTCAACTTTCCCTCCAACTCACAGAATTATTGTAAATACAGAGCCATGAAAGCAGTTGGTATTAATCTTTACCCCACACATACAAAGTTGAAAATATTGATCCCTTAAAGGAGAGGGTCTCAGACTTTGGTGCCCACTTCCAAAAATATTGTATAGACAGACACCTGAAAGCACTGGGTCTGATCCTTTTTCTTTAATCTCCTCACATGATTGTATATAAAAAGAAATTAAAGCAGTGGGTCTCAAGCTTTCGCACCTACTCACAAAAATATTGTAAATACAGAGCCATGAAAGCAGTGGGCATTTATCTTTTTTCCCCCACACACCCAAAGTTGTAAATATTGATCACTTAAAGGAGAGGGTCTCAGACTTCCGCGCCCACTTCCCAAAATATTGTATACACAGAGACTTTGGAGCAGTGGGTCTCAACCTTTCATGTCCAATCCCCACATTATTGTATATAAAGCAAAGGATCTCAATCTTTTCTTCCAACTCACAGAAATATTGAAAATACATAGACATGGGAATAGTGAGTATCAATCTTTTTTAAACCCACACACCCGAAGTTGTAAATATTGATCCCTTATGGGGAGCGTCTCATACTTTCGTGAGCACTACCCAAAATATTGTATATAGAGTGACTTTTAAGTAGTGGGTGTCATGCTTTCCCTCCAACACCTTAAAATATTACATAGACAAAGACATCAAAGCATTAGGTCTTAAACTTTTCCCCCATTCCCCACAATATTGAATATAAAGAGATCTGAATGCAGCGGCTATTAATCTTTTTCTCTGTCACTACCAGAAAGTTGTAAATATTGAGCCACCAAAGCAATGGATCTCAACCTTTCATGTCCAATTCCAACATTACAGTACATAAAGAGACCTTAAAGTAGAGGATCTCAACCTTTCCCTCCAACTGACAGAATTAATATAAATAAAGAGCAATGAAAGCAGTGGGTATTAATCTTTTTCCCCCACACACCCAAAGTTGTAACTATTGATCCCTTAAAGCAGAGGGTGTCAGACTTTCGTGCCCACTTCCAAAAATATTGTACAGACAGACACCTGAAAGCAGTGGGCCTGAATCCTTTTCTTTACTCTCCTCACATTATTGTACGTAAAAAGAAATTAAAGCAGTGGGTCTCAACCTTTCGCACCTACTCACATAAATATTGTAAATACAGAGCAATTAAAGCAGTGGGCATTTATCTTTTTTCCCCCACACACCCAAAGTTGTAAATATTGATCCAATAAAGGAGAGATTGTCAGACTTTCGTGCCCACTTCCAAAAATATTGTATAGACAGACACCTGAAAGCAGTGGGTGTCATCCTTTTTCTTTACGCTCCTCACATTATTGTATATAAAAAGAAATTAAAGCAGTGGGTTTCAACCTTTCTCACATACTCACAAAAATATTGGAAATACATAGCCACTAAAACAATGGATCTCGAGCTTTCATGTCCAATTCCAACATTACAGTACATAAAGAGACCTTAAAGTAGAGGATCTCAACCTTTCCCTCCAACTCACAGAATTATTGTAAATACATAGACATGGGAACAGTGAGTATCAATCTTTTTTAAACCCACACACCCAAAGTTGTAAATATTGATCCCTTAAAGAAGAGCGTCTCAGACCTTCGAGATCATTACCCAAAATATTGTACATACAGTAACTTTAAAGTAGTGGGTGTCATGCTTTCCCCCCTACACCCTAAAATATTACATAGACAGAGACATCAAAGCATTAGTTCTGAAACTTTTCCCCCATTCCCCACAATATTGAATATAAAGAGATCTGAAAGCAGTGGCTATCAATCTTTTACTATGTCACTACCAGAAAGTTGTAAATATTGAGCCACCAAAGCAATGGATCTCAACCTTTCATGTCCAATTCCCACATTACTGTACATAAAGTGACCTTAAAGTAGAAGATCTCAACCTTTCCCTCCAACTCACAGAATTATTGTAAATACAGAGCCATTAAAGCAGTGGGTATTAATCTTTTCCCCCACATATCCAAAGTTGTAATTATTGATCCCTTAAAGGAGAGGGTGTCAGACGTTCGTTCCCCCTTCCAAAAATGTTGCACATACAGACACCTGAAAGCACTGGGTCTGAATCTTTTTCTTTACCCTCCTCACATTATTGTATTTAAAAAGAAATTAAAGCAGTGGGTCTCAACCTTTCGCACCTACTCACAAAAATATTGTAAATACAGAGCAATTAAAACAGTGGATCCTAACCTTTCATGTCCAATCCCCACATTATTGTATATAAAGAGATCATAAAGCAAAGGATCTCAACCTTTCCTTCCATCTCACCGAAATATTGTAAATACATAGACATGGAAGCAGTGAGTATCAATCTTTTTTAAACCCACACACCCGAAGTTGTAAATATTGATCCCTTATGGAGAGCATATCATACTTTCGTGACCACTACCCAAAATATTGTATATAGAGTGACTTTAAAGAAGTGGGTGTCACGATTTACCCCCAACAACCCAAAATATTGCATAGAGAGAGACATCAAAGCATTAGGTCTGAAACTACCCCCCAACACCCCAAAATATTGCATAGACAGAGACATCAAAGCATGAGGTCTGAAACTACCCCCCAACACCCCAAAATATTGCATAGACAGAGACATCAAAGCATTAGGTCTGAAACTTTTCCCCATTCCCCACAATATTGAATATAAAAAGATCTAAATTCAGTGCCTATCAATCTTTTTCTCTCTCCTACCCACAAAGTTGTAAATATTGAGCAACTAAAGTAATGGATTTCAACCTTTCATGTCCAATTCCCACATTACTGTACATAAAGTGACCTTAAAGTAGAGGATCTCAACCTTTCCCTCCAACTCACAGAATTATTGTAAATACAGAGCCATGAAAGCAGTGGGTATTAATAATTTTCCCCCCCACCCAAAGTTGTAAATATTGATCCTTTAAAGGAGGGGGTCTCCAAATTCCATGCCCACTTCCCAAAATATTGAATATACAGAGACCTGAGAGCAGTGCGTTTCAAATTTCCCACCTACTCAAAAAAATATTGGAAATAAAGATTCATTGAAACAGTGGGTATTAATCTTTTTCCCCCACCCACCCAAAGTTCCAAATATATTGTAAATACAGACACATTAAAGCAATGGATCTCAACCTTTCATGTCCAATTTCCACATTACAGTACATAAAGAGACCTTAAAGTAGAGGATCTCAACCTTTCCCTCCAACTCACAGAATTATTGTAAATACAGGGCCATGAAAGCAGTGGGTTTTAATCTTTTTCCACTACACACCCAAAGTGGTAAATATTGATACCTTAAAGGAGAGGGTGTCAGACTTTCGTGCCCACTTCCAAAAATATTGTAAAGACAGACACCTGAAAGCTGAGGGTCTTATCCTTTTTTTAACTCTCCTCACATTATTGTATATAAAAAGAAATTAAAGCAGTGGGTCTCAATCTTTCGCACCTACTCACAAAAATATTGTAAATACATAGCCATTAAAGCAGTGGATCTCAACCTTTCATGTCGAATCCCCACATTATTGTATATAAAGAGACCATAAAGCAAAGGATCTCAATCTTTTCTTCCAACTCACAGAAATATTGTAAATGCATAGACATGGAAGCAGTGAGTATCAATCTTTTTTAAACCCACACATTCGAAGTTGTAAATATTGATCCCTTATGGAGAGCGTCTCATACTTTCGTGACCACTCCCCAAAATATTGTATATAGAGTGACTTTAAAGTAGTGGGTGTCACGATTTACCCCAACAACCCAAAATATTGCATAGACAGAGACATCAAAGCATTAGGTCTGAAACTTTTCCCCATTCCCCACAATATTGAATATAAAAAGATCTAAATTCAGTGCCTATCAATCTTTTTCTCTCTCCTACCCTCAAAGTTGTAAATATTGAGCAACTAAAGTAATGGATTTCAACCTTTCATGTCCAATTCCCACATTACTGTACATAAAGTGACCTTAAAGTAGAGGATCTCAACCTTTCCCTCCAACTCACAGGATTATTGTAAATACAGAGACATGAAAGCAGTGGGTATTAATAATTTTCCCCCCCACCCAAAGTTGTAAATATTGATCCTTTAAAGGAGGGGGTCTCCAAATTCCATGCCCACTTCCCAAAATATTGAATATACAGAGACCTGAGAGCAGTGCGTTTCAAATTTCCCACCTACTCAAAAAAATATTGGAAATAAAGATTCATTGAAACACTGGGTATTAATCTTTTTCCCCCACCCACCCAAAGTTCCAAATATATTGTAAATACAGACACATTAAAGCAATGGATCTCAACCTTTCATGTCCAATTCCCACATTACAGTACATAAAGAGACCTTAAAGTAGAGGATCTCAACCTTTCCCTCCAACTCACAGAATTATTGTAAATACAGAGCCATGAAAGCAGTGGGTTTTAATCTTTTTCCCCTACACACCCAAAGTGGTAAATATTGATCCCTTAAAGGAGAGGGTGTCAGACTTTCGTGCCCACTTCCAAAAATATTGTAAAGACAGACTCCTGAAAGCTGAGGGTCTTATCCTTTTTTTTTACTCTCCTCACATTATTGTATATAAAAAGAAATTAAAGGAGTGGGTCTCAACCTTTTGCACCTATTAACAAAAATATTGTAAATACAGAGCAATTAAAGCAGTGGATCATAACCTTACATGTCCAATCCCCACATTATTGTATATAAAGAGATCATAAAGCAAAGGATCTCAACCTTTCCTTCCATCTCACAGAAATATTGTAAATACATAGACATTGAAGCAGTGAGTATCAATCTTTTTTAAACCCACACACTCGAAGTTGTAAATATTGATCCCTTATGGAGAGCGTCTCATACTTTCGTGACCACTCCCCAAAATATTGTATATAGAGTGACTTTAAAGTAGTGGGTGTCACGATTTACCCCAACAACCCAAAATATTGCATAGACAGAGACATCAAAGCATTAGGTCTGAAATCTTTCCCCCAATCCCCAAAATATTGAATATAAAGAGATCTAAATGCAGTGGCTATCAATATTTTTCTCTCTCACTACCACAAAGTTAAAAATATTGAGCCACTAAAGCAATGGATCTCAACCTTTCATGTCCAATTCCCACATTACTGTACATAAAGAGACCTTAAAGTAGAGGTTCTCAACTTTCCCTCCAACTCACAGAATTATTGTAAATACAGAGCCATGAAAGCAGTGGGTATTAATCTTTACCCCACACATACAAAGTTGAAAATATTGATCCCTTAAAGGAGAGGGTCTCAGACTTTGGTGCCCACTTCCAAAAATATTGTATAGACAGACACCTGAAAGCACTGGGTCTGATCCTTTTTCTTTAATCTCCTCACATGATTGTATATAAAAAGAAATTAAAGCAGTGGGTCTCAAGCTTTCGCACCTACTCACAAAAATATTGTAAATACGGAGCCATGAAAGCAGTGGGCATTTATCTTTTTTCCCCCACACACCCAAAGTTGTAAATATTGATCACTTAAAGGAGAGGGTCTCAGACTTCCGCGCCCACTTCCCAAAATATTGTATACACAGAGACTTTGGAGCAGTGGGTCTCAACCTTTCATGTCCAATCCCCACATTATTGTATATAAAGCAAAGGATCTCAATCTTTTCTTCCAACTCACAGAAATATTGAAAATACATAGACATGGGAATAGTGAGTATCAATCTTTTTTAAACCCACACACCCGAAGTTGTAAATATTGATCCCTTATGGGGAGCGTCTCATACTTTCGTGAGCACTACCCAAAATATTGTATATAGAGTGACTTTTAAGTAGTGGGTGTCATGCTTTCCCTCCAACACCTTAAAATATTACATAGACAAAGACATCAAAGCATTAGGTCTTAAACTTTTCCCCCATTCCCCACAATATTGAATATAAAGAGATCTGAATGCAGCGGCTATTAATCTTTTTCTCTGTCACTACCAGAAAGTTGTAAATATTGAGCCACCAAAGCAATGGATCTCAACCTTTCATGTCCAATTCCAACATTACAGTACATAAAGAGACCTTAAAGTAGAGGTTCTCAACTTTCCCTCCAACTCACAGAATTATTGTAAATACAGAGCCATGAAAGCAGTGGGTATTAATCTTTACCCCACACATACAAAGTTGAAAATATTGATCCCTTAAAGGAGAGGGTCTCAGACTTTGGTGCCCACTTCCAAAAATATTGTATAGACAGACACCTGAAAGCACTGGGTCTGATCCTTTTTCTTTAATCTCCTCACATGATTGTATATAAAAAGAAATTAAAGCAGTGGGTCTCAAGCTTTCGCACCTACTCACAAAAATATTGTAAATACAGAGCCATGAAAGCAGTGGGCATTTATCTTTTTTCCCCCACACACCCAAAGTTGTAAATATTGATCACTTAAAGGAGAGGGTCTCAGACTTCCGCGCCCACTTCCCAAAATATTGTATACACAGAGACTTTGGAGCAGTGGGTCTCAACCTTTCATGTCCAATCCCCACATTATTGTATATAAAGCAAAGGATCTCAATCTTTTCTTCCAACTCACAGAAATATTGAAAATACATAGACATGGGAATAGTGAGTATCAATCTTTTTTAAACCCACACACCCGAAGTTGTAAATATTGATCCCTTATGGGGAGCGTCTCATACTTTCGTGAGCACTACCCAAAATATTGTATATAGAGTGACTTTTAAGTAGTGGGTGTCATGCTTTCCCTCCAACACCTTAAAATATTACATAGACAAAGACATCAAAGCATTAGGTCTTAAACTTTTCCCCCATTCCCCACAATATTGAATATAAAGAGATCTGAATGCAGCGGCTATTAATCTTTTTCTCTGTCACTACCAGAAAGTTGTAAATATTGAGCCACCAAAGCAATGGATCTCAACCTTTCATGTCCAATTCCAACATTACAGTACATAAAGAGACCTTAAAGTAGAGGATCTCAACCTTTCCCTCCAACTGACAGAATTAATATAAATAAAGAGCAATGAAAGCAGTGGGTATTAATCTTTTTCCCCCACACACCCAAAGTTATAACTATTGATCCCTTAAAGGAGAGGGTGTCAGACTTTCGTGCCCACTTCCAAAAATATTGTACAGACAGACACCTGAAAGCAGTGGGCCTGAATCCTTTTCTTTACTCTCCTCACATTATTGTACATAAAAAGAAATTAAAGCAGTGGGTCTCAACCTTTCGCACCTACTCACATAAATATTGTAAATACAGAGCAATTAAAGCAGTGGGCATTTATCTTTTTTCCCCCACACACCCAAAGTTGTAAATATTGATCCAATAAAGGAGAGATTGTCAGACTTTCGTGCCCACTTCCAAAAATATTGTATAGACAGACACCTGAAAGCAGTGGGTGTCATCCTTTTTCTTTACGCTCCTCACATTATTGTATATAAAAAGAAATTAAAGCAGTGGGTTTCAACCTTTCTCACATACTCACAAAAATATTGGAAATACATAGCCACTAAAACAATGGATCTCGAGCTTTCATGTCCAATTCCAACATTACAGTGCATAAAGAGACCTTAAAGTAGAGGATCTCAACCTTTCCCTCCAACTCACAGAATTATTGTAAATACATAGACATGGGAACAGTGAGTATCAATCTTTTTTAAACCCACACACCCAAAGTTGTAAATATTGATCCCTTAAAGAAGAGCGTCTCAGACCTTCGAGATCATTACCCAAAATATTGTACATAGAGTAACTTTAAAGTAGTGGGTGTCATGCTTTCCCCCCTACACCCTAAAATATTACATAGACAGAGACATCAAAGCATTAGTTCTGAAACTTTTCCCCCATTCCCCACAATATTGAATATAAAGAGATCTGAAAGCAGTGGCTATCAATCTTTTACTATGTCACTACCAGAAAGTTGTAAATATTGAGCCACCAAAGCAATGGATCTCAACCTTTCATGTCCAATTCCCACATTACTGTACATAAAGTGACCTTAAAGTAGAGGATCTCAACCTTTCCCTCCAACTCACAGAATTATTGTAAATACAGAGCCATTAAAGCAGTGGGTATTAATCTTTTCCCCCACATACCCAAAGTTGTAATTATTGATCCCTTAAAGGAGAGGGTGTCAGACGTTCGTGCCCCCTTCCAAAAATGTTGCACATACAGACACCTGAAAGCACTGGGTCTGAATCTTTTTCTTTACTCTCCTCACATTATTGTATTTAAAAAGAAATTAAAGCAGTGGGTCTCAACCTTTCGCACCTACTCACAAAAATATTGTAAATACAGAGCAATTAAAACAGTGGATCCTAACCTTTCATGTCCAATCCCCACATTATTGTATATAAAGAGATCATAAAGCAAAGGATCTCAACCTTTCCTTCCATCTCACAGAAATATTGTAAATACATAGACATGGAAGCAGTGAGTATCAATCTTTTTTAAACCCACACACCCGAAGTTGTAAATATTGATCCCTTATGGAGAGCATCTCATACTTTCGTGACCACTACCCAAAATATTGTATATAGAGTGACTTTAAAGAAGTGGGTGTCACGATTTACCCCCAACAACCCAAAATATTGCATAGAGAGAGACATCAAAGCATTAGGTCTGAAACTACCGCCCAACACCCCAAAATATTGCATAGACAGAGACATCAAAGCATTAGGTCTGAAACTACCCCCCAACACCCCAAAATATTGCATAGACAGAGACATCAAAGCATTAGGTCTGAAACTTTTCCCCATTCCCCACAATATTGAATATAAAAAGATCTAAATTCAGTGCCTATCAATCTTTTTCTCTCTCCTACCCACAAAGTTGTAAATATTGAGCAACTAAAGTAATGGATTTCAACCTTTCATGTCCAATTCCCACATTACTGTACATAAAGTGACCTTAAAGTAGAGGATCTCAACCTTTCCCTCCAACTCACAGAATTATTGTAAATACAGAGCCATGAAAGCAGTGGGTATTAATAATTTTCCCCCCCACCCAAAGTTGTAAATATTGATCCTTTAAAGGAGGGGGTCTCCAAATTCCATGCCCACTTCCCAAAATATTGAATATACAGAGACCTGAGAGCAGTGCGTTTCAAATTTCCCACCTACTCAAAAAAATATTGGAAATAAAGATTCATTGAAACAGTGGGTATTAATCTTTTTCCCCCACCCACCCAAAGTTCCAAATATATTGTAAATACAGACACATTAAAGCAATGGATCTCAACCTTTCATGTCCAATTTCCACATTACAGTACATAAAGAGACCTTAAAGTAGAGGATCTCAACCTTTCCCTCCAACTCACAGAATTATTGTAAATACAGAGCCATGAAAGCAGTGGGTTTTAATCTTTTTCCACTACACACCCAAAGTGGTAAATATTGATACCTTAAAGGAGAGGGTGTCAGACTTTCGTGCCCACTTCCAAAAATATTGTAAAGACAGACACCTGAAAGCTGAGGGTCTTATCCTTTTTTTTACTCTCCTCACATTATTGTATATAAAAAGAAATTAAAGCAGTGGGTCTCAATCTTTCGCACCTATTAACAAAAATATTGTAAATACAGAGCAATTAAAGCAGTGGATCATAACCTTACATGTCCAATCCCCACATTATTGTATATAAAGAGATCATAAAGCAAAGGATCTCAACCTTTCCTTCCATCTCACAGAAATATTGTAAATACATAGACATTGAAGCAGTGAGTATCAATCTTTTTTAAACCCACACACTCGAAGTTGTAAATATTGATCCCTTATGGAGAGCGTCTCATACTTTCGTGACCACTCCCCAAAATATTGTATATAGAGTGACTTTAAAGTAGTGGGTGTCACGATTTACCCCAACAACCCAAAATATTGCATAGACAGAGACATCAAAGCATTAGGTCTGAAATCTTTCCCCCAATCCCCAAAATATTGAATATAAAGAGATCTAAATGCAGTGGCTATCAATATTTTTCTCTCTCACTACCACAAAGTTAAAAATATTGAGCGACTAAAGCAATGGATCTCAACCTTTCATGTCCAATTCCCACATTACTGTACATAAAGAGACCTTAAAGTAGAGGTTCTCAACTTTCCCTCCAACTCACAGAATTATTGTAAATACAGAGCCATGAAAGCAGTGGGTATTAATCTTTACCCCACACATACAAAGTTGAAAATATTGATCCCTTAAAGGAGAGGGTCTCAGACTTTGGTGCCCACTTCCAAAAATATTGTATAGACAGACACCTGAAAGCACTGGGTCTGATCCTTTTTCTTTAATCTCCTCACATGATTGTATATAAAAAGAAATTAAAGCAGTGGGTCTCAAGCTTTCGCACCTACTCACAAAAATATTGTAAATACAGAGCCATGAAAGCAGTGGGCATTTATCTTTTTTCCCCCACACACCCAAAGTTGTAAATATTGATCACTTAAAGGAGAGGGTCTCAGACTTCCGCGCCCACTTCCCAAAATATTGTATACACAGAGACTTTGGAGCAGTGGGTCTCAACCTTTCATGTCCAATCCCCACATTATTGTATATAAAGCAAAGGATCTCAATCTTTTCTTCCAACTCACAGAAATATTGAAAATACATAGACATGGGAATAGTGAGTATCAATCTTTTTTAAACCCACACACCCGAAGTTGTAAATATTGATCCAATAAAGGAGAGATTGTCAGACTTTCGTGCCCACTTCCAAAAATATTGTATAGACAGACACCTGAAAGCAGTGGGTGTCATCCTTTTTCTTTACGCTCCTCACATTATTGTATATAAAAAGAAATTAAAGCAGTGGGTTTCAACCTTTCTCACATACTCACAAAAATATTGGAAATACATAGCCACTAAAACAATGGATCTCGAGCTTTCATGTCCAATTCCAACATTACAGTACATAAAGAGACCTTAAAGTAGAGGATCTCAACCTTTCCCTCCAACTCACAGAATTATTGTAAATACATAGACATGGGAACAGTGAGTATCAATCTTTTTTAAACCCACACACCCAAAGTTGTAAATATTGATCCCTTAAAGAAGAGCGTCTCAGACCTTCGAGATCATTACCCAAAATATTGTACATACAGTAACTTTAAAGTAGTGGGTGTCATGCTTTCCCCCCTACACCCTAAAATATTACATAGACAGAGACATCAAAGCATTAGTTCTGAAACTTTTCCCCCATTCCCCACAATATTGAATATAAAGAGATCTGAAAGCAGTGGCTATCAATCTTTTACTATGTCACTACCAGAAAGTTGTAAATATTGAGCCACCAAAGCAATGGATCTCAACCTTTCATGTCCAATTCCCACATTACTGTACATAAAGTGACCTTAAAGTAGAGGATCTCAACCTTTCCCTCCAACTCACAGAATTATTGTAAATACAGAGCCATTAAAGCAGTGGGTATTAATCTTTTCCCCCACATACCCAAAGTTGTAATTATTGATCCCTTAAAGGAGAGGGTGTCAGACGTTCGTGCCCCCTTCCAAAAATGTTGCACATACAGACACCTGAAAGCACTGGGTCTGAATCTTTTTCTTTACTCTCCTCACATTATTGTATTTAAAAAGAAATTAAAGCAGTGGGTCTCAACCTTTCGCACCTACTCACAAAAATATTGTAAATACAGAGCAATTAAAACAGTGGATCCTAACCTTTCATGTCCAATCCCCACATTATTGTATATAAAGAGATCATAAAGCAAAGGATCTCAACCTTTCCTTCCATCTCACCGAAATATTGTAAATACATAGACATGGAAGCAGTGAGTATCAATCTTTTTTAAACCCACACACCCGAAGTTGTAAATATTGATCCCTTATGGAGAGCATCTCATACTTTCGTGACCACTACCCAAAATATTGTATATAGAGTGACTTTAAAGAAGTGGGTGTCACGATTTACCCCCAACAACCCAAAATATTGCATAGAGAGAGACATCAAAGCATTAGGTCTGAAACTACCCCCCAACACCCCAAAATATTGCATAGACAGAGACATCAAAGCATTAGGTCTGAAACTTTTACCCATTCCCCACAATATTGAATATAAAAAGATCTAAATTCAGTGCCTATCAATCTTTTTCTCTCTCCTACCCACAAAGTTGTAAATATTGAGCAACTAAAGCAATGGATTTCAACCTTTCATGTCCAATTCCCACATTACTGTACATAAAGTGACCTTAAAGTAGAGGATCTCAACCTTTCCCTCCAAGTCACAGAATTATTGTAAATACAGAGCCATGAAAGCAGTTGGTATTAATAATTTTCCCCCCCACCCAAAGTTGTAAATATTGATCCTTTAAAGGAGGGGGTCTCCAAATTCCATTCCCACTTCCCAAAATATTGAATATACAGAGACCTGAGAGCAGTGAGTTTCAAATTTCCCACCTACTCAAAAAAATATTGGAAAGAAAGATTCATTGAAACAGTGGGTATTAATCTTTTTCCCCCACCCACCAAAAGTTCGAAATATATTGTAAATACAGACACATTAAAGCAATGGATCTCAACCTTTCATGTCCAATTCCCACATTACTGTATATAAAGAGATTAAAGTAGAGGATCTCAAACTTTCACTCCAACTCACAGAATTATTGTAAATACAGAGCCATTAAAGCAGTGGGTATTAATCTTTTCCCCCACATACCCAAAGTTGTAATTATTGATCCCTTAAAGGAGAGGGTGTCAGACGTTCGTGCCCACTTCCAAAAATGTTGCACATACAGACACCTGAAAGCACTGGGTCTGAATCTTTTTCTTTACTCTCCTCACATTATTGTATTTAAAAAGAAATTAAAGCAGTGGGTCTCAACCTTTCGAACCTACTCACAAAAATATTGTAAATACAGAGCAATTAAAACAGTGGATCTCAACCTTTCATGTCCAATTCCCACATTACTGTACATAAAGAGATTAAAGTAGAGGATCTCAAACTTTCACTCCAACTCACAGAATTATTGTAAATACAGAGCCATTAAAGCAGTGGGTATTAATCTTTTCCCCCACATACCCAAAGTTGTAATTATTGATCCCTTAAAGGAGAGGGTGTCAGATGTTCGTGCCCACTTCCAAAAATGTTGCACATACAGACACCTGAAAGCACTGGGTCTGAATCTTTTTCTTTACTCTCCTCACATTATTGTATTTAAAAAGAAATTAAAGCAGTGGGTCTCAACCTTTCGAACCTACTCACAATAATATTGTAAATACAGAGCAATTAAAACAGTGGATCCAAACTTTCATGTCCAATCCCCACATTATTGTATATAAAGAGACCATAAAGCAATGAATCTCAATCTTTTCTTCCAACACACAGAAATATTGTAAATACATAGACATGGAAGCAGTGAGTATCAATCTTTTTTAAACCCAAACACCCGAAGTTGTAAATATTGATCCCTTAAAGGAGAAGGTCTCAGACATTCGTACCCACTTCCAAAAATGTTCTTTGGACAGAGACCTGAAAGCAGTGGGTCTGATCCTTTTTCTTTACACTCCTCACATTATTGTATATAAAAAGAAATTAAAGCAGTGGGTCTCAACCTTTTGCACCTATTAACAAAAATATTGTAAATACAGAGCAATTAAAGCAGTGGATCCTAACCTTACATGTCCAATCCCCACATTATTGTATATAAAGAGATCATAAAGCAAAGGATCTCAACCTTTCCTTCCATCTCACAGAAATATTGTAAATACATAGACATGGAAGCAGTGAGTATCAATCTTTTTTAAACCCACACACCCGAAGTTGTAAATATTGATCCCTTATGGAGAGCATCTCATACTTTCGTGACCACTACCCAAAATATTGTATATAGAGTGACTTTAAAGAAGGGGGTGTCACGATTTACCCCCAACAACCCAAAATATTGCATAGAGAGAGACATCAAAGCATTAGGTCTGAAACTGCCCCCCAACACCCCAAAATATTGCATAGACAGAGACATCAAAGCATTAGGTCTGAAATCTTTCCCCCATTCCCCACAATATTGAATATAAAAAGATCTAAATTCAGTGCCTATCAATCTTTTTCTCTCTCCTACCCACAAAGTTGTAAATTTTGAGCAACTAAAGTAATGGATTTCAACCTTTCATGTCCAATTCCCACATTACTGTACATAAAGTGACCTTAAAGTAGAGGATCTCAACCTTTCCCTCCAAGTCACAGAATTATTGTAAATACAGAGCCATGAAAGCAGTGGGTATTAATAATTTTCCCCCCCCCACCCAAAGTTGTAAATATTGATCCTTTAAAGGAGGGGGTCTCCAAATTCCATGCCCACTTCCCAAAATATTTAATATACAGAGACCTGAGAGCAGTGCGTTTCAAATTTCCCACCTACTCAAAAAAATATTGGAAATAAAGATTCATTGAAACAGTGGGTATTAATCTTTTTCCCCCACCCACCCAAAGTTCCAAATATATTGTGAATACAGACACATTAAAGCAATGGATCTCAACCTTTCATGTCCAATTCCCACATTACAGTACATAAAGAGACCTTAAAGTAGAGGATCTCAACCTTTCCCTCCAACTCACAGAATTATTGTAAATACAGAGCCATGAAAGCAGTGGGTTTTAATCTTTTTCCCCTACACACCCAAAGTGGTAAATATTGATACCTTAAAGGAGAGGGTGTCAGACTTTCGTGCCCACTTCCAAAAATATTGTAAAGACAGACACCTGAAAGCTGAGGGTCTTATCCTTTTTTTTTACTCTCCTCACATTATTGTATATAAAAAGAAATTAAAGCAGTGGGTCTCAATCTTTCGCACCTACTCACAAAAATATTGTAAATACATAGCCATTAAAGCAGTGGATCTCAACCTTTCATGTCGAATCCCCACATTATTGTATATAAAGAGACCATAAAGGAAAGGATCTCAATCTTTTCTTCCAACTCACAGAAATATTGTAAATGCATAGACATGGAAGCAGTGAGTATCAATCTTTTTTAAACCCACACATTCGAAGTTGTAAATATTGATCCCTTATGGAGAGCGTCTCATACTTTCGTGACCACTCCCCAAAATATTGTATATAGAGTGACTTTAAAGTAGTGGGTGTCACGATTTACCCCAACAACCCAAAAATATTGCATAGACAGAGACATCAAAGCATTAGGTCTGAAATCTTTCCCCCATTCCCCACAATATTGAATATAAAAAGATCTAAATTCAGTGCCCATTAATCTTTTTCTCTCTCCTACCCACAAAGTTGTAAATATTGAGCAACTAAAGCAATGGATTTCAACCTTTCATGTCC
This sequence comes from Narcine bancroftii, assembly GCF_036971445.1. NCBI lineage: Eukaryota > Metazoa > Chordata > Chondrichthyes > Torpediniformes > Narcinidae > Narcine > Narcine bancroftii. The sequence goes on from NW_027211801.1 coordinate 1,642,906, forward strand.
AATTCCCACATTACTGTACATAAAGTGTCCTTAAAGTAGAGGATCTCAACCTTTCCCTCCAAGTCACAGAATTATTGTAAATACAGAGCCATGAAAGCAGTGGGTATTAATAAATTTCCCCCCCCACCCAAAGTTGTAAATATTGATCCTTTAAAGGAGGGGTCTCCAAATTCCATGCCCACTTCCCAAAATATTGAATATACAGAGACCTGAGAGCAGTGCGTTTCAAATTTCCCACCTACGCAAAAAAATATTGGAAATAAAGATTCATTGAAACAGTGGGTATTAATCTTTTTCCCCCACCCACCCAAAGTTCCAAATATATTGTAAATACAGACACATTAAAGCAATGGATCTCAACCTTTCATGTCCAATTCCCACATTACTGTACATAAAGAGATTAAAGTAGAGGATCTCAAACTTTCACTCCAACTCACAGAATTATTGTAAATACAGAGCCATTAAAGCAGTGGGTATTAATCTTTTCCCCCACATATCCAAAGTTGTAATTATTGATCCCTTAAAGGAGAGGGTGTCAGACGTTCGTGCCCACTTCCAAAAATGTTGCACATACAGACACCTGAAAGCACTGGGTCTGAATCTTTTTATTTACTCTCCTCACATTATTGTATTTAAAAAGAAATTAAAGCAGTGGGTCTAAACCTTTCGCACCTACTCACAAAAATATTGTAAATACAGAGCAATTAAAACAGTGGATCCTAACCTTTCATGTCCAATCCCCACATTATTGTATATAAAGAGACCATAAAGCAAAGGATCTCAATCTTTACTTCCAACACACAGAACTATTGTAAATACATAGACATGGAAGCAGTGAGTATCAATCTTTTTTAAACCCAAACACCCGAAGTTGTAAATATTGATCCCTTAAAGGAGAAGGTCTCAGACATTCGTACCCACTTCCAAAAATGTTCTTTGGACAGAGACCTGAAAGCAGTGGGTCTGATCCTTTTTCTTTACTCTCCTCACATTATTGTATATAAAAAGAAATTAAAGCAGTGGGTGTCAACCTTTTGCACCTATTAACAAAAATATTGTAAATACAGAGCAATTAAAGCAGTGGATCCTAACCTTACATGTCCAATCCCCACATTATTGTATATAAAGAGATCATAAAGCAAAGGATCTCAACCTTTCCTTCCATCTCACAGAAATATTGTAAATACATAGACATGGAAGCAGTGAGTATCAATCTTTTTTAAACCCACACACCCGAAGTTGTAAATATTGATCCCTTATGGAGAGCATCTCATACTTTCGTGACCACTACCCAAAATATTGTATATAGAGTGACTTTAAAGAAGTGGGTGTCACGATTTACCCCCAACAACCCATAATATTGCATAGAGAGAGACATCAAAGCATTAGGTCCGAAACTACCCCCCAACACCCCAAAATATTGCATAGACAGAGACATCAAAGCATTAGGTCTGAAACTTTTCCCCATTCCCCACAATATTGAATATAAAAAGATCTAAATTCAGTGCCTATCAATCTTTTTCTCTCTCCTACCCACAAAGTTGTAAATATTGAGCAACTAAAGTAATGGATTTCAACCTTTCATGTCCAATTCACACATTACTGTACATAAAGTGACCTTAAAGTAGAGGATCTCAACCTTTCCCTCCAACTCACAGAATTATTGTAAATACAGAGCCATGAAAGCAGTGGGTTTTAATCTTTTTCCCCTACACACCCAAAGTGGTAAATATTGATCCCTTAAAGGAGAGGGTGTCAGACTTTCGTGCCCACTTCCAAAAATATTGTAAAGACAGACTCCTGAAAGCTGAGGGTCTTATCCTTTTTTTTTACTCTCCTCACATTATTGTATATAAAAAGAAATTAAAGGAGTGGGTCTCAACCTTTTGCACCTATTAACAAAAATATTGTAAATACAGAGCAATTAAAGCAGTGGATCATAACCTTACATGTCCAATCCCCACATTATTGTATATAAAGAGATCATAAAGCAAAGGATCTCAACCTTTCCTTCCATCTCACAGAAATATTGTAAATACATAGACATTGAAGCAGTGAGTATCAATCTTTTTTAAACCCACACACTCGAAGTTGTAAATATTGATCCCTTATGGAGAGCGTCTCATACTTTCGTGACCACTCCCCAAAATATTGTATATAGAGTGACTTTAAAGTAGTGGGTGTCACGATTTACCCCAACAACCCAAAATATTGCATAGACAGAGACATCAAAGCATTAGGTCTGAAATCTTTCCCCCAATCCCCAAAATATTGAATATAAAGAGATCTAAATGCAGTGGCTATCAATATTTTTCTCTCTCACTACCACAAAGTTAAAAATATTGAGCGACTAAAGCAATGGATCTCAACCTTTCATGTCCAATTCCCACATTACTGTACATAAAGAGACCTTAAAGTAGAGGTTCTCAACTTTCCCTCCAACTCACAGAATTATTGTAAATACAGAGCCATGAAAGCAGTGGGTATTAATCTTTACCCCACACATACAAAGTTGAAAATATTGATCCCTTAAAGGAGAGGGTCTCAGACTTTGGTGCCCACTTCCAAAAATATTGTATAGACAGACACCTGAAAGCACTGGGTCTGATCCTTTTTCTTTAATCTCCTCACATGATTGTATATAAAAAGAAATTAAAGCAGTGGGTCTCAAGCTTTCGCACCTACTCACAAAAATATTGTAAATACAGAGCCATGAAAGCAGTGGGCATTTATCTTTTTTCCCCCACACACCCAAAGTTGTAAATATTGATCACTTAAAGGAGAGGGTCTCAGACTTCCGCGCCCACTTCCCAAAATATTGTATACACAGAGACTTTGGAGCAGTGGGTCTCAACCTTTCATGTCCAATCCCCACATTATTGTATATAAAGCAAAGGATCTCAATCTTTTCTTCCAACTCACAGAAATATTGAAAATACATAGACATGGGAATAGTGAGTATCAATCTTTTTTAAACCCACACACCCGAAGTTGTAAATATTGATCCAATAAAGGAGAGATTGTCAGACTTTCGTGCCCACTTCCAAAAATATTGTATAGACAGACACCTGAAAGCAGTGGGTGTCATCCTTTTTCTTTACGCTCCTCACATTATTGTATATAAAAAGAAATTAAAGCAGTGGGTTTCAACCTTTCTCACATACTCACAAAAATATTGGAAATACATAGCCACTAAAACAATGGATCTCGAGCTTTCATGTCCAATTCCAACATTACAGTACATAAAGAGACCTTAAAGTAGAGGATCTCAACCTTTCCCTCCAACTCACAGAATTATTGTAAATACATAGACATGGGAACAGTGAGTATCAATCTTTTTTAAACCCACACACCCAAAGTTGTAAATATTGATCCCTTAAAGAAGAGCGTCTCAGACCTTCGAGATCATTACCCAAAATATTGTACATACAGTAACTTTAAAGTAGTGGGTGTCATGCTTTCCCCCCTACACCCTAAAATATTACATAGACAGAGACATCAAAGCATTAGTTCTGAAACTTTTCCCCCATTCCCCACAATATTGAATATAAAGAGATCTGAAAGCAGTGGCTATCAATCTTTTACTATGTCACTACCAGAAAGTTGTAAATATTGAGCCACCAAAGCAATGGATCTCAACCTTTCATGTCCAATTCCCACATTACTGTACATAAAGTGACCTTAAAGTAGAGGATCTCAACCTTTCCCTCCAACTCACAGAATTATTGTAAATACAGAGCCATTAAAGCAGTGGGTATTAATCTTTTCCCCCACATACCCAAAGTTGTAATTATTGATCCCTTAAAGGAGAGGGTGTCAGACGTTCGTGCCCCCTTCCAAAAATGTTGCACATACAGACACCTGAAAGCACTGGGTCTGAATCTTTTTCTTTACTCTCCTCACATTATTGTATTTAAAAAGAAATTAAAGCAGTGGGTCTCAACCTTTCGCACCTACTCACAAAAATATTGTAAATACAGAGCAATTAAAACAGTGGATCCTAACCTTTCATGTCCAATCCCCACATTATTGTATATAAAGAGATCATAAAGCAAAGGATCTCAACCTTTCCTTCCATCTCACCGAAATATTGTAAATACATAGACATGGAAGCAGTGAGTATCAATCTTTTTTAAACCCACACACCCGAAGTTGTAAATATTGATCCCTTATGGAGAGCATCTCATACTTTCGTGACCACTACCCAAAATATTGTATATAGAGTGACTTTAAAGAAGTGGGTGTCACGATTTACCCCCAACAACCCAAAATATTGCATAGAGAGAGACATCAAAGCATTAGGTCTGAAACTACCCCCCAACACCCCAAAATATTGCATAGACAGAGACATCAAAGCATTAGGTCTGAAACTTTTCCCCATTCCCCACAATATTGAATATAAAAAGATCTAAATTCAGTGCCTATCAATCTTTTTCTCTCTCCTACCCACAAAGTTGTAAATATTGAGCAACTAAAGCAATGGATTTCAACCTTTCATGTCCAATTCCCACATTACTGTACATAAAGTGACCTTAAAGTAGAGGATCTCAACCTTTCCCTCCAAGTCACAGAATTATTGTAAATACAGAGCCATGAAAGCAGTTGGTATTAATAATTTTCCCCCCCACCCAAAGTTGTAAATATTGATCCTTTAAAGGAGGGGGTCTCCAAATTCCATTCCCACTTCCCAAAATATTGAATATACAGAGACCTGAGAGCAGTGAGTTTCAAATTTCCCACCTACTCAAAAAAATATTGGAAAGAAAGATTCATTGAAACAGTGGGTATTAATCTTTTTCCCCCACCCACCAAAAGTTCGAAATATATTGTAAATACAGACACATTAAAGCAATGGATCTCAACCTTTCATGTCCAATTCCCACATTACTGTATATAAAGAGATTAAAGTAGAGGATCTCAAACTTTCACTCCAACTCACAGAATTATTGTAAATACAGAGCCATTAAAGCAGTGGGTATTAATCTTTTCCCCCACATACCCAAAGTTGTAATTATTGATCCCTTAAAGGAGAGGGTGTCAGACGTTCGTGCCCACTTCCAAAAATGTTGCACATACAGACACCTGAAAGCACTGGGTCTGAATCTTTTTCTTTACTCTCCTCACATTATTGTATTTAAAAAGAAATTAAAGCAGTGGGTCTCAACCTTTCGAACCTACTCACAAAAATATTGTAAATACAGAGCAATTAAAACAGTGGATCTCAACCTTTCATGTCCAATTCCCACATTACTGTACATAAAGAGATTAAAGTAGAGGATCTCAAACTTTCACTCCAACTCACAGAATTATTGTAAATACAGAGCCATTAAAGCAGTGGGTATTAATCTTTTCCCCCACATACCCAAAGTTGTAATTATTGATCCCTTAAAGGAGAGGGTGTCAGATGTTCGTGCCCACTTCCAAAAATGTTGCACATACAGACACCTGAAAGCACTGGGTCTGAATCTTTTTCTTTACTCTCCTCACATTATTGTATTTAAAAAGAAATTAAAGCAGTGGGTCTCAACCTTTCGAACCTACTCACAATAATATTGTAAATACAGAGCAATTAAAACAGTGGATCCAAACTTTCATGTCCAATCCCCACATTATTGTATATAAAGAGACCATAAAGCAATGAATCTCAATCTTTTCTTCCAACACACAGAAATATTGTAAATACATAGACATGGAAGCAGTGAGTATCAATCTTTTTTAAACCCAAACACCCGAAGTTGTAAATATTGATCCCTTAAAGGAGAAGGTCTCAGACATTCGTACCCACTTCCAAAAATGTTCTTTGGACAGAGACCTGAAAGCAGTGGGTCTGATCCTTTTTCTTTACACTCCTCACATTATTGTATATAAAAAGAAATTACAGCAGTGGGTCTCAACCTTTTGCACCTATTAACAAAAATATTGTAAATACAGAGCAATTAAAGCAGTGGATCCTAACCTTACATGTCCAATCCCCACATTATTGTATATAAAGAGATCATAAAGCAAAGGATCTCAACCTTTCCTTCCATCTCACAGAAATATTGTAAATACATAGACATGGAAGCAGTGAGTATCAATCTTTTTTAAACCCACACACCCGAAGTTGTAAATATTGATCCCTTATGGAGAGCATCTCATACTTTCGTGACCACTACCCAAAATATTGTATATAGAGTGACTTTAAAGAAGGGGGTGTCACGATTTACCCCCAACAACCCAAAATATTGCATAGAGAGAGACATCAAAGCATTAGGTCTGAAACTGCCCCCCAACACCCCAAAATATTGCATAGACAGAGACATCAAAGCATTAGGTCTGAAATCTTTCCCCCATTCCCCACAATATTGAATATAAAAAGATCTAAATTCAGTGCCTATCAATCTTTTTCTCTCTCCTACCCACAAAGTTGTAAATTTTGAGCAACTAAAGTAATGGATTTCAACCTTTCATGTCCAATTCCCACATTACTGTACATAAAGTGACCTTAAAGTAGAGGATCTCAACCTTTCCCTCCAAGTCACAGAATTATTGTAAATACAGAGCCATGAAAGCAGTGGGTATTAATAATTTTCCCCCCCCCCACCCAAAGTTGTAAATATTGATCCTTTAAAGGAGGGGGTCTCCAAATTCCATGCCCACTTCCCAAAATATTTAATATACAGAGACCTGAGAGCAGTGCGTTTCAAATTTCCCACCTACTCAAAAAAATATTGGAAATAAAGATTCATTGAAACAGTGGGTATTAATCTTTTTCCCCCACCCACCCAAAGTTCCAAATATATTGTGAATACAGACACATTAAAGCAATGGATCTCAACCTTTCATGTCCAATTCCCACATTACAGTACATAAAGAGACCTTAAAGTAGAGGATCTCAACCTTTCCCTCCAACTCACAGAATTATTGTAAATACAGAGCCATGAAAGCAGTGGGTTTTAATCTTTTTCCCCTACACACCCAAAGTGGTAAATATTGATACCTTAAAGGAGAGGGTGTCAGACTTTCGTGCCCACTTCCAAAAATATTGTAAAGACAGACACCTGAAAGCTGAGGGTCTTATCCTTTTTTTTTACTCTCCTCACATTATTGTATATAAAAAGAAATTAAAGCAGTGGGTCTCAATCTTTCGCACCTACTCACAAAAATATTGTAAATACATAGCCATTAAAGCAGTGGATCTCAACCTTTCATGTCGAATCCCCACATTATTGTATATAAAGAGACCATAAAGGAAAGGATCTCAATCTTTTCTTCCAACTCACAGAAATATTGTAAATGCATAGACATGGAAGCAGTGAGTATCAATCTTTTTTAAACCCACACATTCGAAGTTGTAAATATTGATCCCTTATGGAGAGCGTCTCATACTTTCGTGACCACTCCCCAAAATATTGTATATAGAGTGACTTTAAAGTAGTGGGTGTCACGATTTACCCCAACAACCCAAAAATATTGCATAGACAGAGACATCAAAGCATTAGGTCTGAAATCTTTCCCCCATTCCCCACAATATTGAATATAAAAAGATCTAAATTCAGTGCCCATTAATCTTTTTCTCTCTCCTACCCACAAAGTTGTAAATATTGAGCAACTAAAGCAATGGATTTCAACCTTTCATGTCCAATTCCCACATTACTGTACATAAAGTGTCCTTAAAGTAGAGGATCTCAACCTTTCCCTCCAAGTCACAGAATTATTGTAAATACAGAGCCATGAAAGCAGTGGGTATTAATAAATTTCCCCCCCCACCCAAAGTTGTAAATATTGATCCTTTAAAGGAGGGGTCTCCAAATTCCATGCCCACTTCCCAAAATATTGAATATACAGAGACCTGAGAGCAGTGCGTTTCAAATTTCCCACCTACGCAAAAAAATATTGGAAATAAAGATTCATTGAAACAGTGGGTATTAATCTTTTTCCCCCACCCACCCAAAGTTCCAAATATATTGTAAATACAGACACATTAAAGCAATGGATCTCAACCTTTCATGTCCAATTCCCACATTACTGTACATAAAGAGATTAAAGTAGAGGATCTCAAACTTTCACTCCAACTCACAGAATTATTGTAAATACAGAGCCATTAAAGCAGTGGGTATTAATCTTTTCCCCCACATATCCAAAGTTGTAATTATTGATCCCTTAAAGGAGAGGGTGTCAGACGTTCGTGCCCACTTCCAAAAATGTTGCACATACAGACACCTGAAAGCACTGGGTCTGAATCTTTTTATTTACTCTCCTCACATTATTGTATTTAAAAAGAAATTAAAGCAGTGGGTCTAAACCTTTCGCACCTACTCACAAAAATATTGTAAATACAGAGCAATTAAAACAGTGGATCCTAACCTTTCATGTCCAATCCCCACATTATTGTATATAAAGAGACCATAAAGCAAAGGATCTCAATCTTTACTTCCAACACACAGAACTATTGTAAATACATAGACATGGAAGCAGTGAGTATCAATCTTTTTTAAACCCAAACACCCGAAGTTGTAAATATTGATCCCTTAAAGGAGAAGGTCTCAGACATTCGTACCCACTTCCAAAAATGTTCTTTGGACAGAGACCTGAAAGCAGTGGGTCTGATCCTTTTTCTTTACTCTCCTCACATTATTGTATATAAAAAGAAATTAAAGCAGTGGGTGTCAACCTTTTGCACCTATTAACAAAAATATTGTAAATACAGAGCAATTAAAGCAGTGGATCCTAACCTTACATGTCCAATCCCCACATTATTGTATATAAAGAGATCATAAAGCAAAGGATCTCAACCTTTCCTTCCATCTCACAGAAATATTGTAAATACATAGACATGGAAGCAGTGAGTATCAATCTTTTTTAAACCCACACACCCGAAGTTGTAAATATTGATCCCTTATGGAGAGCATCTCATACTTTCGTGACCACTACCCAAAATATTGTATATAGAGTGACTTTAAAGAAGTGGGTGTCACGATTTACCCCCAACAACCCATAATATTGCATAGAGAGAGACATCAAAGCATTAGGTCCGAAACTACCCCCCAACACCCCAAAATATTGCATAGACAGAGACATCAAAGCATTAGGTCTGAAACTTTTCCCCATTCCCCACAATATTGAATATAAAAAGATCTAAATTCAGTGCCTATCAATCTTTTTCTCTCTCCTACCCACAAAGTTGTAAATATTGAGCAACTAAAGTAATGGATTTCAACCTTTCATGTCCAATTCACACATTACTGTACATAAAGTGACCTTAAAGTAGAGGATCTCAACCTTTCCCTCCAACTCACAGAATTATTGTAAATACAGAGCCATGAAAGCAGTGGGTTTTAATCTTTTTCCCCTACACACCCAAAGTGGTAAATATTGATCCCTTAAAGGAGAGGGTGTCAGACTTTCGTGCCCACTTCCAAAAATATTGTAAAGACAGACTCCTGAAAGCTGAGGGTCTTATCCTTTTTTTTTACTCTCCTCACATTATTGTATATAAAAAGAAATTAAAGGAGTGGGTCTCAACCTTTTGCACCTATTAACAAAAATATTGTAAATACAGAGCAATTAAAGCAGTGGATCATAACCTTACATGTCCAATCCCCACATTATTGTATATAAAGAGATCATAAAGCAAAGGATCTCAACCTTTCCTTCCATCTCACAGAAATATTGTAAATACATAGACATTGAAGCAGTGAGTATCAATCTTTTTTAAACCCACACACTCGAAGTTGTAAATATTGATCCCTTATGGAGAGCGTCTCATACTTTCGTGACCACTCCCCAAAATATTGTATATAGAGTGACTTTAAAGTAGTGGGTGTCACGATTTACCCCAACAACCCAAAATATTGCATAGACAGAGACATCAAAGCATTAGGTCTGAAATCTTTCCCCCAATCCCCAAAATATTGAATATAAAGAGATCTAAATGCAGTGGCTATCAATATTTTTCTCTCTCACTACCACAAAGTTAAAAATATTGAGCCACTAAAGCAATGGATCTCAACCTTTCATGTCCAATTCCCACATTACTGTACATAAAGAGACCTTAAAGTAGAGGTTCTCAACTTTCCCTCCAACTCACAGAATTATTGTAAATACAGAGCCATGAAAGCAGTGGGTATTAATCTTTACCCCACACATACAAAGTTGAAAATATTGATCCCTTAAAGGAGAGGGTCTCAGACTTTGGTGCCCACTTCCAAAAATATTGTATAGACAGACACCTGAAAGCACTGGGTCTGATCCTTTTTCTTTAATCTCCTCACATGATTGTATATAAAAAGAAATTAAAGCAGTGGGTCTCAAGCTTTCGCACCTACTCACAAAAATATTGTAAATACAGAGCCATGAAAGCAGTGGGCATTTATCTTTTTTCCCCCACACACCCAAAGTTGTAAATATTGATCACTTAAAGGAGAGGGTCTCAGACTTCCGCGCCCACTTCCCAAAATATTGTATACACAGAGACTTTGGAGCAGTGGGTCTCAACCTTTCATGTCCAATCCCCACATTATTGTATATAAAGCAAAGGATCTCAATCTTTTCTTCCAACTCACAGAAATATTGAAAATACATAGACATGGGAATAGTGAGTATCAATCTTTTTTAAACCCACACACCCGAAGTTGTAAATATTGATCCAATAAAGGAGAGATTGTCAAACTTTCGTGCCCACTTCCAAAAATATTGTATAGACAGACACCTGAAAGCAGTGGGTGTCATCCTTTTTCTTTACGCTCCTCACATTATTGTATATAAAAAGAAATTAAAGAAGTGGGTTTCAACCTTTCTCACATACTCACAAAAATATTGGAAATACATAGCCACTAAAACAATGGATCTCGAGCTTTCATGTCCAATTCCAACATTACAGTACATAAAGAGACCTTAAAGTAGAGGATCTCAACCTTTCCCTCCAACTCACAGAATTATTGTAAATACATAGACATGGGAACAGTGAGTATCAATCTTTTTTAAACCCACACACCCAAAGTTGTAAATATTGATCCCTTAAAGAAGAGCGTCTCAGACCTTCGAGATCATTACCCAAAATATTGTACATACAGTAACTTTAAAGTAGTGGGTGTCATGCTTTCCCCCCTACACCCTAAAATATTACATAGACAGAGACATCAAAGCATTAGTTCTGAAACTTTTCCCCATTCCCCACAATATTGAATATAAAGAGATCTGAAAGCAGTGGCTATCAATCTTTTACTATGTCACTACCAGAAAGTTGTAAATATTGAGCCACCAAAGCAATGGATCTCAACCTTTCATGTCCAATTCCCACATTACTGTACATAAAGTGACCTTAAAGTAGAGGATCTCAACCTTTCCCTCCAACTCACAGAATTATTGTAAATACAGAGCCATTAAAGCAGTGGGTATTAATCTTTTCCCCCACATACCCAAAGTTGTAATTATTGATCCCTTAAAGGAGAGGGTGTCAGACGTTCGTGCCCCCTTCCAAAAATGTTGCACATACAGACACCTGAAAGCACTGGGTCTGAATCTTTTTCTTTACTCTCCTCACATTATTGTATTTAAAAAGAAATTAAAGCAGTGGGTCTCAACCTTTCGCACCTACTCACAAATATATTGTAAATACAGAGCAATGAAAACAGTGGATCCTAACCTTTCATGTCCAATCCCCACATTATTGTATATAAAGAGATCATAAAGCAAAGGATCTCAACCTTTCCTTCCATTTCACCGAAATATTGTAAATACATAGACATGGAAGCAGTGAGTATCAATCTTTTTTAAACCCACACACCCGAAGTTGTAAATATTGATCCCTTATGGAGAGCATCTCATACTTTCGTGACCACTACCCAAAATATTGTATATAGAGTGACTTTAAAGAAGTGGGTGTCACGATTTACCCCCAACAACTCAAAATATTGCATAGAGAGAGACATCAAAGCATTAGGTCTGAAACTACCCCCCAACACCCCAAAATATTGCATAGACAGAGACATCAAAGCATTAGGTCTGAAACTTTTCCCCATTCCCCACAATATTGAATATAAAAAGATCAAAATTCAGTGCCTATCAATCTTTTTCTCTCTCCTACCCACAAAGTTGTAAATATTGAGCAACTAAAGCAATGGATTTCAACCTTTCATGTCCAATTCCCACATTACTGTACATAAAGTGACCTTAAAGTAGAGGATCTCAACCTTTCCCTCCAAGTCACAGAATTATTGTAAATACAGAGCCATGAAAGCAGTTGGTATTAATAATTTTCCCCCCCACCCAAAGTTGTAAATATTGATCCTTTAAAGGAGGGGGTCTCCAAATTCCATTCCCACTTCCCAAAATATTGAATATACAGAGACCTGAGAGCAGTGCGTTTCAAATTTCCCACCTACTCAAAAAAATATTGGAAAGAAAGATTCATTGAAACAGTGGGTATTAATCTTTTTCCCCCACCCACCAAAAGTTCGAAATATATTGTAAATACAGACACATTAAAGCAATGGATCTCAACCTTTCATGTCCAATTCCCACATTACTGTACATAAAGAGATTAAAGTAGAGGATCTCAAACTTTCACTCCAACTCACAGAATTATTGTAAATACAGAGCCATTAAACCAGTGGGTATTAATCTTTTCCCCCACATACCCAAAGTTGTAATTATTGATCCCTTAAAGGAGAGGGTGTCAGACGTTCGTGCCCACTTCCAAAAATGTTGCACATACAGACACCTGAAAGCACTGGGTCTGAATCTTTTTCTTTACTCTCCTCACATTATTGTATTTAAAAAGAAATTAAAGCAGTGGGTCTCAACCTTTCGAACCTACTCACAATAATATTGTAAATACAGAGCAATTAAAACAGTGGATCCAAACTTTCATGTCCAATCCCCACATTATTGTATATAAAGAGACCATAAAGCAATGAATCTCAATCTTTTCTTCCAACACACAGAAATATTGTAAATACATAGACATGGAAGCAGTGAGTATCAATCTTTTTTAAACCCAAACACCCGAAGTTGTAAATATTGATCCCTTAAAGGAGAAGGTCTCAGACATTCGTACCCACTTCCAAAAATGTTCTTTGGACAGAGACCTGAAAGCAGTGGGTCTGATCCTTTTTCTTTACTCTCCTCACATTATTGTATATAAAAAGAAATTAAAGCAGTGGGTCTCAACCTTTTGCACCTATTAACAAAAATATTGTAAATACAGAGCAATTAAAGCAGTGGATCCTAACCTTACATGTCCAATCCCCACATTATTGTATATAAAGAGATCATAAAGCAAAGGATCTCAACCTTTCCTTCCATCTCACAGAAATATTGTAAATACATAGACATGGAAGCAGTGAGTATCAATCTTTTTTAAACCCACACACCCGAAGTTGTAAATATTGATCCCTTATGGAGAGCATCTCATACTTTCGTGACCACTACTCAAAATATTGTATATAGAGTGACTTTAAAGAAGGGGGTGTCACGATTTACCCCCAACAACCCAAAATATTGCATAGAGAGAGACATCAAAGCATTAGGTCTGAAACTGCCCCCCAACACCCCAAAATATTGCATAGACAGAGACATCAAAGCATTAGGTCTGAAATCTTTCCCCCATTCCCCACAATATTGAATATAAAAAGATCTAAATTCAGTGCCTATCAATCTTTTTCTCTCTCCTACCCACAAAGTTGTAAATTTTGAGCAACTAAAGTAATGGATTTCAACCTTTCATGTCCAATTCCCACATTACTGTACATAAAGTGACCTTAAAGTAGAGGATCTCAACCTTTCCCTCCAAGTCACAGAATTATTGTAAATACAGAGCCATGAAAGCAGTGGGTATTAATAATTTCCCCCCCCCCCCACCCAAAGTTGTAAATATTGATCCTTTAAAGGAGGGGGTCTCCAAATTCCATGCCCACTTCCCAAAATATTGAATATACAGAGACCTGAGAGCAGTGCGTTTCAAATTTCCCACCTACTCAAAAAAATATTGGAAATAAAGATTCATTGAAACAGTGGGTATTAATCTTTTTCCCCCACCCACCCAAAGTTCCAAATATATTGTAAATACAGACACATTAAAGCAATGGATCTCAACCTTTCATGTCCAATTCCCACATTACAGTACATAAAGAGACCTTAAAGTAGAGGATCTCAACCTTTCCCTCCAACTCACAGAATTATTGTAAATACAGAGCCATGAAAGCAGTGGGTTTTAATCTTTTTCCCCTACACACCCAAAGTGGTAAATATTGATACCTTAAAGGAGAGGGTGTCAGACTTTCGTGCCCACTTCCAAAAATATTGTAAAGACAGACACCTGAAAGCTGAGGGTCTTATCCTTTTTTTTTACTCTCCTCACATTATTGTATATAAAAAGAAATTAAAGCAGTGGGTCTCAATCTTTCGCACCTACTCACAAAAATATTGTAAATACATAGCCATTAAAGCAGTGGATCTCAACCTTTCATGTCGAATCCCCACATTATTGTATATAAAGAGACCATAAAGGAAAGGATCTCAATCTTTTCTTCCAACTCACAGAAATATTGTAAATGCATAGACATGGAAGCAGTGAGTATCAATCTTTTTTAAACCCACACATTCGAAGTTGTAAATATTGATCCCTTATGGAGAGCGTCTCATACTTTCGTGACCACTCCCCAAAATATTGTATATAGAGTGACTTTAAAGTAGTGGGTGTCACGATTTACCCCAACAACCCAAAATATTGCATAGACAGAGACATCAAAGCATTAGGTCTGAAATCTTTCCCCCATTCCCCACAATATTGAATATAAAAAGATCTAAATTCAGTGCCTATTAATCTTTTTCTCTCTCCTACCCACAAAGTTGTAAATATTGAGCAACTAAAGCAATGGATTTCAACCTTTCATGTCCAATTCCCACATTACTGTACATAAAGTGTCCTTAAAGTAGAGGATCTCAACCTTTCCCTCCAAGTCACAGAATTATTGTAAATACAGAGCCATGAAAGCAGTGGGTATTAATAAATTTCCCCCCCCACCCAAAGTTGTAAATATTGATCCTTTAAAGGAGGGGTCTCCAAATTCCATGCCCACTTCCCAAAATATTGAATATACAGAGACCTGAGAGCAGTGCGTTTCAAATTTCCCACCTACGCAAAAAAATATTGGAAATAAAGATTCATTGAAACAGTGGGTATTAATCTTTTTCCCCCACCCACCCAAAGTTCCAAATATATTGTAAATACAGACACATTAAAGCAATGGATCTCAACCTTTCATGTCCAATTCCCACATTACTGTACATAAAGAGATTAAAGTAGAGGATCTCAAACTTTCACTCCAACTCACAGAATTATTGTAAATACAGAGCCATTAAAGCAGTGGGTATTAATCTTTTCCCCCACATATCCAAAGTTGTAATTATTGATCCCTTAAAGGAGAGGGTGTCAGACGTTCGTGCCCACTTCCAAAAATGTTGCACATACAGACACCTGAAAGCACTGGGTCTGAATCTTTTTATTTACTCTCCTCACATTATTGTATTTAAAAAGAAATTAAAGCAGTGGGTCTAAACCTTTCGCACCTACTCACAAAAATATTGTAAATACAGAGCAATTAAAACAGTGGATCCTAACCTTTCATGTCCAATCCCCACATTATTGTATATAAAGAGACCATAAAGCAAAGGATCTCAATCTTTACTTCCAACACACAGAACTATTGTAAATACATAGACATGGAAGCAGTGAGTATCAATCTTTTTTAAACCCAAACACCCGAAGTTGTAAATATTGATCCCTTAAAGGAGAAGGTCTCAGACATTCGTACCCACTTCCAAAAATGTTCTTTGGACAGAGACCTGAAAGCAGTGGGTCTGATCCTTTTTCTTTACTCTCCTCACATTATTGTATATAAAAAGAAATTAAAGCAGTGGGTGTCAACCTTTTGCACCTATTAACAAAAATATTGTAAATACAGAGCAATTAAAGCAGTGGATCCTAACCTTACATGTCCAATCCCCACATTATTGTATATAAAGAGATCATAAAGCAAAGGATCTCAACCTTTCCTTCCATCTCACAGAAATATTGTAAATACATAGACATGGAAGCAGTGAGTATCAATCTTTTTTAAACCCACACACCCGAAGTTGTAAATATTGATCCCTTATGGAGAGCATCTCATACTTTCGTGACCACTACCCAAAATATTGTATATAGAGTGACTTTAAAGAAGTGGGTGTCACGATTTACCCCCAACAACCCATAATATTGCATAGAGAGAGACATCAAAGCATTAGGTCCGAAACTACCCCCCAACACCCCAAAATATTGCATAGACAGAGACATCAAAGCATTAGGTCTGAAACTTTTCCCCATTCCCCACAATATTGAATATAAAAAGATCTAAATTCAGTGCCTATCAATCTTTTTCTCTCTCCTACCCACAAAGTTGTAAATATTGAGCAACTAAAGTAATGGATTTCAACCTTTCATGTCCAATTCACACATTACTGTACATAAAGTGACGTTAAAGTAGAGGATCTCAACCTTTCCCTCCAACTCACAGAATTATTGTAAATACAGAGCCATGAAAGCAGTGGGTTTTAATCTTTTTCCCCTACACACCCAAAGTGGTAAATATTGATCCCTTAAAGGAGAGGGTGTCAGACTTTCGTGCCCACTTCCAAAAATATTGTAAAGACAGACTCCTGAAAGCTGAGGGTCTTATCCTTTTTTTTTACTCTCCTCACATTATTGTATATAAAAAGAAATTAAAGGAGTGGGTCTCAACCTTTTGCACCTATTAACAAATATATTGTAAATACAGAGCAATTAAAGCAGTGGATCATAACCTTACATGTCCAATCCCCACATTATTGTATATAAAGAGATCATAAAGCAAAGGATCTCAACCTTTCCTTCCATCTCACAGAAATATTGTAAATACATAGACATTGAAGCAGTGAGTATCAATCTTTTTTAAACCCACACACTCGAAGTTGTAAATATTGATCCCTTATGGAGAGCGTCTCATACTTTCGTGACCACTCCCCAAAATATTGTATATAGAGTGACTTTAAAGTAGTGGGTGTCACGATTTACCCCAACAACCCAAAATATTGCATAGACAGAGACATCAAAGCATTAGGTCTGAAATCTTTCCCCCAATCCCCAAAATATTGAATATAAAGAGATCTAAATGCAGTGGCTATCAATATTTTTCTCTCTCACTACCACAAAGTTAAAAATATTGAGCCACTAAAGCAATGGATCTCAACCTTTCATGTCCAATTCCCACATTACTGTACATAAAGAGACCTTAAAGTAGAGGTTCTCAACTTTCCCTCCAACTCACAGAATTATTGTAAATACAGAGCCATGAAAGCAGTGGGTATTAATCTTTACCCCACACATACAAAGTTGAAAATATTGATCCCTTAAAGGAGAGGGTCTCAGACTTTGGTGCCCACTTCCAAAAATATTGTATAGACAGACACCTGAAAGCACTGGGTCTGTTCCTTTTTCTTTAATCTCCTCACATGATTGTATATAAAAAGAAATTAAAGCAGTGGGTCTCAAGCTTTCGCACCTACTCACAAAAATATTGTAAATACAGAGCCATGAAAGCAGTGGGCATTTATCTTTTTTCCCCCACACACCCAAAGTTGTAAATATTGATCACTTAAAGGAGAGGGTCTCAGACTTCCGCGCCCACTTCCCAAAATATTGTATACACAGAAACTTTGGAGCAGTGGGTCTCAACCTTTCATGTCCAATCCCCACATTATTGTATATAAAGCAAAGGATCTCAATCTTTTCTTCCAACTCACAGAAATATTGAAAATACATAGACATGGGAATAGTGAGTATCAATCTTTTTTAAACCCACACACCCGAAGTTGTAAATATTGATCCAATAAAGGAGAGATTGTCAGACTTTCGTGCCCACTTCCAAAAATATTGTATAGACAGACACCTGAAAGCAGTGGGTGTCATCCTTTTTCTTTACGCTCCTCACATTATTGTATATAAAAAGAAATTAAAGCAGTGGGTTTCAACCTTTCTCACATACTCACAAAAATATTGGAAATACATAGCCACTAAAACAATGGATCTCGAGCTTCCATGTCCAATTCCAACATTACAGTACATAAAGAGACCTTAAAGTAGAGGATCTCAACCTTTCCCTCCAACTCACAGAATTATTGTAAATACATAGACATGGGAACAGTGAGTATCAATCTTTTTTAAACCCACACACCCAAAGTTGTAAATATTGATCCCTTAAAGAAGAGCGTCTCAGACCTTCGAGATCATTACCCAAAATATTGTACATACAGTAACTTTAAAGTAGTGGGTGTCATGCTTTCCCCCTACACCCTAAAATATTACATAGACAGAGACATCAAAGCATTAGTTCTGAAACTTTTCCCCCATTCCCCACAATATTGAATATAAAGAGATCTGAAAGCAGTGGCTATCAATCTTTTACTATGTCACTACCAGAAAGTTGTAAATATTGAGCCACCAAAGCAATGGATCTCAACCTTTCATGTCCAATACCCACATTACTGTACATAAAGTGACCTTAAAGTAGAGGATCTCAACCTTTCCCTCCAACTCACAGAATTATTGTAAATACAGAGCCATTAAAGCAGTGGGTATTAATCTTTTCCCCCACATACCCAAAGTTGTAATTATTGATCCCTTAAAGGAGAGGGTGTCAGACGTTCGTGCCCCCTTCCAAAAATGTTGCACATACAGACACCTGAAAGCACTGGGTCTGAATCTTTTTCTTTACTCTCCTCACATTATTGTATTTAAAAAGAAATTAAAGCAGTGGGTCTCAACCTTTCGCACCTACTCACAAAAATATTGTAAATACAGAGCAATTAAAACAGTGGATCCTAACCTTTCATGTCCAATCCCCACATTATTGTATATAAAGAGATCATAAAGCAAAGGATCTCAACCTTTCCTTCCATCTCACAGAAATATTGTAAATACATAGACATTGAAGCAGTGAGTATCAATCTTTTTTAAACCCACACACTCGAAGTTGTAAATATTGATCCCTTATGGAGAGCGTCTCATACTTTCGTGACCACTCCCCAAAATATTGTATATAGAGTGACTTTAAAGTAGTGGGTGTCACGATTTACCCCAACAACCCAAAATATTGCATAGACAGAGACATCAAAGCATTAGGTCTGAAATCTTTCCCCCAATCCCCAAAATATTGAATATAAAGAGATCTAAATGCAGTGGCTATCAATATTTTTCTCTCTCACTACCACAAAGTTAAAAATATTGAGCCACTAAAGCAATGGATCTCAACCTTTCATGTCCAATTCCCACATTACTGTACATAAAGAGACCTTAAAATAGAGGTTCTCAACTTTCCCTCCAACTCACAGAATTATTGTAAATACAGAGCCATGAAAGCAGTGGGTATTAATCTTTACCCCACACATACAAAGTTGAAAATATTGATCCCTTAAAGGAGAGGGTCTCAGACTTTGGTGCCCACTTCCAAAAATATTGTATAGACAGACACCTGAAAGCACTGGGTCTGATCCTTTTTCTTTAATCTCCTCACATGATTGTATATAAAAAGAAATTAAAGCAGTGGGTCTCAAGCTTTCGCTCCTACTCACAAAAATATTGTAAATACAGAGCCATGAAAGCAGTGGGCACTTATCTTTTTTCCCCCACACACCCAAAGTTGTAAATATTGATCACTTAAAGGAGAGGGTCTCAGACTTCCGCGCCCACTTCCCAAAATATTGTATACACAGAGACTTTGGAGCAGTGGGTCTCAACCTTTCATGTCCAATCCCCACATTATTGTATATAAAGCAAAGGATCTCAATCTTTTCTTCCAACTCACAGAAATATTGAAAATACATAGACATGGGAATAGTGAGTATCAATCTTTTTTAAACCCACACACCCGAAGTTGTAAATATTGATCCCTTATGGGGAGCGTCTCATACTTTCGTGAGCACTACCCAAAATATTGTATATAGAGTGACTTTTAAGTAGTGGGTGTCATGCTTTCCCTCCAACACCTTAAAATATTACATAGACAAAGACATCAAAGCATTAGGTCTTAAACTTTTCCCCCATTCCCCACAATATTGAATATAAAGAGATCTGAATGCAGCGGCTATTAATCTTTTTCTCTGTCACTACCAGAAAGTTGTAAATATTGAGCCACCAAAGCAATGGATCTCAACCTTTCATGTCCAATTCCAACATTACAGTACATAAAGAGACCTTAAAGTAGAGGATCTCAACCTTTCCCTCCAACTGACAGAATTAATATAAATAAAGAGCAATGAAAGCAGTGGGTATTAATCTTTTTCCCCCACACACCCAAAGTTGTAAATATTGATCCAATAAAGGAGAGATTGTCAGACTTTCGTGCCCACTTCCAAAAATATTGTATAGACAGACACCTGAAAGCAGTGGGTGTCATCCTTTTTCTTTACGCTCCTCACATTATTGTATATAAAAAGAAATTAAAGCAGTGGGTTTCAACCTTTCTCACATACTCACAAAAATATTGGAAATACATAGCCACTAAAACAATGGATCTCGAGCTTTCATGTCCAATTCCAATATTACAGTACATAAAGAGACCTTAAAGTAGAGGATCTCAACCTTTCCCTCCAACTCACAGAATTATTGTAAATACATAGACATGGGAACAGTGAGTATCAATCTTTTTTAAACCCACACACCCAAAGTTGTAAATATTGATCCCTTAAAGAAGAGCGTCTCAGACCTTCGAGATCATTACCCAAAATATTGTACAAACAGTAACTTTAAAGTAGTGGGTGTCATGCTTTCCCCCCTACACCCTAAAATATTACATAGACAGAGACATCAAAGAATTAGTTCTGAAACTTTTCCCCCATTCCCCACAATATTGAATATAAAGAGATCTGAAAGCAGTGGCTATCAATCTTTTACTATGTCACTACCAGAAAGTTGTAAATATTGAGCCACCAAAGCAATGGATCTCAACCTTTCATGTCCAATTCCCACATTACTGTACATAAAGTGACCTTAAAGTAGAGGATCTCAACCTTTCCCTCCAACTCACAGAATTATTGTAAATACAGAGCCATTAAAGCAGTGGGTATTAATCTTTTCCCCCACATACCCAAAGTTGTAATTATTGATCCCTTAAAGGAGAGGGTGTCAGACGTTTGTGCCCCCTTCCAAAAATGTTGCACATACAGACACCTGAAAGCACTGGGTCTGAATCTTTTTCTTTACTCTCCTCACATTATTGTATTTAAAAAGAAATTAAAGCAGTGGGTCTCAACCTTTCGCACCTACTCACAAAAATATTGTAAATACAGAGCAATTAAAAGAGTGGATCCTAACATTTCATGTCCAATCCCCACATTATTGTATATAAAGAGATCATAAAGCAAAGGATCTCAACCTTTCCTTCCATCTCACCGAAATATTGTAAATACATAGACATGGAAGCAGTGAGTATCAATCTTTTTTAAACCCACACACCCGAAGTTGTAAATATTGATCCCTTATGGAGAGCATCTCATACTTTCGTGACCACTACCCAAAATATTGTATATAGAGTGACTTTAAAGAAGTGGGTGTCACGATTTACCCCCAACAACCCAAAATATTGCATAGAGAGAGACATCAAAGCATTAGGTCTGAAACTACCCCCCAACACCCCAAAATATTGCATAGACAGAGACATCAAAGCATTAGGTCTGAAACGTTTCCCCATTCCCCACAATATTGAATATAAAAAGATCTAAATTCAGTGCCTATCAATCTTTTTCTCTCTCCTACCCACAAAGTTGTAAATATTGAGCAACTAAAGCAATGGATTTCAACCTTTCATGTCCAATTCCCACATTACTGTACATAAAGTGACCTTAAAGTAGAGGATCTCAACCTTTCCCTCCAAGTCACAGAATTATTGTAAATACAGAGCCATGAAAGCAGTTGGTATTAATAATTTTCGCCCCCACCCAAAGTTGTAAATATTGATCCTTTAAAGGAGGGGGTCTCCAAATTCCATTCCCACTTCCCAAAATATTGAATATACAGAGACCTGAGAGCAGTGCGTTTCAAATTTCCCACCTACTCAAAAAAATATTGGAAAGAAAGATTCATTGAAACAGTGGGTATTAATCTTTTTCCCCCACCCACCAAAAGTTCGAAATATATTGTAAATACAGACACATTAAAGCAATGGATCTCAACCTTTCATGTCCAATTCCCACATTACTGTACATAAAGAGATTAAAGTAGAGGATCTCAAACTTTCACTCCAACTCACAGAATTATTGTAAATACAGAGCCATTAAAGCAGTGGGTATTAATCTTTTCCCCCACAGACCCAAAGTTGTAATTATTGATCCCTTAAAGGAGAGGGTGTCAGACGTTCGTGCCCACTTCCAAAAATGTTGCACATACAGACACCTGAAAGCACTGGGTCTGAATCTTTTTCTTTACTCTCCTCACATTATTGTATTTAAAAAGAAATTAAAGCAGTGGGTCTCAACCTTTCGAACCTACTCACAAAAATATTGTAAATACAGAGCAATTAAAACAGTGGATCTCAACCTTTCATGTCCAATTCCCACATTACTGTACATAAAGAGATTAAAGTAGAGGATCTCAAACTTTCACTCCAACTCACAGAATTATTGTAAATACAGAGCCATTAAAGCAGTGGGTATTAATCTTTTCCCCCACATACCCAAAGTTGTAATTATTGATCCCTTAAAGGAGAGGGTGTCAGACGTTCGTGCCCACTTCCAAAAATGTTGCACATACAGACACCTGAAAGCACTGGGTCTGAATCTTTTTCTTTACTCTCCTCACATTATTGTATTTAAAAAGAAATTAAAGCAGTGGGTCTCAACCTTTCGAACCTACTCACAATAATATTGTAAATACAGAGCAATTAAAACAGTGGATCCAAACTTTCATGTCCAATCCCCACATTATTGTATATAAAGAGACCATAAAGCAATGAATCTCAATCTTTTCTTCCAACACACAGAAATATTGTAAATACATAGACATGGAAGCAGTGAGTATCAATCTTTTTTAAACCCAAACACCCGAAGTTGTAAATATTGATCCCTTAAAGGAGAAGGTCTCAGACATTCGTACCCACTTCCAAAAATGTTCTTTGGACAGAGACCTGAAAGCAGTGGGTCTGATCCTTTTTCTTTACTCTCCTCACATTATTGTATATAAAAAGAAATTAAAGCAGTGGGTCTCAACCTTTTGCACCTATTAACAAAAATATTGTAAATACAGAGCAATTAAAGCAGTGGATCCTAACCTTACATGTCCAATCCCCACATTATTGTATATAAAGAGATCATAAAGCAAAGGATCTCAACCTTTCCTTCCATCTCACAGAAATATTGTAAATACATAGACATGGAAGCAGTGAGTATCAATCTTTTTTAAACCCACACACCCGAAGTTGTAAATATTGATCCCTTATGGAGAGCATCTCATACTTTCGTGACCACTACCCAAAATATTGTATATAGAGTGACTTTAAAGAAGGGGGTGTCACGATTTACCCCCAACAACCCAAAATATTGCATAGAGAGAGACATCAAAGCATTAGGTCTGAAACTGCCCCCCAACACCCCAAAATATTGCATAGACAGAGACATCAAAGCATTAGGTCTGAAATCTTTCCCCCATTCCCCACAATATTGAATATAAAAAGATCTAAATTCAGTGCCTATCAATCTTTTTCTCTCTCCTACCCACAAAGTTGTAAATATTGAGCAACTAAAGTAATGGATTTCAACCTTTCATGTCCAATTCCCACATTACTGTACATAAAGTGACCTTAAAGTAGAGGATCTCAACCTTTCCCTCCAAGTCACAGAATTATTGTAAATACAGAGCCATGAAAGCAGTGGGTATTAATAATTTTCCCCCCCCCACCCAAAGTTGTAAATATTGATCCTTTAAAGGAGGGGGTCTCCAAATTCCATGCCCACTTCCCAAAATATTGAATATACAGAGACCTGAGAGCAGTGCGTTTCAAATTTCCCACCTACTCAAAAAAATATTGGAAATAAAGATTCATTGAAACAGTGGGTATTAATCTTTTTCCCCCACCCACCCAAAGTTCCAAATATATTGTAAATACAGACACATTAAAGCAATGGATCTCAACCTTTCATGTCCAATTCCCACATTACAGTACATAAAGAGACCTTAAAGTAGAGGATCTCAACCTTTCCCTCCAACTCACAGAATTATTGTAAATACAGAGCCATGAAAGCAGTGGGTTTTAATCTTTTTCCCCTACACACCCAAAGTGGTAAATATTGATACCTTAAAGGAGAGGGTGTCAGACTTTCGTGCCCACTTCCAAAAATATTGTAAAGACAGACACCTGAAAGCTGAGGGTCTTATCCTTTTTTTTTACTCTCCTCACATTACTGTATATAAAAAGAAATTAAAGCAGTGGGTCTCAATCTTTCGCACCTACTCACAAAAATATTGTAAATACATAGCCATTAAAGCAGTGGATCTCAACCTTTCATGTCGAATCCCCACATTATTGTATATAAAGAGACCATAAAGGAAAGGATCTCAATCTTTTCTTCCAACTCACAGAAATATTGTAAATGCATAGACATGGAAGCAGTGAGTATCAATCTTTTTTAAACCCACACATTCGAAGTTGTAAATATTGATCCCTTATGGAGAGCGTCTCATACTTTCGTGACCACTCCCCAAAATATTGTATATAGAGTGACTTTAAAGTAGTGGGTGTCACGATTTACCCCAACAACACAAAATATTGCATAGACAGAGACATCAAAGCATTAGGTCTGAAATCTTTCCCCCATTCCCCACAATATTGAATATAAAAAGATCTAAATTCAGTGCCTATTAATCTTTTTCTCTCTCCTACCCACAAAGTTGTAAATATTGAGCAACTAAAGCAATGGATTTCAACCTTTCATGTCCAATTCCCACATTACTGTACATAAAGTGTCCTTAAAGTAGAGGATCTCAACCTTTCCCTCCAAGTCACAGAATTATTGTAAATACAGAGCCATGAAAGCAGTGGGTATTAATAAATTTCCCCCCCCACCCAAAGTTGTAAATATTGATCCTTTAAAGGAGGGGGTCTCCAAATTCCATGCCCACTTCCCAAAATATTGAATATACAGAGACCTGAGAGCAGTGCGTTTCAAATTTCCCACCTACGCAAAAAAATATTGGAAATAAAGATTCATTGAAACAGTGGGTATTAATCTTTTTCCCCCACCCACCCAAAGTTCCAAATATATTGTAAATACAGACACATTAAAGCAATGGATCTCAACCTTTCATGTCCAATTCCCACATTACTGTACATAAAGAGATTAAAGTAGAGGATCTCAAACTTTCACTCCAACTCACAGAATTATTGCAAATACAGAGCCATTAAAGCAGTGGGTATTAATCTTTTCCCCCACATATCCAAAGTTGTAATTATTGATCCCTTAAAGGAGAGGGTGTCAGACGTTCGTGCCCACTTCCAAAAATGTTGCACATACAGACACCTGAAAGCACTGGGTCTGAATCTTTTTCTTTACTCTCCTCACATTATTGTATTTAAAAAGAAATTAAAGCAGTGGGTCTAAACCTTTCGCACCTACTCACAAAAATATTGTAAATACAGAGCAATTAAAACAGTGGATCCTAACCTTTCATGTCCAATCCCCACATTATTGTATATAAAGAGACCATAAAGCAAAGGATCTCAATCTTTACTTCCAACACACAGAACTATTGTAAATACATAGACATGGAAGCAGTGAGTATCAATCTTTTTTAAACCCAAACACCCGAAGTTGTAAATATTGATCCCTTAAAGGAGAAGGTCTCAGACATTCGTACCCACTTCCAAAAATGTTCTTTGGACAGAGACCTGAAAGCAGTGGGTCTGATCCTTTTTCTTTACTCTCCTCACATTATTGTATATAAAAAGAAATTAAAGCAGTGGGTGTCAACCTTTTGCACCTATTAACAAAAATATTGTAAATACAGAGCAATTAAAGCAGTGGATCCTAACCTTACATGTCCAATCCCCACATTATTGTATATAAAGAGATCATAAAGCAAAGGATCTCAACCTTTCCTTCCATCTCACAGAAATATTGTAAATACATAGACATGGAAGCAGTGAGTATCAATCTTTTTTAAACCCACACACCCGAAGTTGTAAATATTGATCCCTTATGGAGAGCATCTCATACTTTCGTGACCACTACCCAAAATATTGTATATAGAGTGACTTTAAAGAAGTGGGTGTCACGATTTACCCCCAACAACCCAAAATATTGCATAGAGAGAGACATCAAAGCATTAGGTCTGAAACTACCCCCCAACACCCCAAAATATTGCATAGACAGAGTCATCAAAGCATTAGGTCTGAAACTTTTCCCCATTCCCCACAATATTGAATATAAAAAGATCTAAATTCAGTGCCTATCAATCTTTTTCTCTCTCCTACCCACAAAGTTGTAAATATTGAGCAACTAAAGCAATGGATTTCAACCTTTCATGTCCAATTCCCACATTACTGTACATAAAGTGACCTTAAAGTAGAGGATCTCAACCTTTCCCTCCAACTCACAGAATTATTGTAAATACAGAGCCATGAAAGCAGTGGGTTTTAATCTTTTTCCCCTACACACCCAAAGTGGTAAATATTGATCCCTTAAAGGAGAGGGTGTCAGACTTTCGTGCCCACTTCCAAAAATATTGTAAAGACAGACTCCTGAAAGCTGAGGGTCTTATCCTTTTTTTTTACTCTCCTCACATTATTGTATATAAAAAGAAATTAAAGGAGTGGGTCTCAACCTTTTGCACCTATTAACAAAAATATTGTAAATATAGAGCAATTAAAGCAGTGGATCATAACCTTACATGTCCAATCCCCACATTATTGTATATAAAGAGATCATAAAGCAAAGGATCTCAACCTTTCCTTCCATCTCACAGAAATATTGTAAATACATAGACATTGAAGCAGTGAGTATCAATCTTTTTTAAACCCACACACTCGAAGCTGTAAATATTGATCCCTTATGGAGAGCGTCTCATACTTTCGTGACCACTCCCCAAAATATTGTATATAGAGTGACTTTAAAGTAGTGGGTGTCACGATTTACCCCAACAACCCAAAATATTGCATAGACAGAGACATCAAAGCATTAGGTCTGAAATCTTTCCCCCAATCCCCAAAATATTGAATATAAAGAGATCTAAATGCAGTGGCTATCAATATTTTTCTCTCTCACTACCACAAAGTTAAAAATATTGAGCCACTAAAGCAATGGATCTCAACCTTTCATGTCCAATTCCCACATTACTGTACATAAAGAGACCTTAAAGTAGAGGTTCTCAACTTTCCCTCCAACTCACAGAATTATTGTAAATACAGAGCCATGAAAGCAGTGGGTATTAATCTTTACCCCACACATACAAAGTTGAAAATATTGATCCCTTAAAGGAGAGGGTCTCAGACTTTGGTGCCCACTTCCAAAAATATTGTATAGACAGACACCTGAAAGCACTGGGTCTGATCCTTTTTCTTTAATCTCCTCACATGATTGTATATAAAAAGAAATTAAAGCAGTGGGTCTCAAGCTTTCGCTCCTACTCACAAAAATATTGTAAATACAGAGCCATGAAAGCAGTGGGCACTTATCTTTTTTCCCCCACACACCCAAAGTTGTAAATATTGATCACTTAAAGGAGAGGGTCTCAGACTTCCGCGCCCACTTCCCAAAATATTGTATACACAGAGACTTTGGAGCAGTGGGTCTCAACCTTTCATGTCCAATCCCCACATTATTGTATATAAAGCAAAGGATCTCAATCTTTTCTTCCAACTCACAGAAATATTGAAAATACATAGACATGGGAATAGTGAGTATCAATCTTTTTTAAACCCACACACCCGAAGTTGTAAATATTGATCCCTTATGGGGAGCGTCTCATACTTTCGTGAGCACTACCCAAAATATTGTATATAGAGTGACTTTTAAGTAGTGGGTGTCATGCTTTCCCTCCAACACCTTAAAATATTACATAGACAAAGACATCAAAGCATTAGGTCTTAAACTTTTCCCCCATTCCCCACAATATTGAATATAAAGAGATCTGAATGCAGCGGCTATTAATCTTTTTCTCTGTCACTACCAGAAAGTTGTAAATATTGAGCCACCAAAGCAATGGATCTCAACCTTTCATGTCCAATTCCAACATTACAGTACATAAAGAGAACTTAAAGTAGAGGATCTCAACCTTTCCCTCCAACTGACAGAATTAATATAAATAAAGAGCAATGAAAGCAGTGGGTATTAATCTTTACCCCACACATACAAAGTTGAAAATATTGATCCCTTAAAGGAGAGGGTCTCAGACTTTGGTGCCCACTTCCAAAAATATTGTATAGACAGACACCTGAAAGCACTGGGTCTGATCCTTTTTCTTTAATCTCCTCACATGATTGTATATAAAAAGAAATTAAAGCAGTGGGTCTCAAGCTTTCGCACCTACTCACAAAAATATTGTAAATACAGAGCCATGAAAGCAGTGGGCATTTATCTTTTTTCCCCCACACACCCAAAGTTGTAAATATTGATCACTTAAAGGAGAGGGTCTCAGACTTCCGCGCCCACTTCCCAAAATATTGTATACACAGAGACTTTGGAGCAGTGGGTCTCAACCTTTCATGTCCAATCCCCACATTATTGTATATAAAGCAAAGGATCTCAATCTTTTCTTCCAACTCACAGAAATATTGAAAATACATAGACATGGGAATAGTGAGTATCAATCTTTTTTAAACCCACACACCCGAAGTTGTAAATATTGATCCCTTATGGGGAGCGTCTCATACTTTCGTGAGCACTACCCAAAATATTGTATATAGAGTGACTTTTAAGTAGTGGGTGTCATGCTTTCCCTCCAACACCTTAAAATATTACATAGACAAAGACATCAAAGCATTAGGTCTTAAACTTTTCCCCCATTCCCCACAATATTGAATATAAAGAGATCTGAATGCAGCGGCTATTAATCTTTTTCTCTGTCACTACCAGAAAGTTGTAAATATTGAGCCACCAAAGCAATGGATCTCAACCTTTCATGTCCAATTCCAACATTACAGTACATAAAGAGACCTTAAAGTAGAGGATCTCAACCTTTCCCTCCAACTGACAGAATTAATATAAATAAAGAGCAATGAAAGCAGCGGGTATTAATCTTTTTCCCCCACACACCCAAAGTTGTAAATATTGATCCAATAAAGGAGAGATTGTCAGACTTTCGTGCCCACTTCCAAAAATATTGTATAGACAGACACCTGAAAGCAGTGGGTGTCATCCTTTTTCTTTACGCTCCTCACATTATTGTATATAAAAAGAAATTAAAGCAGTGGGTTTCAACCTTTCTCACATACTCACAAAAATATTGGAAATACATAGCCACTAAAACAATGGATCTCGAGCTTTCATGTCCAATTCCAACATTACAGTGCATAAAGAGACCTTAAAGTAGAGGATCTCAACCTTTCCCTCCAACTCACAGAATTATTGTAAATACATAGACATGGGAACAGTGAGTATCAATCTTTTTTAAACCCACACACCCAAAGTTGTAAATATTGATCCCTTAAAGAAGAGCGTCTCAGACCATCGAGATCATTACCCAAAATATTGTACATACAGTAACTTTAAAGTAGTGGGTGTCATGCTTTCCCCCCTACACCCTAAAATATTACATAGACAGAGACATCAAAGCATTAGTTCTGAAACTTTTCCCCCATTCCCACAATATTGAATATAAAGAGATCTGAAAGCAGTGGCTATCAATCTTTTACTATGTCACTACCAGAAAGTTGTAAATATTGAGCCACCAAAGCAATGGATCTCAACCTTTCATGTCCAATTCCCACATTACTGTACATAAAGTGACCTTAAAGTAGAGGATCTCAACCTTTCCCTCCAACTCACAGAATTATTGTAAATACAGAGCCATTAAAGCAGTGGGTATTAATCTTTTCCCCCACATACCCAAAGTTGTAATTATTGATCCCTTAAAGGAGAGGGTGTCAGACGTTTGTGCCCCCTTCCAAAAATGTTGCACATACAGACACCTGAAAGCACTGGGTCTGAATCTTTTTCTTTACTCTCCTCACATTATTGTATATAAAAAGAAATTAAAGCAGTGGGTGTCAACCTTTTGCACCTATTAACAAAAATATTGTAAATACAGAGCAATTAAAGCAGTGGATCCTAACCTTACATGTCCAATCCCCACATTATTGTATATAAAGAGATCATAAAGCAAAGGATCTCAACCTTTCCTTCCATCTCACAGAAATATTGTAAATACATAGACATGGAAGCAGTGAGTATCAATCTTTTTTAAACCCACACACCCGAAGTTGTAAATATTGATCCCTTATGGAGAGCATCTCATACTTTCGTGACCACTACCCAAAATATTGTATATAGAGTGACTTTAAAGAAGGGGGTGTCACGATTTACCCCCAACAACCCAAAATATTGCATAGAGAGAGACATCAAAGCATTAGGTCTGAAACTGCCCCCCAACACCCCAAAATATTGCATAGACAGAGACATCAAAGCATTAGGTCTGAAATCTTTCCCCCATTCCCCACAATATTGAATATAAAAAGATCTAAATTCAGTGCCTATCAATCTTTTTCTCTCTCCTACCCACGAAGTTGTAAATATTGAGCAACTAAAGTAATGGATTTCAACCTTTCATGTCCAATTCCCACATTACTGTACATAAAGTGACCTTAAAGTAGAGGATCTCAACCTTTCCCTCCAAGTCACAGAATTATTGTAAATACAGAGCCATGAAAGCAGTGGGTATTAATAATTTTCCCCCCCCCACCCAAAGTTGTAAATATTGATCCTTTAAAGGAGGGGGTCTCCAAATTCCATGCCCACTTCCCAAAATATTGAATATACAGAGACCTGAGAGCAGTGCGTTTCAAATTTCCCACCTACTCAAAAAAATATTGGAAATAAAGATTCATTGAAACAGTGGGTATTAATCTTTTTCCCCCACCCACCCAAAGTTCCAAATATATTGTAAATACAGACACATTAAAGCAATGGATCTCAACCTTTCATGTCCAATTCCCACATTACAGTACATAAAGAGACCTTAAAGTAGAGGATCTCAACCTTTCCCTCCAACTCACAGAATTATTGTAAATACAGAGCCATGAAAGCAGTGGGTTTTAATCTTTTTCCCCTACACACCCAAAGTGGTAAATATTGATACCTTAAAGGAGAGGGTGTCAGACTTTCGTGCCCACTTCCAAAAATATTGTAAAGACAGACACCTGAAAGCTGAGGGTCTTATCCTTTTTTTTTACTCTCCTCACATTATTGTATATAAAAAGAAATTAAAGCAGTGGGTCTCAATCTTTCGCACCTACTCACAAAAATATTGTAAATACATAGCCATTAAAGCAGTGGATCTCAACCTTTCATGTCGAATCCCCACATTATTGTATATAAAGAGACCATAAAGGAAAGGATCTCAATCTTTTCTTCCAACTCACAGAAATATTGTAAATGCATAGACATGGAAGCAGTGAGTATCAATCTTTTTTAAACCCACACATTCGAAGTTGTAAATATTGATCCCTTATGGAGAGCGTCTCATACTTTCGTGACCACTCCCCAAAATATTGTATATAGAGTGACTTTAAAGTAGTGGGTGTCACGATTTACCCCAACAACCCAAAATATTGCATAGACAGAGACATCAAAGCATTAGGTCTGAAATCTTTCCCCCATTCCCCACAATATTGAATATAAAAAGATCTAAATTCAGTGCCTATTAATCTTTTTCTCTCTCCTACCCACAAAGTTGTAAATATTGAGCAACTAAAGCAATGGATTTCAACCTTTCATGTCCAATTCCCACATTACTGTACATAAAGTGTCCTTAAAGTAGAGGATCTCAACCTTTCCCTCCAAGTCACAGAATTATTGTAAATACAGAGCCATGAAAGCAGTGGGTATTAATAAATTTCCCCCCCCACCCAAAGTTGTAAATATTGATCCTTTAAAGGAGGGGGTCTCCAAATTCCATGCCCACTTCCCAAAATATTGAATATAGAGAGACCTGAGAGCAGTGCGTTTCAAATTTCCCACCTACGCAAAAAAATATTGGAAATAAAGATTCATTGAAACAGTGGGTATTAATCTTTTTCCCCCACCCACCCAAAGTTCCAAATATATTGTAAATACAGACACATTAAAGCAATGGATCTCAACCTTTCATGTCCAATTCCCACATTACTGTACATAAAGAGATTAAAGTAGAGGATCTCAAACTTTCACTCCAACTCACAGAATTATTGTAAATACAGAGCCATTAAAGCAGTGGGTATTAATCTTTTCCCCCACATATCCAAAGTTGTAATTATTGATCCCTTAAAGGAGAGGGTGTCAGACGTTCGTGCCCACTTCCAAAAATGTTGCACATACAGACACCTGAAAGCACTGGGTCTGAATCTTTTTATTTACTCTCCTCACATTATTGTATTTAAAAAGAAATTAAAGCAGTGGGTCTAAACCTTTCGCACCTACTCACAAAAATATTGTAAATACAGAGCAATTAAAACAGTGGATCCTAACCTTTCATGTCCAATCCCCACATTATTGTATATAAAGAGACCATAAAGCAAAGGATCTCAATCTTTACTTCCAACACACAGAACTATTGTAAATACATAGACATGGAAGCAGTGAGTATCAATCTTTTTTAAACCCAAACACCCGAAGTTGTAAATATTGATCCCTTAAAGGAGAAGGTCTCAGACATTCGTACCCACTTCCAAAAATGTTCTTTGGACAGAGACCTGAAAGCAGTGGGTCTGATCCTTTTTCTTTACTCTCCTCACATTATTGTATATAAAAAGAAATTAAAGCAGTGGGTGTCAACCTTTTGCACCTATTAACAAAAATATTGTAAATACAGAGCAATTAAAGCAGTGGATCCTAACCTTACATGTCCAATCCCCACATTATTGTATATAAAGAGATCATAAAGCAAAGGATCTCAACCTTTCCTTCCATCTCACAGAAATATTGTAAATACATAGACATGGAAGCAGTGAGTATCAATCTTTTTTAAACCCACACACCCGAAGTTGTAAATATTGATCCCTTATGGAGAGCATCTCATACTTTCGTGACCACTACCCAAAATATTGTATATAGAGTGACTTTAAAGAAGTGGGTGTCACGATTTACCCCCAACAACCCATAATATTGCATAGAGAGAGACATCAAAGCATTAGGTCCGAAACTAACCCCCAACACCCCAAAATATTGCATAGACAGAGACATCAAAGCATTAGGTCTGAAACTTTTCCCCATTCCCCACAATATTGAATATAAAAAGATCTAAATTCAGTGCCTATCAATCTTTTTCTCTCTCCTACCCACAAAGTTGTAAATATTGAGCAACTAAAGTAATGGATTTCAACCTTTCATGTCCAATTCCCACATTACTGTACATAAAGTGACCTTAAAGTAGAGGATCTCAACCTTTCCCTCCAACTCACAGAATTATTTTAAATACAGAGCCATGAAAGCAGTGGGTATTAATAATTTTCCCCCCCACCCAAAGTTGTAAATATTGATCCTTTAAAGGAGGGGGTCTCCAAATTCCATGCCCACTTCCCAAAATATTGAATATACAGAGACCTGAGAGCAGTGCGTTTCAAATTTCCCACCTACTCAAAAAAATATTGGAAATAAAGATTCATTGAAACAGTGGGTATTAATCTTTTTCCCCCACCCACCCAAAGTTCCAAATATATTGTAAATACAGACACATTAAAGCAATGGATCACAACCTTTCATGTCCAATTCCCACATTTCTGTACATAAAGAGACCTTAAAGTCGTGATTCTCAACCTTTCCCTCCAACTCACAGAATTATTGTAAATACGGAGCCATGAAAGCAGTGGGTATTAATCTTTTTCCCCCACCCACCCAAAGTTCCAAATATATTGTAAATACAGACACATTAAAGCAATGGATCTCAACCTTTCATGTCCAATTCCCACATTTCTGTACATAAAGAGACCTTAAAGTCGTGATTCTCAACCTTTCCCTCCAACTCACAGAATTATTGTAAATACGGAGCCATGAAAGCAGTGGGTATTAATCTTTTTCCCCCACACACCCAAAGTTGTAATTATTGATCCCTTAAAGGTGAGGGTGTCAGACTTTCGTGCCCACTTCCAAAAATATTGTATAGACAGACACCTGAAAGCAGTGGGTCTGATCCTTTTTCTTTTCTCTCCTCACATTATTGTGTATAAAAAGAAATTAAAGCAGTGGGTCTCGATCTTTCGCACCTACTCACAAAAATATTGTAAATACAGAGCAATTAAAACAGTGGATCCTCACCTTTCATGTCCAATCCCCACATTATTGTATATAATAAAGCAAAGGATCACAACCTTTCCTTCCATCTCACAGAAATATTGTAAATACATAGACATGGAAGCAGTGAGTATCAATCTTTTTTAAACCCACACACCCGAAGTTGTAAATATTGATCCCTTATGGAGGGCATCTCATACTTTCGTGACCACTAACCAAAATATTGTATATAGAGTGACTTTAAAGAAGTGGGTGTCACGATTTACCCCCAACAACCCAAAATATTGCATAGAGAGAGACATCAAAGCATTAGGTCTGAAACTACCCCCCAACACCCCAAAATATTGCATAGACAGAGACATCAAAGCATTAGGTCTGAAACTTTTCCCCATTCCCCACAATATTGAATATAAAAAGATCTAAATTCAGTGCCTATCAATCTTTTTCTCTCTCCTACCCACAAAGTTGTAAATATTGAGCAACTAAAGCAATGGATTTCAACCTTTCATGTCCAATTCCCACATTACTGTACATAAAGTGACCTTAAAGTAGAGGATCTCAACCTTTCCCTCCAAGTCACAGAATTATTGTAAATACAGAGCCATGAAAGCAGTGGGTATTAATAATTTCCCCCCCCACCCAAAGTTGTAAATATTGATCCTTTAAAGGAGGGGGTCTCCAAATTCCATGCCCACTTCCCAAAATATTGAATATACAGAGACCTGAGAGCAGTGCGTTTCAAATTTCCCACCTACTCAAAAAAATATTGGAAATAAAGATTCATTGAAACAGTGGGTATTAATCTTTTTCCCCCACCCACCCAAAGTTCCAAATATATTGTAAATACAGACACATTAAAGCAATGGATCTCAACCTTTCATGTCCAATTCCCACATTACAGTACATAAAGAGACCTTAAAGTAGAGGATCTCAACCTTTCCCTCCAACTCACAGAATTATTGTAAATACAGAGCCATGAAAGCAGTGGGTTTTAATCTTTTTCCCCTACACACCCAAAGTGGTAAATATTGATCCCTTAAAGGAGAGGGTGTCAGACTTTCGTGCCCACTTCCAAAAATATTGTAAAGACAGACACCTGAAAGCTGAGGGTTTTATCCTTTTTTTTTACTCTCCTCACATTATTGTCTATAAAAAGAAATTAAAGCAGTGGGTCTCAATCTTTCGCACCTACTCACAAAAATATTGTAAATACATAGCCATTAAAGCAGTGGATCTCAACCTTTCATGTCCAATCCCCACATTATTGTATATAAAGAGACCATAAAGCAAAGGATCTCAATCCTTTCTTCCAACACACAGAAATATTGTAAATACATAGACATGGAAGCGGTGAGTATCAATCTTTTTTAAACCCAAACACCCGAAGTTGTAAATATTGATCCCTTAAAGGAGAAGGTCTCAGACATTCGTACCCACTTCCAAAAATGTTCTTTGGACAGAGACCTGAAAGCAGTGGGTCTGATCCTTTTTCTTTACTCTCCTCACATTATTGTATATAAAAAGAAATTAAAGCAGTGGGTATCAACCTTTTGCACCTATTAACAAAAATATTGTAAATACAGAGCAATTAATGCAGTGGATCTTAACCTTACATGTCCAATCCCCACATTATTGTATATAAAGAGATCATAAAGCAAAGGATCTCAACCTTTCCTTCCATCTCACAGAAATATTGTAAATACATAGAAATGGAAGCAGTGAGTATCAATCTTTTTTAAACCCACACACTCGAA
Organism: Narcine bancroftii; assembly: GCF_036971445.1. Taxonomy (NCBI): domain Eukaryota; kingdom Metazoa; phylum Chordata; class Chondrichthyes; order Torpediniformes; family Narcinidae; genus Narcine; species Narcine bancroftii. The sequence goes on from NW_027211801.1 coordinate 1,679,127, forward strand.
GTTGTAAATATTGATCCCTTATGGAGAGCGTCTCATACTTTCGTGACCACTCCCCAAAATATTGTATATAGAGTGACTTTAAAGTAGTGGGTGTCACGATTTACCCCAACAACCCAAAATATTGCATAGACAGAGACATCAAAGCATGAGGTCTGAAATCTTTCCCCCACTCCCCAAAATATTGAATATAAAGAGATCTAAATGCAGTGGCTAACAATATTTTTCTCTCTCACTACCACAAAGTTAAAAATATTGAGCGACTAAAGCAATGGATCTCAACCTTTCATGTCCAATTCCCACATTACTGTACATAAAGAGACCTTAAAGTAGAGGTTCTCAACTTTCCCTCCAACTCACAGAATTATTGTAAATACGGAGCCATGAAAGCAGTGGGTATCAATCTTTTTTAAACCCACACACCCAAAGTTGTAAATATTGATACCTTAAAGGAAAGCGTCTCAGACCTTCGTGACCACTACACAAAATATTGTAAATACAGTGACTTTAAAGTAGCGGTTGTCACCCTTTCCCCCCAACACCCCAAAATATTGCATAGACAATGTCATCAAAGCATTAGGTCACAAACGTTTCCCCCCTCTCCCCACAATATTGTTTATAAAGAGATCTAAATGCAGTGGGTATCAATCTTTTTCTCTGTCATTACCACAAAGTTGTAAATATTGAGCCACTAAAGCAATGGATTGCAATCTTTCATGTCTAATCGCCACATTATTGTATATAAAGTGACCTTAAAGCAGAGGATCTCAACCTTTCATGTCCAATCCCCACATTATTGTAAATAAAGAGACCATAAACCAAAGGATCTCAACCTCTCCTTCCAACTCACAGAAATATTGTAAATACAAAGACATGGAAGCAGTGAGTATCAATCTTTTTTAAACCCAAACACCCGAAGTTGTAAATATTGATCCCTTAAAGGAGAAGGTCTCAGACATTCGTACCCACTTCCAAAAATGTTCTTTGGACAGAGACCTGAAAGCAGTGGGTCTGATCCTTTTTCTTTACTCTCCTCACATTATTGTATATAAAAAGAAATTAAAGCAGTGGGTGTCAACCTTTTGCACCTATTAACAAAAATATTGTAAATACAGAGCAATTAAAGCAGTAGATCCTAACCTTACATGTCCAATCCCCACATTATTGTATATAAAGAGATCATAAAGCAAAGGATCTCAACCTTTCCTTCCATCTCACAGAAATATTGTAAATACATAGACATGGAAGCAGTGAGTATCAATCTTTTTTAAACCCACACACCCGAAGTTGTAAATATTGATCCCTTATGGAGAGCATCTCATACTTTCGTGACCACTACCCAAAATATTGTATATAGAGTGACTGTAAAGAAGTGGGTGTCAAGATTTACCCCCAACAACCCAAAATATTGAATAGAGAGAGACATCAAAGCATTAGGACTGACACTACCCCCCAACACCCCAAAATATTGCATAGACAGAGACATCAAAGCATTAGGTCTGAAACTTTTCCCCATTCCCCACAATATTGAATATAAAAAGATCTAAATTCAGTGCCTATCAATCTTTTTATCTCTCCTACCCACAAAGTTGTAAATATTGAGCAACTAAAGCAATGGATTTCAACCTTTCATGTCCAATTCCCACATTACTGTACATAAAGTGACCTTAAAGTAGAGGATCTCAACCTTTCCCTCCAAGTCACAGAATTATTGTAAATACAGAGCCATGAAAGCAGTGGGTATTAATAATTTTCCCCCCCACCCAAAGTTGTAAATATTGATCCTTTAAAGGAGGGGGTCTCCAAATTCCATGCCCACTTCCCAAAATATTGAATATACAGAGACCTGAGAGCAGTGCGTTTCAAATTTCCCACCTACTCAAAAAAATATTGGAAATAAAGATTCATTGAAACAGTGGGTATTAATCTTTTTCCCCCACCCACCCAAAGTTCCAAATATATTGTAAATACAGACACATTAAAGCAATGGATCTCAACCTTTCATGTCCAATTCCCACATTACAGTACATAAAGACACCTTAAAGTAGAGGATCTCAACCTTTCTCTCCAACTAACAGAAATATTGTAAATACAGAGCCATGAAAGCAGTGGGTTTTAATCTTTTTCCCCTACACACCCAAAGTGGTAAATATGGATCCCTTAAAGGAGAGGGTGTCAGACTTTCGCGCTCACTTCCAAAAATATTGTAAAGACAGACACCTGAAAGCTGAGGGTTTTATCCTTTTTTTTTACTCTCCTCACATTATTGTATATAAAAAGAAATTAAAGGAGTGGGTCTCAACCTTTTGCACCTATTAACAAAAATATTGTAAATACAGAGCAATTAATGCAGTGGATCCTAACCTTACATGTCCAATCCCCACATTATTGTATATAAAGAGATCATAAAGCAAAGGATCTCAACCTTTCCTTCCATCTCACAGAAATATTGTAAATACATGGACATGGAAGCAGTGAGTATCAATCTTTTATAAACCCACACACCCGAAGTTGTAAATATTGATCCCTTATGGAGAGCATCTCATACTTTCGTGACCACTACCCAAAATATTGTATATAGAGTGACTTTAAAGAAGTGGGTGTCACGATTTACCCCCAACAACCCAAAATATTGCATAGAGAGAGACATCAAAGCATTAGGTCTGAAACTACCCCCCAACACCCCAAAATATTGCATAGACAGAGACATCAAAGCATTAGGTCTGAAACTTTTCCCCATTCCCCACAATATTGAATATAAAAAGATCTAAATTCAGTGCCTATCAATCTTTTTCTCTCTCCTACCCACAAAGTTGTAAATATTGAGCAACTAAAGCAATGGATTTCAACCTTTCATGTCCAATTCCCACATTACTGTACATAAAGTGACCTTAAAGTAGAGGATCTCAACCTTTCCCTCAAAGTCACAGAATTATTGTAAATACAGAGCCATGAAAGCAGTTGGTATTAATAATTTCCGCCCCCACCCAAAGTTGTAAATATTGATCCTTTAAAGGAGGGGATCTCCAAATTCCATGCCCACTTCCCAAAATATTGAATATACAGAGACCTGAGAGCAGTGCGTTTCAAATTTCCCACCTACTCAAAAAAATATTGGAAATAAAGATTCATTGAAACAGTGGGTATTAATCTTTTTCCCCCACCCACCCAAAGTTCCAAATATATTGTAAATTCTTCTTCTTTCTTTGGCTTGGCTTCGTGGACGAAGATTTATGGAGGGGGTAAAAAGTCCACGTCAGCTGCAGGCTCGTTTGTGGCTGACCAGTCCGATGCGGGACAGGCAGACACGATTGCAGCGGTTGCAAGGGAAAATTGGTTGGTTGGGGTTGGGTGTTGGGTTTTTCCTCCTTTGCCTTTTGTCAGTGAGGCGGGCTCTGCGGTCTTCTTCAAAGGAGGCTGCTGCCCGCCAAACTGTGAGGCGCCAAGATGCACGGTTTGAGGCGTTATCAGCCCACTGGCGGTGGTCAATGTGGCAGGCACCAAGAGATTTCTTTAGGCAGTCCTTGTACCTTTTCTTTGGTGCACCTCTGTCACGGTGGCCAGTGGAGAGCTCGCCATATAATACGATCTTGGGAAGGCGATGGTCCTCCATTCTGGAGACGTGACCCATCCAGCGCAGCTGGATCTTCAGCAGCGTGGACTCGATGCTGTCGACCTCTGCCATCTCGAGTACCTCGACGTTAGGGGTGTGAGCGCTCCAATGGATGTTGAGGATGGAGCGGAGACAACGCTGGTGGAAGCGTTCTAGGAGCCGTAGGTGGTGCCGGTAGAGGACCCATGATTCGGAGCCGAACAGGAGTGTGGGTATGACAACGGCTCTGTATACGCTTATCTTTGTGAGGTTTTTCAATTGGTTGTTTTTCCAGACATAAAGAGACCTTAAAGTAGAGGATCTCAACCTTTCCCTCCAACTCACAGAATTATTGTAAATACAGAGCCATGAAAGCAGTGGGTTTTAATCTTTTTCCCCTACACACCCAAAGTGGTAAATATTGATCCCTTAAAGGAGAGGGTGTCAGACTTTCGTGCCCACTTCCAAAAATATTGTAAAGACAGACACCTGAAAGCTGAGGGTCTTATCCTTTTTTTTTACTCTCCTCACATTATTGTATATAAAAAGAAATTAAAGCAGTGGGTCTCAATCTTTCGCACCTACTCACAAAAATATTGTAAATACATAGCCATTAAAGCAGTGGATCTCAACCTTTCATGTCGAATCCCCACATTATTGTATATAAAGAGACCATAAAGCAAAGGATCTCAATCTTTTCTTCCAACTCACAGAAATATTGTAAATGCATAGACATGGAAGCAGTGAGTATCAATCTTTTTTAAACCCACACATTCGAAGTTGTAAATATTGATCCCTTATGGAGAGCGTCTCATACTTTCGTGACCACTCCCCAAAATATTGTATATAGAGTGACTTTAAAGTAGTGGGTGTCACGATTTACCCCAACAACCCAAAATATTGCATAGACAGAGACATCAAAGCATTAGGTCTGAAATCTTTCCCCCACTCCCCAAAATATTGAATATAAAGAGATCTAAATGCAGTGGCTATCAATATTTTTCTCTCTCACTACCACAAAGTTAAAAATATTGAGCCACTAAACCAATGGATCTCAACCTTTCATGTCCAATTCCCACATTACTGTACATAAAGAGACCTTAAAGTAGAGGTTCTCAACTTTCCCTCCAACTCACAGAATTATTGTAAATACGGAGCCATGAAAGCAGTGGGTATCAATCTTTTTTAAACCCACACACCCAAAGTTGTAAATATTGATACCTTAAAGGAAAGCGTCTCAGACCTTCGTGACCACTACACAAAATATTGTAAATACAGTGACTTTAAAGTAGCGGTTGTCACCCTTTCCCCCCAACACCCCAAAATATTGCATAGACAGAGACATCAAAGCATTAGGTCTGAAACTTTTCCCCATTCCCCACAATATTGAATATAAAGAGATCTAAATGCAGTGGCTATCAATATTTTTCTCTCTCACTACCACAAAGTTAAAAATATTGAGCCACTAAAGCAATGGATCTCAACCTTTCATGTCCAATTCCCACATTACAGTACATAAAGTGACCTTAAAGTAGAGGATCTCAACCTTTCCCTCCAAGTCACAGAATTATTGTAAATACAGAGCCATGAAAGCAGTGGGTATTAATAATTTTCCCCCCCACCCAAAGTTGTAAATATTGATCCTTTAAAGGAGGGGGTCTCCAAATTCCATGCCCACTTCCCAAAATATTGAATATACAGAGACCTGAGAGCAGTGCGTTTCAAATTTCCCACCTACTCAAAAAAATATTGGAAATAAAGATTCATTGAAACAGTGGGTATTAATCTTTTTCCCCCACCCACCCAAAGTTCCAAATATATTGTAAATTCTTCTTCTTTCTTTGGCTTGGCTTCGTGGACGAAGATTTATGGAGGGGGTAAAAAGTCCACGTCAGCTGCAGGCTCGTTTGTGGCTGACCAGTCCGATGCGGGACAGGCAGACACGATTGCAGCGGTTGCAAGGGAAAATTGGTTGGTTGGGGTTGGGTGTTGGGTTTTTCCTCCTTTGCCTTTTGTCAGTGAGGCGGGCTCTGCGGTCTTCTTCAAAGGAGGCTGCTGCCCGCCAAACTGTGAGGCGCCAAGATGCACGGTTTGAGGCGTTATCAGCCCACTGGCGGTGGTCAATGTGGCAGGCACCAAGAGATTTCTTTAGGCAGTCCTTGTACCTTTTCTTTGGTGCACCTCTGTCACGGTGGCCAGTGGAGAGCTCGCCATATAATACGATCTTGGGAAGGCGATGGTCCTCCATTCTGGAGACGTGACCCATCCAGCACAGCTGGATCTTCAGCAGCGTGGACTCGATGCTGTCGACCTCTGCCATCTCGAGTACCTCGACGTTAGGGGTGTGAGCGCTCCAATGGATGTTGAGGATGGAGCGGAGACAACGCTGGTGGAAGCGTTCTAGGAGCCGTAGGTGGTGCCGGTAGAGGACCCATGATTCGGAGCCGAACAGGAGTGTGGGTATGACAACGGCTCTGTATACGCTTATCTTTGTGAGGTTTTTCAATTGGTTGTTTTTCCAGACATAAAGAGACCTTAAAGTAGAGGATCTCAACCTTTCCCTCCAAGTCACAGAATTATTGTAAATACAGAGCCATGAAAGCAGTGGGTATTAATAATTTTCCCCCCCACCCAAAGTTGTAAATATTGATCCTTTAAAGGAGGGGGTCTCCAAATTCCATGCCCACTTCCCAAAATATTGAATATACAGAGACCTGAGAGCAGTGCGTTTCAAATTTCCCACCTACTCAAAAAAATATTGGAAATAAAGATTCATTGAAACAGTGGGTATTAATCTTTTTCCCCCACCCACCCAAAGTTCCAAATATATTGTAAATACAGACACATTAAAGCAATGGATCTCAACCTTTCATGTCCAATTCCCACATTACAGTACATAAAGTGACCTTAAAGTAGAGGATCTCAACCTTTCCCTCCAACTCACAGAATTATTGTAAATACATAGACATGGAAGCAGTGAGTATCAATCTTTTTTAAACCCACACACTCGAAGTTGTAAATATTGATCCCTTATGGAGAGCGTCTCATACTTTCGTGACCAATCCCCAAAATATTGTATATAGAGTGACTTTAAAGTAGTGGGTGTCACGATTTACCCCAACAACCCAAAGTATTGCATAGACAGAGACATCAAAGCATTAGGTCTGAAATCTTTCCCCCATTCCCCACAATATTGAATATAAAAAGATCTAAATTCAGTGCCTATTAATCTTTTTCTCTCTCCTACCCACAAAGTTGTAAATATTGAGCAACTAAAGCAATGGATTTCAACCTTTCATGTCCAATTCCCACATTACTGTACATAAAGTGTCCTTAAAGTAGAGGATCTCAACCTTTCCCTCCAAGTCACAGAATTATTGTAAATACAGAGCCATGAAAGCAGTGGGTATTAATAATTTTCCCCCCCACCCAAAGTTGTAAATATTGATCCTTTAAAGGAGGGGGTCTCCAAATTCCATGCCCACTTCCCAAAATATTGAATATACAGAGACCTGAGAGCACTGCGTTTCAAATTTCCCACCTACGCAAAAAAATATTGGAAATAAAGATTCATTGAAACAGTGGGTATTAATCTTTTTCCCCCACCCACCCAAAGTTCGAAATATATTGTAAATACAGACACATTAAAGCAATGGATCTCAACCTTTCATGTCCAATTCCCACATTACTGTACATAAAGAGATTAAAGTAGAGGATCTCAAACTTTCACTCCAACTCACAGAATTATTGTAAATACAGAGCCATTAAAGCAGTGGGTATTAATCTTTTCCCCCACATATCCAAAGTTGTAATTATTGATCCCTTAAAGGAGAGGGTGTCAGACGTTCGTGCCCACTTCCAAAAATGTTGCACATACAGACACCTGAAAGCACTGGGTCTGAATCTTTTTCTTTACTCTCCTCACATTATTGTATTTAAAAAGAAATTAAAGCAGTGGGTCTCAACCTTTCGCACCTACTCACAAAAATATTGTAAATACAGAGCAATTAAAACAGTGGATCCTAACCTTTCATGTCCAATCCCCACATTATTGTATATAAAGAGACCATAAAGCAAAGGATCTCAATCTTTACTTCCAACTCACAGAAATATTGTAAATACATAGACATGGAAGCAGTGAGTATCAATCTTTTTTAAACCCAAACACCCGAAGTTGTAAATATTGATCCCTTAAAGGAGAAGGTCTCAGACATTCGTACCCACTTCCAAAAATGTTCTTTGGACAGAGACCTGAAAGCAGTGGGTCTGATCCTTTTTCTTTACTCTCCTCACATTATTGTATATAAAAAGAAATTAAAGCAGTGGGTGTCAACCTTTTGCACCTATTAACAAAAATATTGTAAATACAGAGCAATTAAAGCAGTGGATCCTAACCTTACATGTCCAATCCCCACATTATTGTATATAAAGAGATCATAAAGCAAAGGATCTCAACCTTTCCTTCCATCTCACAGAAATATTGTAAATACATAGACATGGAAGCAGTGAGTATCAATCTTTTTTAAACCCACACACCCGAAGTTGTAAATATTGATCCCTTATGGAGAGCATCTCATACTTTCGTGACCACTACCCAAAATATTGTATATAGAGTGACTTTAAAGAAGTGGGTGTCACGATTTACCCCCAACAACCCAAAATATTGCATAGAGAGAGACATCAAAGCATTAGGTCTGAAACTACCCCCCAACACCCCAAAATATTGCATAGACAGAGACATCAAAGCATTAGGTCTGAAACTTTTCCCCATTCTCCACAATATTGAATATAAAAAGATCTAAATTCAGTGCCTATCAATCTTTTTCTCTCTCCTACCCACAAAGTTGTAAATATTGAGCAACTAAAGTAATGGATTTCAACCTTTCATGTCCAATTCCCACATTACTGTACATAAAGTGACCTTAAAGTAGAGGATCTCAACCATTCCCTCCAACTCACAGAATTATTGTAAATACAGAGCCATGAAAGCAGTGGGTATTAATAATTTTCCCACCCACCCAAAGTTGTAAATATTGATCCTTTAAAGGAGGGGGTCTCCAAATTCCATGCCCACTTCCCAAAATATTGAATATACGGAGACCTGAGAGCAGTGCGTTTCAAATTTCCCACCTACTCAAAAAAATATTGGAAATAAAGATTCATTGAAACAGTGGGTATTAATCTTTTTCCCCCACCCACCCAAAGTTCCAAATATATTGTAAATACAGACACATTAAAGCAATGGATCTCAACCTTTCATGTCCAATTCCCACATTACAGTACATAAAGAGACCTTAAAGTAGAGGATCTCAACCTTTCCCTCCAACTCACAGAATTATTGTAAATACAGAGCCATGAAAGCAGTGGGTTTTAATCTTTTTCCCCAACACACACAAAGTGGTAAATATTGATCCCTTAAAGGAGAGGGTGTCAGACTTTCGTGCCCACTTCCAAAAATTTTGTAAAGACAGACACCTGAAAGCTGAGGGTTTTATCCTTTTTTTTTACTCTCCTCACATTATTGTATATAAAAAGAAATTAAAGGAGTGGGTCTTAACCTTTTGCACCTATTAACAAAAATATTGTAAATACAGAGCAATTAATGCAGTGGATACTAACCTTACATGTCCAATCCCCACATTATTGTATATAAAGAGATCATAAAGCAAAGGATCTCAACCTTTCCTTAAATCTCACAGAAATATTGTAAATACATAGACATGGAAGCAGTGAGTATCAATCTTTTTTAAACCCACACACCCGAAGTTGTAAATATTGATCCCTTATGGAGAGCATCTCATACTTTCGTGACCACTACCCAAAATATTGTATATAGAGTGACTTTAAAGAAGTGGGTGTCACGATTTACCCCCAACAACCCAAAATATTGCATAGAGAGAGACATCAAAGCATTAGGTCTGAAACTACCCCCCAACACCCCAAAATATTGCATAGACAGAGACATCAAAGCATTAGGTCTGAAACTTTTCCCCATTCCCCACAATATTGAATATAAAAAGATCTAAATTCAGTGCCTATCAATCTTTTTCTCTCTCCTACCCACAAAGTTGTAAATATTGAGCAACTAAAGCAATGGATTTCAACCTTTCATGTCCAATTCCCACATTACTGTACATAAAGTGACCTTAAAGTAGAGGATCTCAACCTTTCCCTCCAAGTCACAGAATTATTGTAAATACAGAGCCATGAAAGCAGTTGGTATTAATAATTTTCCCCCCCACCCAAAGTTGTAAATATTGATCCTTTAAAGGAGGGGGTCTCCAAATTCCATTCCCACTTCCCAAAATATTGAATATACAGAGACCTGAGAGCAGTGCGTTTCAAATTTCCCACCTACTCAAAAAAATATTGGAAATAAAGATTCATTGAAACAGTGGGTATTAATCTTTTTCCCCCACCCACCCAAAGTTCGAAATATATTGTAAATACAGACACATTAAAGCAATGGATCTCAACCTTTCATGTCCAATTCCCACATTACTGTACATAAAGAGATTAAAGTAGAGGATCTCAAACTTTCACTCCAACTCACAGAATTATTGTAAATACAGAGCCATTAAAGCAGTGGGTATTAATCTTTTCCCCCACATACCCAAAGTTGTAATTATTGATCCCTTAAAGGAGAGGGTGTCAGACGTTCGTGCCCACTTCCAAAAATGTTGCACATACAGACACCTGAAAGCACTGAGTCTGAATCTTTTTCTTTACTCAACTCACATTATTGTATTTAAAAAGAAATTAAAGCAGTGGGTCTCAACCTTTCGCACCTACTCACAAAAATATTGTAAATACAGAGCAATTAAAACAGTGGATCCTAACCTTTCATGTCCAATCCCCACATTATTGTATATAAAGAGACCATAAAGCAAAGGATCTCAATCTTTACTTCCAACACACAGAAATATTGTAAATACATAGACATGGAAGCAGTGAGTATCAATCTTTTTTAAACCCAAACACCCGAAGTTGTAAATATTGATCCCTTAAAGGAGAAGGTCTCAGACATTCGTACCCACTTCCAAAAATGTTCCTTGGACAGAGACCTGAAAGCAGTGGGTCTGATCCTTTTTCTTTACTCTCCTCACATTATTGTATATAAAAAGAAATTAAAGCTGTGGGTGTCAACCTTTTGCACCTATTAACAAAAATATTGTAAATACAGAGCAATTAAAGCAGTGGATCCTAACCTTACATGTCCAATCCCCACATTATTGTATATAAAGAGATCATAAAGCAAAGGATCTCAACCTTTCCTTCCATCTCACAGAAATATTGTAAATACATAGACATGGAAGCAGTGAGTATCAATCTTTTTTAAACCCACACACCCGAAGTTGTAAATATTGATCCCTTATGGAGAGCATCTCATACTTTCGTGACCACTACCCAAAATATTGTATATAGAGTGACTTTAAAGAAGTGGGTGTCACGATTTACCCCCAACAACCCAAAATATTGCATAGAGAGAGACATCAAAGCATTAGGTCTGAAACTACCCCCCGACACCCCAAAATATTGCATACACAGAGACATCAAAGCATTAGGTCTGAAACTTTTCCCCATTCCCCACAATATTGAATATAAAAAGATCTAAATTCAGTGCCTATCAATCTTTTTCTCTCTCCTACCCACAAAGTTGTAAATATTGAGCAACTAAAGTAATGGATTTCAACCTTTCATGTCCAATTCCCACATTACTGTACATAAAGTGACCTTAAAGTAGAGGATCTCAACCTTTCCCTCCAACTCACAGAATTATTGTAAATACAGAGCCATGAAAGCAGTGGGTATTAATAATTTTCCCCCCCACCCAAAGTTGTAAATATTGATCCTTTAAAGGAGGGGGTCTCCAAATTCCATGCCCACTTCCCAAAATATTGAATATACAGAGACCTGAGAGCAGTGCGTTTCAAATTTCCCACCTACTCAAAAAAATATTGGAAATAAAGATTCATTGAAACAGTGGGTATTAATCTTTTTCCAACACCCACCCAAAGTTCCAAATATATTGTAAATACAGACACATTAAAGCAATGGATCTCAACCTTTCATGTCCAATTCCCACATTACAGTACATAAAGAGACCTTAAAGTAGAGGATCTCAACCTTTCCCTCCAACTCACAGAATTATTGTAAATACAGAGCCATGAAAGCAGTGGGTTTTAATCATTTTCCCCTACACACCCAAAGTGGTAAATATTGATCCCTTAAAGGAGAGGGTGTCAGACTTTCGTGCCCACTTCCAAAAATATTGTAAAGACAGACACCTGAAAGCTGAGGGTCTTATCCTTTTTTTTTACTCTCCTCACATTATTGTCTATAAAAAGAAATTAAAGGAGTGGGTCTCAACCTTTTGCACCTATTAACAAAAATATTGTAAATACAGAGCAATTAATGCAGTGGATCCTAACCTTACATGTCCAATCCCCACATTATTGTATATAAAGAGATCACAAAGCAAAGGATCTCAATCTTTACTTCCAACACACAGAACTATTGTAAATACATAGACATGGAAGCAGTGAGTATCAATCTTTTTTAAACCCAAACACCCGAAGTTGTAAATATTGATCCCTTAAAGGAGAAGGTCTCAGACATTCGTACCCACTTCCAAAAATGTTCTTTGGACAGAGACCTGAAAGCAGTGGGGCTGATCCTTTTTCTTTACTCTCCTCACATTATTGTATAGAAAAAGAAATTAAAGCAGTGGGTATCAACCTTTTGCACCTATTAACAAAAATATTGTAAATACAGAGCAATTAAAGCAGTGGATCTTAACCTTACATGTCCAATCCCCACATTATTGTATATAAAGAGATCATAAAGCAAAGGATCTCAACCTTTCCTTCCATCTCACAGAAATATTGTAAATACATAGACATGGAAGCAGTGAGTATCAATGTTTTTTAAACCCACACACTCGAAGTTGTAAATATTGATCCCTTATGGAGAGCGTCTCATACTTTCGTGACCACTCCCCAAAATATTGTATATAGAGTGACTTTAAAGTAGTGGGTGTCACGATTTACCCCAACAACCCAAAATATTGCATAGACAGAGACATCAAAGCATTAGGTCTGAAATCTTTCCCCCACTCCCCAAAATATTGAATATAAAGAGATCTAAATGCAGTGGCTATCAATATTTTTCTCTCTCACTACCACAAAGTTAAAAATATAGAGCCACTAAAGCAATGGATCTCAACCTTTCATGTCCAATTCCCACATTACTGTACATAAAGAGACCTTAAAGTAGAGGTTCTCAACTTTCCCTCCAACTCACAGAATTATTGTAAATACGGAGCCATGAAAGCAGTGGGTATCAATCTTTTTTAAACCCACACACCCAAAGTTGTAAATATTGATACCTTAAAGGAAAGCGTCTCAGACCTTCGTGACCACTACACAAAATATTGTAAATACAGTGACTTTAAAGTAGCGGTTGCCACCCTTTCCCCCCAACACACCAAAATATTGCATAGACAATGTCATCAAAGCATTGGGTCACAAACTTTTCCCCCCTCTCCCCACAATATTGTTTATAAAGAGATCTAAATGCAGTGGGTATCAATCTTTTTCTCTGTCATTACCACAAAGTTGTAAATATTGAGCCACTAAAGCAATGGATTGCAATCTTTCATGTCTAATCGCCACATTATTGTATATAAAGTGACCTTAAAGCAGAGGATCTCAACCTTTCATGTCCAATCCCCACATTATTGTAAATAAAGAGACCATAAACCAAAGGATCTCAACCTTTCCTTCCAACTCACAGAAATATTGTAAATACATAGACATGGAAGCAGTGAGTATCAATCTTTTTTAAACCCAAACACCCGAAGTTGTAAATATTGATCCCTTAAAGGAGAAGGTCTCAGACATTCGTACCCACTTCCAAAAATGTTCTTTGGACAGAGACCTGAAAGCAGTGGGTCTGATCCTTTTTCTTTACTCTCCTCACATTATTGTATATAAAAAGAAATTAAAGCAGTGGGTGTCAACCTTTTGCACCTATTAACAAAAATATTGTAAATACAGAGCAATTAAAGCAGTGGATCCTAACCTTACATGTCCAATCCCCACATTATTGTATATAAAGAGATCATAAAGCAAAGGATCTCAACCTTTCCTTCCATCTCACAGAAATATTGTAAATACATAGACATTGAAGCAGTGAGTATCAATCTTTTTTAAACCCACACACCCGAAGTTGTAAATATTGATCCCTTATGGAGAGTATCTCATACTTTCGTGACCACTACACAAAATATTGTAAATACAGTGACTTTAAAGTAGCGGTTGCCACCCTTTCCCCCCAACACACCAAAATATTGCATAGACAATGTCATCAAAGCATTAGGTCACAAACTTTTCCCCCCTCTCCCCACAATATTGTTTATAAAGAGATCTAAATGCAGTGGGTATCAATCTTTTTCTCTGTCATTACCACAAAGTTGTAAATATTGAGCCACTAAAGCAATGGATTGCAATCTTTCATGTCTAATCGCCACATTATTGTATATAAAGTGACCTTAAAGCAGAGGATCTCAACCTTTCATGTCCAATCCCCACATTATTGTAAATAAAGAGACCATAAACCAAAGGATCTCAACCTTTCCTTCCAACTCACAGAAATATTGTAAATACATAGACATGGAAGCAGTGAGTATCAATCTTTTTTAAACCCAAACACCCGAAGTTGTAAATATTGATCCCTTAAAGGAGAAGGTCTCAGACATTCGTACCCACTTCCAAAAATGTTCTTTGGACAGAGACCTGAAAGCAGTGGGTCTGATCCTTTTTCTTTACTCTCCTCACATTATTGTATATAAAAAGAAATTAAAGCAGTGGGTTTCAACCTTTTGCACCTATTAACAAAAATATTGTAAATACAGAGCAATTAAAGCAGTAGATCCTAACCTTACATGTCCAATCCCCACATTATTGTATATAAAGAGATCATAAAGCAAAGGATCTCAACCTTTCCTTCCATCTCACAGAAATATTGTAAATACATAGACATGGAAGCAGTGAGTATCAATCTTTTTAAACCCACACACCCGAAGTTGTAAATATTGATCCCTTATGGAGAGCATCTCATACTTTCGTGACCACTACCCAAAATATTGTATATAGAGTGACTTTAAAGAAGTGGGTGTCACGATTTACCCCCAACAACCCAAAATATTGCATAGAGAGAGACATCAAAGCATTAGGTCTGAAACTACCCCCCAACACCCCAAAATATTGCATAGACAGAGACATCAAAGCATTAGGTCTGAAACTTTTCCCCATTCCCCACAATATTGAATATAAAAAGATCTAAATTCAGTGCCTATCAATCTTTTTATCTCTCCTACCCACAAAGTTGTAAATATTGAGCAACTAAAGCAATGGATTTCAACCTTTCATGTCCAATTCCCACATTACTGTACATAAAGTGACCTTAAAGTAGAGGATCTCAACCTTTCCCTCCAAGTCACAGAATTATTGTAAATACAGAGCCATGAAAGCAGTGGGTATTAATAATTTTCCCCCCCACCCAAAGTTGTAAATATTGATCCTTTAAAGGAGGGGGTCTCCAAATTCCATGCCCACTTCCCAAAATATTGAATATACAGAGACCTGAGAGCAGTGCGTTTCAAATTTCCCACCTACTCAAAAAAATATTGGAAATAAAGATTCATTGAAACAGTGGGTATTAATCTTTTTCCCCCACCCACCCAAAGTTCCAAATATATTGTAAATACAGACACATTAAAGCAATGGATCTCAACCTTTCATGTCCAATTCCCACATTACAGTACATAAAGAGACCTTAAAGTAGAGGATCTCAACCTTTCCCTCCAACTCACAGAATTATTGTAAATACAGAGCCATGAAAGCAGTGGGTTTTAATCATTTTCCCCTACACACCCAAAGTGGTAAATATTGATCCCTTAAAGGAGAGGGTGTCAGACTTTCGTGCCCACTTCCAAAAATATTGTAAAGACAGACACCTGAAAGCTGAGGGTCTTATCCTTTTTTTTTACTCTCCTCACATTATTGTCTATAAAAAGAAATTAAAGGAGTGGGTCTCAACCTTTTGCACCTATTAACAAAAATATTGTAAATACAGAGCAATTAATGCAGTGGATCCTAACCTTACATGTCCAATCCCCACATTATTGTATATAAAGAGATCACAAAGCAAAGAATCTCAATCTTTACTTCCAACACACAGAACTATTGTAAATACATAGACATGGAAGCAGTGAGTATCAATCTTTTTTAAACCCAAACACCCGAAGTTGTAAATATTGATCCCTTAAAGGAGAAGGTCTCAGACATTCGTACCCACTTCCAAAAATGTTCTTTGGACAGAGACCTGAAAGCAGTGGGGCTGATCCTTTTTCTTTACTCTCCTCACATTATTGTATAGAAAAAGAAATTAAAGCAGTGGGTATCAACCTTTTGCACCTATTAACAAAAATATTGTAAATACAGAGCAATTAAAGCAGTGGATCTTAACCTTACATGTCCAATCCCCACATTATTGTATATAAAGAGATCATAAAGCAAAGGATCTCAACCTTTCCTTCCATCTCACAGAAATATTGTAAATACATAGACATGGAAGCAGTGAGTATCAATGTTTTTTAAACCCACACACTCGAAGTTGTAAATATTGATCCCTTATGGAGAGCGTCTCATACTTTCGTGACCACTCCCCAAAATATTGTATATAGAGTGACTTTAAAGTAGTGGGTGTCACGATTTACCCCAACAACCCAAAATATTGCATAGACAGAGACATCAAAGCATTAGGTCTGAAATCTTTCCCCCACTCCCCAAAATATTGAATATAAAGAGATCTAAATGCAGTGGCTATCAATATTTTTCTCTCTCACTACCACAAAGTTAAAAATATAGAGGCACTAAAGCAATGGATCTCAACCTTTCATGTCCAATTCCCACATTACTGTACATAAAGAGACCTTAAAGTAGAGGTTCTCAACTTTCCCTCCAACTCACAGAATTATTGTAAATACGGAGCCATGAAAGCAGTGGGTATCAATCTTTTTTAAACCCACACACCCAAAGTTGTAAATATTGATACCTTAAAGGAAAGCGTCTCAGACCTTCGTGACCACTACACAAAATATTGTAAATACAGTGACTTTAAAGTAGCGGTTGCCACCCTTTCCCCCCAACACACCAAAATATTGCATAGACAATGTCATCAAAGCATTAGGTCACAAACTTTTCCCCCCTCTCCCCACAATATTGTTTATAAAGAGATCTAAATGAAGTGGGTATCAATCTTTTTCTCTGTCATTACCACAAAGTTGTAAATATTGAGCCACTAAAGCAATGGATTGCAATCTTTCATGTCTAATCGCCACATCATTGTATATAAAGTGACCTTAAAGCAGAGGATCTCAACCTTTCATGTCCAATCCCCACATTATTGTAAATAAAGAGACCATAAACCAAAGGATCTCAACCTTTCCTTCCAACTCACAGAAATATTGTAAATACATAGACATGGAAGCAGTGAGTATCAATCTTTTTTAAACCCAAACACCCGAAGTTGTAAATATTGATCCCTTAAAGGAGAAGGTCTCAGACATTCGTACCCACTTCCAAAAATGTTCTTTGGACAGAGACCTGAAAGCAGTGGGTCTGATCCTTTTTCTTTACTCTCCTCACATTATTGTATATAAAAAGAAATTAAAGCAGTGGGTGTCAACCTTTTGCACCTATTAACAAAAATATTGTAAATACAGAGCAATTAAAGCAGTGGATCCTAACCTTACATGTCCAATCCCCACATTATTGTATATAAAGAGATCATAAAGCAAAGGATCTCAACCTTTCCTTCCATCTCACAGAAATATTGTAAATACATAGACATTGAAGCAGTGAGTATCAATCTTTTTTAAACCCACACACCCGAAGTTGTAAATATTGATCCCTTATGGAGAGCATCTCATACTTTCGTGACCACTACACAAAATATTGTAAATACAGTGACTTTAAAGTAGCGGTTGCCACCCTTTCCCCCCAACACACCAAAATATTGCATAGACAATGTCATCAAAGCATTAGGTCACAAACTTTTCCCCCCTCTCCCCACAATATTGTTTATAAAGAGATCTAAATGCAGTGGGTATCAATCTTTTTCTCTGTCATTACCACAAAGTTGTAAATATTGAGCCACTAAAGCAATGGATTGCAATCTTTCATGTCTAATCGCCACATTATTGTATATAAAGTGACCTTAAAGCAGAGGATCTCAACCTTTCATGTCCAATCCCCACATTATTGTAAATAAAGAGACCATAAACCAAAGGATCTCAACCTTTCCTTCCAACTCACAGAAATATTGTAAATACATAGACATGGAAGCAGTGAGTATCAATCTTTTTTAAACCCAAACACCCGAAGTTGTAAATATTGATCCCATAAAGGAGAAGGTCTCAGACATTCGTACCCACTTCCAAAAATGTTCTTTGGACAGAGACCTGAAAGCAGTGGGTCTGATCCTTTTTCTTTACTCTCCTCACATTATTGTATATAAAAAGAAATTAAAGCAGTGGGTGTCAACCTTTTGCACCTATTAACAAAAATATTGTAAATACAGAGCAATTAAAGCAGTAGATCCTAACCTTACATGTCCAATCCCCACATTATTGTATATAAAGAGATCATAAAGCAAAGGATCTCTACCTTTCCTTCCATCTCACAGAAATATTGTAAATACATAGACATGGAAGCAGTGAGTATCAATCTTTTTAAACCCACACACCCGAAGTTGTAAATATTGATCCCTTATGGAGAGCATCTCATACTTTCGTGACCACTACCCAAAATATTGTATATAGAGTGACTTTAAAGAAGTGGGTGTCACGATTTACCCCCAACAACCCAAAATATTGCATAGAGAGAGACATCAAAGCATTAGGTCTGAAACTACCCCCCAACACCCCAAAATATTGCATAGACAGAGACATCAAAGCATTAGGTCTGAAACTTTTCCCCATTCCCCACAATATTGAATATAAAAAGATCTAAATTCAGTGCCTATCAATCTTTTTATCTCTCCTACCCACAAAGTTGTAAATATTGAGCAACTAAAGCAATGGATTTCAACCTTTCATGTCCAATTCCCACATTACTGTACATAAAGTGACCTTAAAGTAGAGGATCTCAACCTTTCCCTCCAAGTCACAGAATTATTGTAAATACAGAGGCATGAAAGCAGTGGGTATTAATAATTTTCCCCCCCACCCAAAGTTGTAAATATTGATCCTTTAAAGGAGGGGGTCTCCAAATTCCATGCCCACTTCCCAAAATATTGAATATACAGAGACCTGAGAGCAGTGCGTTTCAAATTTCCCACCTACTCAAAAAAATATTGGAAATAAAGATTCATTGAAACAGTGGGTATTAATCTTTTTCCCCCACCCACCCAAAGGTCCAAATATATTGTAAATTTTTTTTCTTTTTCTTTCTTTTTTCTTTCTTTGGCTTGGCTTCGCGGACGAAGATTTATGGAGGGGGTAAAAAGTCCACGTCAGCTGCAGGCTCGTTTGTGGCTGACCAGTCCGATGCGGGACAGGCAGACACGATTGCAGCGGTTGCAAGGGAAAATTGGTTGGTTGGGGTTGGGTGTTGGGTTTTTCCTCCTTTGCCTTTTGTCAGTGAGGTGGGCTCTGCGGTCTTCTTCAAAGGAGGCTGCTGCCCGCCAAACTGTGAGGCGCCAAGATGCACGGTTTGAGGCGTTATCAGCCCACTGGCGGTGGTCAATGTGGCAGGCACCAAGAGATTTCTTTAGGCAGTCCTTGTACCTTTTCTTTGGTGCACCTCTGTCACGGTGGCCAGTGGAGAGCTCGCCATATAATACGATCTTGGGAAAACGATGGTCCTCCATTCTGGAGACGTGACCCATCCAGCGCAGCTGGATCTTCAGCAGCGTGGACTCGATGCTGTCGACCTCTGCCATCTCGAGTACCTCGACGTTAGGGGTGTGAGCGCTCCAATGGATGTTGAGGATGGAGCGGAGACAACGCTGGTGGAAGCGTTCTAGGAGCCGTAGGTACAGACACATTAAAGCAATGGATCTCAACCTTTCATGTCCAATTCCCACATTACAGTACATAAAGAGACCTTAAAGTAGAGGATCTCAACCTTTCCCTCCAACTCACAGAATTATTGTAAATACAGAGCCATGAAAGCAGTGGGTTTTAATCTTTTTCCCCTTCACACCCAAAGTGGTAAATATTGATACCTTAAAGGAGAGGGTTTCAGACTTTCGTGCCCACTTCCAAAAATATTCTTTGGACAGAGACCTGAAAGCAGTGGGGCTGATCCTTTTTCTTTACTCTCCTCACATTATTGTATAGAAAAAGAAATTAAAGCAGTGGGTATCAACCTTTTGCACCTATTAACAAAAATATTGTAAATACAGAGCAATTAAAGCAGTGGATCTTAACCTTACATGTCCAATCCCCACATTATTGTATATAAAGAGATCATAAAGCAAAGGATCTCAACCTTTCCTTCCATCTCACAGAAATATTGTAAATACATAGACATGGAAGCAGTGAGTATCAATGTTTTTTAAACCCACACACTCGAAGTTGTAAATATTGATCCCTTATGGAGAGCGTCTCATACTTTCGTGACCACTCCCCAAAATATTGTATATAGAGTGACTTTAAAGTAGTGGGTGTCACGATTTACCCCAACAACCCAAAATATTGCATAGACAGAGACATCAAAGCATTAGGTCTGAAATCTTTCCCCCACTCCCCAAAATATTGAATATAAAGAGATCTAAATGCAGTGGCTATCAATATTTTTCTCTCTCACTACCACAAAGTTAAAAATATAGAGCCACTAAAGCAATGGATCTCAACCTTTCATGTCCAATTCCCACATTACTGTACATAAAGAGACCTTAAAGTAGAGGTTCTCAACTTTCCCTCCAACTCACAGAATTATTGTAAATACGGAGCCATGAAAGCAGTGGGTATCAATCTTTTTTAAACCCACACACCCAAAGTTGTAAATATTGATACCTTAAAGGAAAGCGTCTCAGACCTTCGTGACCACTACACAAAATATTGTAAATACAGTGACTTTAAAGTAGCGGTTGCCACCCTTTCCCCCCAACACACCAAAATATTGCATAGACAATGTCATCAAAGCATTAGGTCACAAACTTTTCCCCCCTCTCCCCACAATATTGTTTATAAAGAGATCTAAATGAAGTGGGTATCAATCTTTTTCTCTGTCATTACCACAAAGTTGTAAATATTGAGCCACTAAAGCAATGGATTGCAATCTTTCATGTCTAATCGCCACATCATTGTATATAAAGTGACCTGAAAGCAGAGGATCTCAACCTTTCATGTCCAATCCCCACATTATTGTAAATAAAGAGACCATAAACCAAAGGATCTCAACCTTTCCTTCCAACTCACAGAAATATTGTAAATACATAGACATGGAAGCAGTGAGTATCAATCTTTTTTAAACCCAAACACCCGAAGTTGTAAATATTGATCCCTTAAAGGAGAAGGTCTCAGACATTCGTACCCACTTCCAAAAATGTTCTTTGGACAGAGACCTGAAAGCAGTGGGTCTGATCCTTTTTCTTTACTCTCCTCACATTATTGTATATAAAAAGAAATTAAAGCAGTGGGTGTCAACCTTTTGCACCTATTAACAAAAATATTGTAAATACAGAGCAATTAAAGCAGTGGATCCTAACCTTACATGTCCAATCCCCACATTATTGTATATAAAGAGATCATAAAGCAAAGGATCTCAACCTTTCCTTCCATCTCACAGAAATATTGTAAATACATAGACATTGAAGCAGTGAGTATCAATCTTTTTTAAACCCACACACCCGAAGTTGTAAATATTGATCCCTTATGGAGAGCATCTCATACTTTCGTGACCACTACACAAAATATTGTAAATACAGTGACTTTAAAGTAGCGGTTGCCACCCTTTCCCCCCAACACACCAAAATATTGCATAGACAATGTCATCAAAGCATTAGGTCACAAACTTTTCCCCCCTCTCCCCACAATATTGTTTATAAAGAGATCTAAATGCAGTGGGTATCAATCTTTTTCTCTGTCATTACCACAAAGTTGTAAATATTGAGCCACTAAAGCAATGGATTGCAATCTTTCATGTCTAATCGCCACATTATTGTATATAAAGTGACCTTAAAGCAGAGGATCTCAACCTTTCATGTCCAATCCCCACATTATTGTAAATAAAGAGACCATAAACCAAAGGATCTCAACCTTTCCTTCCAACTCACAGAAATATTGTAAATACATAGACATGGAAGCAGTGAGTATCAATCTTTTTTAAACCCAAACACCCGAAGTTGTAAATATTGATCCCATAAAGGAGAAGGTCTCAGACATTCGTACCCACTTCCAAAAATGTTCTTTGGACAGAGACCTGAAAGCAGTGGGTCTGATCCTTTTTCTTTACTCTCCTCACATTATTGTATATAAAAAGAAATTAAAGCAGTGGGTGTCAACCTTTTGCACCTATTAACAAAAATATTGTAAATACAGAGCAATTAAAGCAGTAGATCCTAACCTTACATGTCCAATCCCCACATTATTGTATATAAAGAGATCATAAAGCAAAGGATCTCTACCTTTCCTTCCATCTCACAGAAATATTGTAAATACATAGACATGGAAGCAGTGAGTATCAATCTTTTTAAACCCACACACCCGAAGTTGTAAATATTGATCCCTTATGGAGAGCATCTCATACTTTCGTGACCACTACCCAAAATATTGTATATAGAGTGACTTTAAAGAAGTGGGTGTCACGATTTACCCCCAACAACCCAAAATATTGCATAGAGAGAGACATCAAAGCATTAGGTCTGAAACTACCCCCCAACACCCCAAAATATTGCATAGACAGAGACATCAAAGCATTAGGTCTGAAACTTTTCCCCATTCCCCACAATATTGAATATAAAAAGATCTAAATTCAGTGCCTATCAATCTTTTTATCTCTCCTACCCACAAAGTTGTAAATATTGAGCAACTAAAGCAATGGATTTCAACCTTTCATGTCCAATTCCCACATTACTGTACATAAAGTGACCTTAAAGTAGAGGATCTCAACCTTTCCCTCCAAGTCACAGAATTATTGTAAATACAGAGGCATGAAAGCAGTGGGTATTAATAATTTTCCCCCCCACCCAAAGTTGTAAATATTGATCCTTTAAAGGAGGGGGTCTCCAAATTCCATGCCCACTTCCCAAAATATTGAATATACAGAGACCTGAGAGCAGTGCGTTTCAAATTTCCCACCTACTCAAAAAAATATTGGAAATAAAGATTCATTGAAACAGTGGGTATTAATCTTTTTCCCCCACCCACCCAAAGGTCCAAATATATTGTAAATTTTTTTTCTTTTTCTTTCTTTTTTCTTTCTTTGGCTTGGCTTCGCGGACGAAGATTTATGGAGGGGGTAAAAAGTCCACGTCAGCTGCAGGCTCGTTTGTGGCTGACCAGTCCGATGCGGGACAGGCAGACACGATTGCAGCGGTTGCAAGGGAAAATTGGTTGGTTGGGGTTGGGTGTTGGGTTTTTCCTCCTTTGCCTTTTGTCAGTGAGGTGGGCTCTGCGGTCTTCTTCAAAGGAGGCTGCTGCCCGCCAAACTGTGAGGCGCCAAGATGCACGGTTTGAGGCGTTATCAGCCCACTGGCGGTGGTCAATGTGGCAGGCACCAAGAGATTTCTTTAGGCAGTCCTTGTACCTTTTCTTTGGTGCACCTCTGTCACGGTGGCCAGTGGAGAGCTCGCCATATAATACGATCTTGGGAAAACGATGGTCCTCCATTCTGGAGACGTGACCCATCCAGCGCAGCTGGATCTTCAGCAGCGTGGACTCGATGCTGTCGACCTCCGCCATCTCGAGTACCTCGACGTTAGGGGTGTGAGCGCTCCAATGGATGTTGAGGATGGAGCGGAGACAACGCTGGTGGAAGCGTTCTAGGAGCCGTAGGTACAGACACATTAAAGCAATGGATCTCAACCTTTCATGTCCAATTCCCACATTACAGTACATAAAGAGACCTTAAAGTAGAGGATCTCAACCTTTCCCTCCAACTCACAGAATTATTGTAAATACAGAGCCATGAAAGCAGTGGGTTTTAATCTTTTTCCCCTTCACACCCAAAGTGGTAAATATTGATACCTTAAAGGAGAGGGTTTCAGACTTTCGTGCCCACTTCCAAAAATATTGTAAAGACAGACACCTGAAAGCTGAGGGTCTTATCCTTTTTATTTACTCTCCTCACATTATTGTATATAAAAAGAAATTAAAGCAGTGGGTCTCAATCTTTCGCACCTACTCACAAAAATATTGTAAATACATAGCCATTAAAGCAGTGGATCTCAACCTTTCATGTCGAATCCCCACATTATTGTATATAAAGAGACCATAAAGCAAAGGATCTCAATCTTTTCTTCCAACTCACAGAAATATTGTAAATGCATAGACATGGAAGCAGTGAGTATCAATCTTTTTTAAACCCACGCATTCGAAGTTGTAAATATTGATCCCTTATGGAGAGCGTCTCATACTTTCGTGACCACTCCCCAAAATATTGTATATAGAGTGACTTTAAAGTAGTGGGTGTCACGATTTACCCCAACAACCCAAAATATTGCATAGACAGAGACATCAAAGCATTAGGTCTGAAATCTTTCCCCCATTCCCCACAATATTGAATATAAAAAGATCTAAATTCAGTGCCTATTAATCTTTTTCTCTCTCCTACCCACAAAGTTGTAAATATTGAGCAACTATAGCAATGGATTTCAACCTTTCATGTCCAATTCCCACATTACTGTACCTAAAGTGTCCTTAAAGTAGAGGATCTCAACCTTTCCCTCCAAGTCACAGAATTATTGTAAATACAGAGCCATGAAAGCAGTGGGTATTAATAATTTTCCCCCCCACCCAAAGTTGTAAATATTGATCCTTTAAAGGAGGGGGTCTCCAAATTCCATGCCCACTTCCCAAAATATTGAATATACAGAGACCTGAGAGCAGTGCGTTTCAAATTTCCCACCTACGCAAAAAAATATTGGAAATAAAGATTCATTGAAACAGTGGGTATTAATCTTTTTCCCCCACCCACCCAAAGTTCCAAATATATTGTAAATACAGACACATTAAAGCAATGGATCTCAACCTTTCATGTCCAATTCCCACATTACTGTACATAAAGAGATTAAAGTAGAGGATCTCAAACTTTCACTCCAACTCACAGAATTATTGTAAATACAGAGCCATTAAAGCAGTGGGTATTAATCTTTTCCCCCACATATCCAAAGTTGTAATTATTGATCCCTTAAAGGAGAGGGTGTCAGACGTTCGTGCCCACTTCCAAAAATGTTGCACATACAGACACCTGAAAGCACTGGGTCTGAATCTTTTTCTTTACTCTCCTCACATTATTGTATTTAAAAAGAAATTAAAGCAGTGGGTCTAAACCTTTCGCACCTACTCACAAAAATATTGTAAATAGAGAGCAATTAAAACAGTGGATCCTAACCTTTCATGTCCAATCCCCACATTATTGTATATAAAGAGACCATAAAGCAAAGGATCTCAATCTTTACTTCCAACACACAGAAATATTGTAAATACATAGACATGGAAGCAGTGAGTATCAATCTTTTTTAAACCCAAATACCCGAAGTTTTAAATATTGATCCCTTAAAGGAGAAGGTCTCAGACATTCGTACCCACTTCCAAAAATGTTCTTTGGACAGAGACCTGAAAGCAGTGGGTCTGATCCTTTTTCTTTACTCTCCTCACATTATTGTATATAAAAAGAAATTAAAGCAGTGGGTGTCAACCTTTTGCACCTATTAACAAAAATATTATAAATACAGAGCAATTAAAGCAGTGGATCCTAACCTTACATGTCCAATCCCCACATTATTGTATATAAAGAGATCATAAAGCAAAGGATCTCAACCTTTCCTTCCATCTCACAGAAATATTGTAAATACATAGACATGGAAGCAGTGAGTATCAATCTTTTTTAAACCCACACACCCGAAGTTGTAAATATTGATCCCTTATGGAGAGCATCTCATACTTTCGTGACCACTACCCAAAATATTGTATATAGAGTGACTTTAAAGAAGTGGGTGTCACGATTTACCCCCAACAACCCAAAATATTGCATAGAGAGAGACATCAAAGCATTAGGTCTGAAACTACCCCCCAACACACCAAAATATTGCATAGACAGAGACATCAAAGCATTAGGTCTGAAACTTTTCCCCATTCCCCACAATATTGAATATAAAAAGATCTAAATTCAGTGCCTATCAATCTTTTTATCTCTCCTACCCACAAAGTTGTAAATATTGAGCAACTAAAGTAATGGATTTCAACCTTTCATGTCCAATTCCCACATTACTGTACATAAAGTGACCTTAAAGTAGAGGATCTCAACCTTTCCCTCCAACTCACAGAATTATTGTAAATACAGAGCCATGAAAGCAGTGGGTATTAATAATTTTCCCCCCCACCCAAAGTTGTAAATATTGATCCTTTAAAGGAGGGGGTCTCCAAATTCCATGCCCACTTCCCAAAATATTGAATATACAGAGACCTGAGAGCAGTGGGTCTCATCCTTTTTCTTTACGCTCCTCACATTATTGTATATAAAAAGAAATTAAAGCAGTGGGTTTCAACCTTTGTCACATACTCACAAAAATATTGGAAATACATAGCCACTAAAACAATGGATATCGAACTTTCATGTCCAATTCCAACATTACAGTACATAAAGAGACCTTAAAGTAGAGGATCTCAACCTTTCCCTCCAACTCACAGAATTATTGTAAATACATAGACATGGGAACAGAGAGTATCAATCTTTTTTAAACCCACACACCCAAAGTTGTAAATATTGATCCCTTAAAGAAGAGCGTCTCAGACCTTCGAGATCATTACCCAAAATATTGTACATACAGTAACTTTAAAGTAGTAGGTGTCATGCTTTCCCCCTACACCCTAAAATATTACATAGACAGAGACATCAAAGCATTAGTTCTGAAACTTTTCCCCCATTCCCCACAATATTGAATATAAAGAGATCTGAAAGCAGTGGCTATCAATCTTTTTCTATGTCACTACCAGAAAGTTGTAAATATTGAGCCACCAAAGCAATGGATCTCAACCTTTCATGTCCAATTCCCACATTACTGTATATAAAGGGATTAAAGTAGAGGATCTCAAACTTTCACTCCAACTCACAGAATTATTGTAAATACAGAGCCATTAAAGCAGTGGGTATTAATCTTTTCCCCCACATACCCAAAGTTGTAATTATTGATCCCTTAAAGGAGAGGGTGTCAGACGTTCGTGCCCACTTCCAAAAATGTTGCACATACAGACACCTGAAAGCACTGGGTCTGAATCTTTTTCTTTACTCTCCTCACATTATTGTTTTTAAAAAGAAATTAAAGCAGTGGGTCTCAACCTTTCGCACCTACTCACAACAATATTGTAAATACAGAGCAATTAAAACAGTGGATCCTAACCTTTCATGTCCAATCCCCACATTATTGTATATAAAGAGACCATAAAGCAAAGGATCTCAGTCTTTTCTTCCAACACGCAGAAATATTGTAAATACATAGACATGGATGCAGTGAGTATCAATCTTTTTTAAACCCAAACACCCGAAGTTGTAAATATTGATCCCTTAAAGGAGAAGGTCTCAGACATTCGTACCCACTTCCAAAAATGTTGCACATACAGACACCTGAAAGCACTGGGTCTGAATCTTTTTCTTTACTCTCCTCACATTATTGTATTTAAAAAGAAATTAAAGCAGTGGGTCTCAACCTTTCGCACCTACTCACAACAATATTGTAAATACAGAGCAATTAAAGCAGTGGATCCTAACCTTACATGTCCAATCCCCACATTATTGTATATAAAGAGATCATAAAGCAAAGGATCTCAACCTTTCCTTCCATCTCACAGAAATATTGTAAATACATAGACATGGAAGCAGTGAGTATCAATCTTTTTTAAACCCACACACCCGAAGTTGTAAATATTGATCCCTTATGGAGAGCATCTCATACTTTCGTGACCACTACCCAAAATATTGTATATAGAGTGACGTTAAAGAAGTGGGTGTCACGATTTACCCCCAACAACCCAAAATATTGCATAGAGAGAGACATCAAAGCATTAGGTCTGAAACTACCCCCCAACACCCCAAAATATTGCATAGACAGAGACATCAAAGCATTAGGTCTGAAACTTTTCCCCATTCCCCACAATATTGAATATAAAAAGATCTAAATTCAGTGCCTATCAATCTTTTTATCTCTCCTACCCACAAAGTTGTAAATATTGAGCAACTAAAGTAATGGATTTCAACCTTTCATGTCCAATTCCCACATTACTGTACATAAAATGACCTTAAAGTAGAGGATCTCAACCTTTCCCTCCAACTCACAGAATTATTGTAAATACAGAGCCATGAAAGCAGTGGGTATTAATAATTTTCCCCCCCACCCAAAGTTGTAAATATTGATCCTTTAAAGGAGGGGGTCTCCAAATTCCATGCCCACTTCCCAAAATATTGAATATACAGAGACCTGAGAGCAGTGCGTTTCAAATTTCCCACCTACTCAAAAAAATATTGGAAATAAAGATTCATTGAAACAGTGGGTATTAATCTTTTTCCCCCACCCACCCAAAGTTCCAAATATATTGTAAATACAGACACATTAAAGCAATGGATCTCAACCTTTCATGTCCAATTCCCACATTACAGTACATAAAGAGACCTTAAAGTAGAGGATCTCAACCTTTCCCTCCAACTCACAGAATTATTGTAAATACAGAGCCATGAAATCAGTGGGTTTTAATCTTTTTCCCCTACACACCCAAAGTGGTAAATATTGATCCCTTAAAGGAGAGGGTGTCAGACTTTCGTGCCCACTTCCAAAAATATTGTAAAGACAGACTCCTGAAAGCTGAGGGTCTTATCCTTTTTTTTTACTCTCCTCACATTATTGTATATAAAAAGAAATTAAAGGAGTGGGTCTCAACCTTTTGCACCTATTAACAAAAATATTGTAAATACAGAGCAATTAATGCAGTGGATCCTAACCTTACATGTCCAATCCCCACATTATTGTATATAAAGAGATCATAAAGCAAAGGATCTCAATCTTTACTTCCAACACACAGAACTATTGTAAATACATAGACATGGAAGCAGTGAGTATCAATCTTTTTTAAACCCAAACACCCGAAGTTGTAAATATTGATCCCTTAAAGGAGAAGGTCTCAGACATTCGTACCCACTTCCAAAAATGTTCTTTGGACAGAGACCTGAAAGCAGTGGGGCTGATCCTTTTTCTTTACTCTCCTCACATTATTGTATATAAAAAGAAATTAAAGCAGTGGGTATCAACCTTTTGCACCTATTAACAAAAATATTGTAAATACAGAGCAATTAAAGCAGTGGATCTTAACCTTACATGTCCAATCCCCACATTATTGTATATAAAGAGATCATAAAGCAAAGGATCTCAACCTTTCCTTCCATCTCACAGAAATATTGTAAATACATAGACATGGAAGCAGTGAGTATCAATCTTTTTTAAACCCACACACTCGAAGTTGTAAATATTGATCCCTTATGGAGAGCGTCTCATACTTTCGTGACCACTCCCCAAAATATTGTATATAGAGTGACTTTAAAGTAGTGGGTGTCACGATTTACCCCAACAACCCAAAATATTGCATAGACAAAGACATCAAAGCATTAGGTCTGAAATCTTTCCCCCACTCCCCAAAATATTGAATATAAAGAGATCTAAATGCAGTGGCTATCAATATTTTTCTCTCTCACTACCACAAAGTTAAAAATATTGAGCCACTAAAGCAATGGATCTCAACCTTTCATGTCCAATTACCACATTACTGTACATAAAGAGACCTTAAAGTAGAGGTTCTCAACTTTCCCTCCAACTCACAGAATTATTGTAAATACGGAGCCATGAAAGCAGTGGGTATCAATCTTTTTTAAACCCACACACCCAAAGTTGTAAATATTGATACCTTAAAGGAAAGCGTCTCAGACCTTCGTGACCACTACACAAAATATTGTAAATACAGTGACTTTAAAGTAGCGGTTGCCACCCTTTCCCCCCAACACACCAAAATATTGCATAGACAATGTCATCAAAGCATTAGGTCACAAACTTTTCCCCCCTCTCCCCACAATATTGTTTATAAAGAGATCTAAATGCAGTGGGTATCAATCTTTTTCTCTGTCATTACCACAAAGTTGTAAATATTGAGCCACTAAAGCAATGGATTGCAATCTTTCATGTCTAATCGCCACATTATTGTATATAAAGTGACCTTAAAGCAGAGGATCTCAACCTTTCATGTCCAATCCCCACATTATTGTAAATAAAGAGACCATAAACCAAAGGATCTCAACCTTTCCTTCCAACTCACAGAAATATTGTAAATACATAGACATGGAAGCAGTGAGTATCAATCTTTTTTAAACCCAAACACCCGAAGTTGTAAATATTGATCCCTTAAAGGAGAAGGTCTCAGACATTCGTACCCACTTCCAAAAATGTTCTTTGGACAGAGACCTGAAAGCAGTGGGTCTGATCCTTTTTCTTTACTCTCCTCACATTATTGTATATAAAAAGAAATTAAAGCAGTGGGTGTCAACCTTTTGCACCTATTAACAAAAATATTGTAAATACAGAGCAATTAAAGCAGTAGATCCTAACCTTACATGTCCAATCCCCACATTATTGTATATAAAGAGATCATAAAGCAAAGGATCTCAACCTTTCCTTCCATCTCTCAGAAATATTGTAAATACATAGACATGGAAGCAGTGAGTATCAATCTTTTTTAAACCCACACACCCGAAGTTGTAAATATTGATCCCTTATGGAGAGCATCTCATACTTTCGTGACCACTACCCAAAATATTGTATATAGAGTGACTGTAAAGAAGTGGGTGTCACGATTTACCCCCAACAACCCAAAATATTGAATAGAGAGAGACATCAAAGCATTAGGTCTGAAACTACCCCCCAACACCCCAAACTATTGCATAGACAGAGACATCAAAGCATTAGGTCTGAAACTTTTCCCCATTCCCCACAATATTGAATATAAAAAGATCTAAATTCAGTGCCTATCAATCTTTTTATCTCTCCTACCCACAAAGTTGTAAATATTGAGCAACTAAAGCAATGGATTTCAACCTTTCATGTCCAATTCCCACATTACTGTACATAAAGTGACCTTAAAGTAGAGGATCTCAACCTTTCCCTCCAAGTCACAGAATTATTGTAAATACAGAGCCATGAAAGCAGTGGGTATTCATAATTTTCCCCCCCACCCAAAGTTGTAAATATTGATCCTTTAAAGGAGGGGGTCTCCAAATTCCATGCCCACTTCCCAAAATATTGAATATACAGAGACCTGAGAGCAGTGCGTTTCAAATTTCCCACCTACTCAAAAAAATATTGGAAATAAAGATTCATTGAAACAGTGGGTATTAATCTTTTTCCCCCACCCACCCAAAGTTCCAAATATATTGTAAATACAGACACATTAAAGCAATGGATCTCAACCTTTCATGTCCAATTCCCACATTACAGTACATAAAGAGACCTTAAAGTAGAGGATCTCAACCTTTCCCTCCAACTCACAGAATTATTGTAAATACAGAGCCATGAAAGCAGTGGGTTTTAATCTTTTTCCCCTTCACACCCAAAGTGGTAAATATTGATACCTTAAAGGAGAGGGTGTCAGACTTTCGTGCCCACTTCCAAAAATATTGTAAAGACAGACACCTGAAAGCTGAGGGTCTTATCCTTTTTATTTACTCTCCTCACATTATTGTATATAAAAAGAAATTAAAGCAGTGGGTCTCAATCTTTCGCACCTACTCACAAAAATATTGTAAATACATAGCCATTAAAGCAGTGGATCTCAACCTTTCATGTCGAATCCCCACATTATTGTATATAAAGAGACCATAAAGCAAAGGATCTCAATCTTTTCTTCCAACTCACAGAAATATTGTAAATGCATAGACATGGAAGCAGTGAGTATCAATCTTTTTTAAACCCACACATTCGAAGTTGTAAATATTGATCCCTTATGGAGAGCGTCTCATACTTTCGTGACCACTCCCCAAAATATTGTATATAGAGTGACTTTAAAGTAGTGGGTGTCACGATTTACCCCAACAACCCAAAATATTGCATAGACAGAGACATCAAAGCATTAGGTCTGAAATCTTTCCCCCATTCCCCACAATATTGAATATAAAAAGATCTAAATTCAGTGCCTATTAATCTTTTTCTCTCTCCTACCCACAAAGTTGTAAATATTGAGCAACTAAAGCAATGGATTTCAACCTTTCATGTCCAATTCCCACATTACTGTACATAAAGTGTCCTTAAAGTAGAGGATCTCAACCTTTCCCTCCAAGTCACAGAATTATTGTAAATACAGAGCCATGAAAGCAGTGGGTATTAATAATTTTCCCCCCACCCAAAGTTGTAAATATTGATCCTTTAAAGGAGGGGGTCTCCAAATTCCATGCCCACTTCCCAAAATATTGAATATACAGAGACCTGAGAGCAGTGCGTTTCAAATTTCCCACCTACGCAAAAAAATATTGGAAATAAAGATTCATTGAAACAGTGGGTATTAATCTTTTTCCCCCACCCACCCAAAGTTCCAAATATATTGTAAATACAGACACATTAAAGCAATGGATCTCAACCTTTCATGTCCAATTCCCACATTACTGTACATAAAGAGATTAAAGTAGAGGATCTCAAACTTTCACTCCAACTCACAGAATTATTGTAAATACAGAGCCATTAAAGCAGTGGGTATTAATCTTTTCCCCCACATATCCAAAGTTGTAATTATTGATCCCTTAAAGGAGAGGGTGTCAGACGTTCGTGCCCACTTCCAAAAATGTTGCACATACAGACACCTGAAAGCACTGGGTCTGAATCTTTTTCTTTACTCTCCTCACATTATTGTATTTAAAAAGAAATTAAAGCAGTGGGTCTAAACCTTTCGCACCTACTCACAAAAATATTGTAAATAGAGAGCAATTAAAACAGTGGATCCTAACCTTTCATGTCCAATCCCCACATTATTGTATATAAAGAGACCATAAAGCAAAGGATCTCAATCTTTACTTCCAACACACAGAAATATTGTAAATACATAGACATGGAAGCAGTGAGTATCAATCTTTTTTAAACCCAAACACCCGAAGTTTTAAATATTGATCCCTTAAAGGAGAAGGTCTCAGACATTCGTACCCACTTCCAAAAATGTTCTTTGGACAGAGACCTGAAAGCAGTGGGTCTGATCCTTTTTCTTTACTCTCCTCACATTATTGTATATAAAAAGAAATTAAAGCAGTGGGTGTCAACCTTTTGCACCTATTAACAAAAATATTGTAAATACAGAGCAATTAAAGCAGTGGATCCTAACCTTACATGTCCAATCCCCACATTATTGTATATAAAGAGATCATAAAGCAAAGGATCTCAACCTTTCCTTCCATCTCACAGAAATATTGTAAATACATAGACATGGAAGCAGTGAGTATCAATCTTTTTTAAACCCACACACCCGAAGTTGTAAATATTGATCCCTTATGGAGAGCATCTCATACTTTCGTGACCACTACCCAAAATATTGTATATAGAGTGACGTTAAAGAAGTGGGTGTCACGATTTACCCCCAACAACCCAAAATATTGCATAGAGAGAGACATCAAAGCATTAGGTCTGAAACTACCCCCCAACACCCCAAAATATTGCATAGACAGAGACATCAAAGCATTAGGTCTGAAACTTTTCCCCATTCCCCACAATATTGAATATAAAAAGATCTAAATTCAGTGCCTATCAATCTTTTTATCTCTCCTACCCACAAAGTTGTAAATATTGAGCAACTAAAGTAATGGATTTCAACCTTTCATGTCCAATTCCCACATTACTGTACATAAAATGACCTTAAAGTAGAGGATCTCAACCTTTCCCTCCAACTCACAGAATTATTGTAAATACAGAGCCATGAAAGCAGTGGGTATTAATAATTTTCCCCCCCACCCAAAGTTGTAAATATTGATCCTTTAAAGGAGGGGGTCTCCAAATTCCATGCCCACTTCCCAAAATATTGAATATACAGAGACCTGAGAGCAGTGCGTTTCAAATTTCCCACCTACTCAAAAAAATATTGGAAATAAAGATTCATTGAAACAGTGGGTATTAATCTTTTTCCCCCACCCACCCAAAGTTCCAAATATATTGTAAATACAGACACATTAAAGCAATGGATCTCAACCTTTCATGTCCAATTCCCACATTACAGTACATAAAGAGACCTTAAAGTAGAGGATCTCAACCTTTCCCTCCAACTCACAGAATTATTGTAAATACAGAGCCATGAAATCAGTGGGTTTTAATCTTTTTCCCCTACACACCCAAAGTGGTAAATATTGATCCCTTAAAGGAGAGGGTGTCAGACTTTCGTGCCCACTTCCAAAAATATTGTAAAGACAGACTCCTGAAAGCTGAGGGTCTTATCCTTTTTTTTTACTCTCCTCACATTATTGTATATAAAAAGAAATTAAAGGAGTGGGTCTCAACCTTTTGCACCTATTAACAAAAATATTGTAAATACAGAGCAATTAATGCAGTGGATCCTAACCTTACATGTCCAATCCCCACATTATTGTATATAAAGAGATCATAAAGCAAAGGATCTCAATCTTTACTTCCAACACACAGAACTATTGTAAATACATAGACATGGAAGCAGTGAGTATCAATCTTTTTTAAACCCAAACACCCGAAGTTGTAAATATTGATCCCTTAAAGGAGAAGGTCTCAGACATTCGTACCCACTTCCAAAAATGTTCTTTGGACAGAGACCTGAAAGCAGTGGGGCTGATCCTTTTTCTTTACTCTCCTCACATTATTGTATATAAAAAGAAATTAAAGCAGTGGGTATCAACCTTTTGCACCTATTAACAAAAATATTGTAAATACAGAGCAATTAAAGCAGTGGATCTTAACCTTACATGTCCAATCCCCACATTATTGTATATAAAGAGATCATAAAGCAAAGGATCTCAACCTTTCCTTCCATCTCACAGAAATATTGTAAATACATAGACATGGAAGCAGTGAGTATCAATCTTTTTTAAACCCACACACTCGAAGTTGTAAATATTGATCCCTTATGGAGAGCGTCTCATACTTTCGTGACCACTCCCCAAAATATTGTATATAGAGTGACTTTAAAGTAGTGGGTGTCACGATTTACCCCAACAACCCAAAATATTGCATAGACAGAGACATCAAAGCATTAGGTCTGAAATCTTTCCACCACTCCCCAAAATATTGAATATAAAGAGATCTAAATGCAGTGGCTATCAATATTTTTCTCTCTCACTACCACAAAGTTAAAAATATTGAGCCACTAAAGCAATGGATCTCAACCTTTCATGTCCAATTCCCACATTACTGTACATAAAGAGACCTTAAAGTAGAGGTTCTCAACTTTCCCTCCAACTCACAGAATTATTGTAAATACGGAGCCATGAAAGCAGTGGGTATCAATCTTTTTTAAACCCACACACCAAAAGTTGTAAATATTGATACCTTAAAGGAAAGCGTCTCAGACCTTCGTGACCACTACACAAAATATTGTAAATACAGTGACTTTAAAGTAGCGGTTGTCACCCTTATCCCCCAACACACCAAAATATTGCATAGACAATGTCATCAAAGCATTAGGTCACAAACTTTTCCCCCCTCTCCCCACAATATTGTTTATAAAGAGATCTAAATGCAGTGGGTATCAATCTTTTTCTCTGTCATTACCACAAAGTTGTAAATATTGAGCCACTAAAGCAATGGATTGCATTCTTTCATGTCTAATCGCCACATTATTTTATATAAAGTGACCTTAAAGCAGAGGATCTCAACCTTTCATGTCCAATCCCCACATTATTGTAAATAAAGAGACCATAAACCAAAGGATCTCAACCTTTCCTTCCAACTCACAGAAATATTGTAAATACATAGACATGGAAGCAGTGAGTATCAATCTTTTTTAAACCCAAACACCCGAAGTTGTAAATATTGATCCCTTAAAGGAGAAGGTCTCAGACATTCGTACCCACTTCCAAAAATGTTCTTTGGACAGAGACCTGAAAGCAGTGGGTCTGATCCTTTTTCTTTACTCTCCTCACATTATTGTATATAAAAAGAAATTAAAGCAGTGGGTGTCAACCTTTTGCACCTATTAACTAAAATATTGTAAATACAGAGCAATTAAAGCAGTAGATCCTAACCTTACATGTCCAATCCCCACATTATTGTATATAAAGAGATCATAAAGCAAAGGATCTCAACCTTTCCTTCCATCTCACAGAAATATTGTAAATACATAGACATGGAAGCAGTGAGTATCAATCTTTTTTAAACCCACACACCCGAAGTTGTAAATATTGATCCCTTATGGAGAGCATCTCATACTTTCGTGACCACTTCCCAAAATATTGTATATAGAGTGACTGTAAAGAAGTGGGTGTCACGATTTACCCCCAACAACCCAAAATATTGCATAGAGAGAGACATCAAAGCATTAGGTCTGAAACTACCCCCCAACACCCCAAAATATTGCATAGACAGAGACATCAAAGCATTAGGTCTGAAATCTTTCCCCCATTCCCCACAATATTGAATATAAAGAGATCTGAATGCAGCGGCTATTAATCTTTTTCTCTGTCACTACCAGAAAGTTGTAAATATTGAGCCACCAAAGCAATGGATCTCAACCTTTCATGTCCAATTCCAACATTACAGTACATAAAGAGACCTTAAAGTAGAGGATCTCAATCTTTCCCTCCAACTGACAGAATTAATATAAATAAAGAGCAATGAAAGCAGTGGGTCTGAATCCTTTTCTTTACTCTCCTCACATTATTGTACATAAAAAGAAATTAAAGCAGTGGGTCTCAACCTTTCGCACCTACTCACATAAATATTGTAAATACAGAGCAATTAAAGCAGTGGGCATTTATCTTTTTTCCCCCACACACCCAAAGTTGTAAATATTGATCCAATAAAGGAGAGATTGTCAGACTTTCGTGCCCACTTCCAAAAATATTGTATAGACAGACACCTGAAAGCAGTGGGTCTCATCCTTTTTCTTTACGCTCCTCACATTATTGTATATAAAAAGAAATTAAAGCAGTGGGTTTCAACCTTTGTCACATACTCACAAAAATATTGGAAATACATAGCCACTAAAACAATGGATATCGAACTTTCATGTCCAATTCCAACATTACAGTACATAAAGAGACCTTAAAGTAGAGGATCTCAACCTTTCCCTCCAACTCACAGAATTATTGTAAATACATAGACATGGGAACAGAGAGTATCAATCTTTTTTAAACCCACACACCCAAAGTTGTAAATATTGATCCCTTAAAGAAGAGCGTCTCAGACCTTCGAGATCATTACCCAAAATATTGTACATACAGTAACTTTAAAGTAGTAGGTGTCATGCTTTCCCCCTACACCCTAAAATATTACATAGACAGAGACATCAAAGCATTAGTTCTGAAACTTTTCCCCCATTCCCCACAATATTGAATATAAAGAGATCTCAACCTTTCATGTCCAATTCCCACATTACAGTACATAAAGAGACCTTAAAGTAGAGGATCTCAACCTTTCGCTCCAACTCACAGAATTATTGTAAATACAGAGCCATGAAAGCAGTGGGTTTTAATCTTTTTCCCCTACACACCCAAAGTGGTAAATATTGATCCCTTAAAGGAGAGGGTGTCAGACTTTCGTGCCCACTTCCAAAAATATTGTAAAGACAGACACCTGAAAGCTGAGAGTTTTATCCTTTTTTTTTACTCTCCTCACGTTATTGTATATAAAAAGAAATTAAAGCAGTGGGTCTCAATCTTTCGCACCTACTCACAAAAATATTGTAAATACATAGCCATTAAAGCAGTGGATCTCAACCTTTCATGTCCAATCCCCACATTATTGTATATAAAGAGACCATAAAGCAAAGGATCGCAATCTTTTCTTCCAACTCACAGAAATGTTGTAAATGCATAGACATGGAAGCAGTGAGTATCAATCTTTTTTAAACCCACACACTCGAAGTTGTAAATATTGATCCCTTATGGAGAGCGTCTCATACTTTCGTGACCACTCCCCAAAATATTGTATATAGAGTGACTTTAAAGTAGTGGGTGTCATGCTCTCCCTCCAACACCTTAGAATATTACATAGACAAAGACATCAAAGCATTAGGTCTTAAATTTTTCCCCCATTCCCCATAATATTGAATATAAAGAGATCTGAATGCAGCGGCTATTAATCTTTTTCTCTGTCACTACCAGAAAGTTGTAAATATTGAGCCACCAAAGCAATGGATCTCAACCTTTCATGTCCAATTCCAACATTACAGTACATAAAGAGACCTTAAAGTAGAGGATCTCAACCTTTCCCTCCAACTGACAGAATTAATATAAATAAAGAGCAATGAAAGCAGTGGGTCTGAATCCTTTTCTTTACTCTCCTCACATTATTGTACATAAAAAGAAATTAAAGCAGTGGGTCTCAACCTTTCGCACCTACTCACATAAATATTGTAAATACAGAGCAATTAAAGCAGTGGGCATTTATCTTTTTTCCCCCACACACCCAAAGTTGTAAATATTGATCCAATAAAGGAGAGATTGTCAGACTTTCGTGCCCACTTCCAAAAATATTGTATAGACAGACACCTGAAAGCAGTGGGTCTCATCCTTTTTCTTTACGCTCCTCACATTATTGTATATAAAAAGAAATTAAAGCAGTGGGTTTCAACCTTTGTCACATACTCACAAAAATATTGGAAATACATAGCCACTAAAACAATGGATATCGAACTTTCATGTCCAATTCCAACATTACAGTACATAAAGAGACCTTAAAGTAGAGGATCTCAACCTTTCCCTCCAACTCACAGAATTATTGTAAATACATAGACATGGGAACAGAGAGTATCAATCTTTTTTAAACCCACACACCCAAAGTTGTAAATATTGATCCCTTAAAGAAGAGCGTCTCAGACCTTCGAGATCATTACCCAAAATATTGTACATACAGTAACTTTAAAGTAGTAGGTGTCATGCTTTCCCCCTACACCCTAAAATATTACATAGACAGAGACATCAAAGCATTAGTTCTGAAACTTTTCCCCCATTCCCCACAATATTGAATATAAAGAGATCTGAAAGCAGTGGCTATCAATCTTTTTCTATGTCACTACCAGAAAGTTGTAAATATTGAGCCACCAAAGCAATGGATCTCAACCTTTCATGTCCAATTCCCACATTACTGTATATAAAGGGATTAAAGTAGAGGATCTCAAACTTTCACTCCAACTCACAGAATTATTGTAAATACAGAGCCATTAAAGCAGTGGGTATTAATCTTTTCCCCCACATACCCAAAGTTGTAATTATTGATCCCTTAAAGGAGAGGGTGTCAGACGTTCGTGCCCACTTCCAAAAATGTTGCACATACAGACACCTGAAAGCACTGGGTCTGAATCTTTTTCTTTACTCTCCTCACATTATTGTTTTTAAAAAGAAATTAAAGCAGTGGGTCTCAACCTTTCGCACCTACTCACAACAATATTGTAAATACAGAGCAATTAAAACAGTGGATCCTAACCTTTCATGTCCAATCCCCACATTATTGTATATAAAGAGACCATAAAGCAAAGGATCTCAGTCTTTTCTTCCAACACGCAGAAATATTGTAAATACATAGACATGGATGCAGTGAGTATCAATCTTTTTTAAACCCAAACACCCGAAGTTGTAAATATTGATCCCTTAAAGGAGAAGGTCTCAGACATTCGTACCCACTTCCAAAAATGTTGCACATACAGACACCTGAAAGCACTGGGTCTGAATCTTTTTCTTTACTCTCCTCACATTATTGTATTTAAAAAGAAATTAAAGCAGTGGGTCTCAACCTTTCGCACCTACTCACAACAATATTGTAAATACAGAGCAATTAAAGCAGTGGATCCTAACCTTACATGTCCAATCCCCACATTATTGTATATAAAGAGATCATAAAGCAAAGGATCTCAACCTTTCCTTCCATCTCACAGAAATATTGTAAATACATAGACATGGAAGCAGTGAGTATCAATCTTTTTTAAACCCACACACCCGAAGTTGTAAATATTGATCCCTTATGGAGAGCATCTCATACTTTCGTGACCACTACCCAAAATATTGTATATAGAGTGACGTTAAAGAAGTGGGTGTCACGATTTACCCCCAACAACCCAAAATATTGCATAGAGAGAGACATCAAAGCATTAGGTCTGAAACTACCCCCCAACACCCCAAAATATTGCATAGACAGAGACATCAAAGCATTAGGTCTGAAACTTTTCCCCATTCCCCACAATATTGAATATAAAAAGATCTAAATTCAGTGCCTATCAATCTTTTTATCTCTCCTACCCACAAAGTTGTAAATATTGAGCAACTAAAGTAATGGATTTCAACCTTTCATGTCCAATTCCCACATTACTGTACATAAAATGACCTTAAAGTAGAGGATCTCAACCTTTCCCTCCAACTCACAGAATTATTGTAAATACAGAGCCATGAAAGCAGTGGGTATTAATAATTTTCCCCCCCACCCAAAGTTGTAAATATTGATCCTTTAAAGGAGGGGGTCTCCAAATTCCATGCCCACTTCCCAAAATATTGAATATACAGAGACCTGAGAGCAGTGCGTTTCAAATTTCCCACCTACTCAAAAAAATATTGGAAATAAAGATTCATTGAAACAGTGGGTATTAATCTTTTTCCCCCACCCACCCAAAGTTCCAAATATATTGTAAATACAGACACATTAAAGCAATGGATCTCAACCTTTCATGTCCAATTCCCACATTACAGTACATAAAGAGACCTTAAAGTAGAGGATCTCAACCTTTCCCTCCAACTCACAGAATTATTGTAAATACAGAGCCATGAAATCAGTGGGTTTTAATCTTTTTCCCCTACACACCCAAAGTGGTAAATATTGATCCCTTAAAGGAGAGGGTGTCAGACTTTCGTGCCCACTTCCAAAAATATTGTAAAGACAGACTCCTGAAAGCTGAGGGTCTTATCCTTTTTTTTTACTCTCCTCACATTATTGTATATAAAAAGAAATTAAAGGAGTGGGTCTCAACCTTTTGCACCTATTAACAAAAATATTGTAAATACAGAGCAATTAATGCAGTGGATCCTAACCTTACATGTCCAATCCCCACATTATTGTATATAAAGAGATCATAAAGCAAAGGATCTCAATCTTTACTTCCAACACACAGAACTATTGTAAATACATAGACATGGAAGCAGTGAGTATCAATCTTTTTTAAACCCAAACACCCGAAGTTGTAAATATTGATCCCTTAAAGGAGAAGGTCTCAGACATTCGTACCCACTTCCAAAAATGTTCTTTGGACAGAGACCTGAAAGCAGTGGGGCTGATCCTTTTTCTTTACTCTCCTCACATTATTGTATATAAAAAGAAATTAAAGCAGTGGGTATCAACCTTTTGCACCTATTAACAAAAATATTGTAAATACAGAGCAATTAAAGCAGTGGATCTTAACCTTACATGTCCAATCCCCACATTATTGTATATAAAGAGATCATAAAGCAAAGGATCTCAACCTTTCCTTCCATCTCACAGAAATATTGTAAATACATAGACATGGAAGCAGTGAGTATCAATCTTTTTTAAACCCACACACTCGAAGTTGTAAATATTGATCCCTTATGGAGAGCGTCTCATACTTTCGTGACCACTCCCCAAAATATTGTATATAGAGTGACTTTAAAGTAGTGGGTGTCACGATTTACCCCAACAACCCAAAATATTGCATAGACAGAGACATCAAAGCATTAGGTCTGAAATCTTTCCACCACTCCCCAAAATATTGAATATAAAGAGATCTAAATGCAGTGGCTATCAATATTTTTCTCTCTCACTACCACAAAGTTAAAAATATTGAGCCACTAAAGCAATGGATCTCAACCTTTCATGTCCAATTCCCACATTACTGTACATAAAGAGACCTTAAAGTAGAGGTTCTCAACTTTCCCTCCAACTCACAGAATTATTGTAAATACGGAGCCATGAAAGCAATGGGTATCAATCTTTTTTAAACCCACACACCAAAAGTTGTAAATATTGATACCTTAAAGGAAAGCGTCTCAGACCTTCGTGACCACTACACAAAATATTGTAAATACAGTGACTTTAAAGTAGCGGTTGTCACCCTTATCCCCCAACACACCAAAATATTGCATAGACAATGTCATCAAAGCATTAGGTCACAAACTTTTCCCCCCTCTCCCCACAATATTGTTTATAAAGAGATCTAAATGCAGTGGGTATCAATCTTTTTCTCTGTCATTACCACAAAGTTGTAAATATTGAGCCACTAAAGCAATGGATTGCAATCTTTCATGTCTAATCGCCACATTATTGTATATAAAGTGACCTTAAAGCAGAGGATCTCAACCTTTCATGTCCAATCCCCACATTATTGTAAATAAAGAGACCATAAACCAAAGGATCTCAACCTTTCCTTCCAACTCACAGAAATATTGTAAATACATAGACATGGAAGCAGTGAGTATCAATCTTTTTTAAACCCAAACACCCGAAGTTGTAAATATTGATCCCTTAAAGGAGAAGGTCTCAGACATTCGTACCCACTTCCAAAAATGTTCTTTGGACAGAGACCTGAAAGCAGTGGGTCTGATCCTTTTTCTTTACTCTCCTCACATTATTGTATATAAAAAGAAATTAAAGCAGTGGGTGTCAACCTTTTGCACCTATTAACAAAAATATTGTAAATACAGAGCAATTAAAGCAGTAGATCCTAACCTTACATGTCCAATCCCCACATTATTGTATATAAAGAGATCATAAAGCAAAGGATCTCAACCTTTCCTTCCATCTCACAGAAATATTGTAAATACATAGACATGGAAGCAGTGAGTATCAATCTTTTTTAAACCCACACAACCGAAGTTGTAAATATTGATCCCTTATGGAGAGCATCTCATACTTTCGTGACCACTTCCCAAAATATTGTATATAGAGTGACTGTAAAGAAGTGGGTGTCACGATTTACCCCCAACAACCCAAAATATTGCATAGAGAGAGACATCAAAGCATTAGGTCTGAAACTACCCCCCAACACCCCAAAATATTGCATAGACAGAGACATCAAAGCATTAGGTCTGAAACTTTTCCCCATTCCCCACAATATTGAATATAAAAAGATCTAAATTCAGTGCCTATCAATCTTTTTATCTCTCCTACCCACAAAGTTGTAAATATTGAGCAACTAAAGCAATGGATTTCAACCTTTCATGTCCAATTCCCACATTACTGTACATAAAGTGACCTTAAAGTAGAGGATCTCAACCTTTCCCTCCAAGTCACAGAATTATTGTAAATACAGAGCCATGAAAGCAGTGGGTATTAATAATTTTCCCCCCCACCCAAAGTTGTAAATATTGATCCTTTAAAGGAGGGGGTCTCCAAATTCCATGCCCACTTCCCAAAATATTGAATATACAGAGACCTGAGAGCAGTGCGTTTCAAATTTCCCACCTACTCAAAAAAATATTGGAAATAAAGATTCATTGAAACAGTGGGTATTAATCTTTTTCCCCCACCCACCCAAAGTTCCAAATATATTGTAAATACAGACACATTAAAGCAATGGATCTCAACCTTTCATGTCCAATTCCCACATTACAGTACATAAAGAGACCTTAAAGTAGAGGATCTCAACCTTTCGCTCCAACTCACAGAATTATTGTAAATACAGAGCCATGAAAGCAGTGGGTTTTAATCTTTTTCCCCTACACACCCAAAGTGGTAAATATTGATCCCTTAAAGGAGAGGGTGTCAGACTTTCGTGCCCACTTCCAAAAATATTGTAAAGACAGACACCTGAAAGCTGAGGGTTTTATCCTTTTTTTTTACCCTCCTCACGTTATTGTATATAAAAAGAAATTAAAGCAGTGGGTCTCAATCTTTCGCACCTACTCACAAAAATATTGTAAATACATAGCCATTAAAGCAGTGGATCTCAACCTTTCATGTCCAATCCCCACATTATTGTATATAAAGAGACAATAAAGCAAAGGATCGCAATCTTTTCTTCCAACTCACAGAAATGTTGTAAATGCATAGACATGGAAGCAGTGAGTATCAATCTTTTTTAAACCCACACACTCGAAGTTGTAAATATTGATCCCTTATGGAGAGCGTCTCATACTTTCGTGACCACTCCCCAAAATATTGTATATAGAGTGACTTTAAAGTAGTGGGTGTCATGCTTTCCCTCCAACACCTTAAAATATTACATAGACAAAGACATCAAAGCATTAGGTCTTAAATTTTTCCCCCATTCCCCACAATATTGAATATAAAGAGATCTGAATGCAGCGGCTATTAA
Source organism: Narcine bancroftii (assembly GCF_036971445.1). Taxonomy (NCBI): domain Eukaryota; kingdom Metazoa; phylum Chordata; class Chondrichthyes; order Torpediniformes; family Narcinidae; genus Narcine; species Narcine bancroftii. Next base: position 1,723,451 of record NW_027211801.1, read on the forward strand.
TCTTTTTCTCTGTCACTACCAGAAAGTTGTAAATATTGAGCCACCAAAGCAATGGATCTCAACCTTTCATGTCCAATTCCAACATTACAGTACATAAAGAGACCTTAAAGTAGAGGATCTCAATCTTTCCCTCCAACTGACAGAATTAATATAAATAAAGAGCAATGAAAGCAGTGGGTCTGAATCCTTTTCTTTACTCTCCTCACATTATTGTACATAAAAAGAAATTAAAGCAGTGGGTCTCAACCTTTCGCACCTACTCACATAAATATTGTAAATACAGAGCAATTAAAGCAGTGGGCATTTATCTTTTTTCCCCCACACACCCAAAGTTGTAAATATTGATCCAATAAAGGAGAGATTGTCAGACTTTCGTGCCCACTTCCAAAAATATTGTATAGACAGACACCTGAAAGCAGTGGGTCTCATCCTTTTTCTTTACGCTCCTCACATTATTGTATATAAAAATAAATTAAAGCAGTGGGTTTCAACCTTTGTCACATACTCACAAAAATATTGGAAATACATAGCCACTAAAACAATGGATATCGAACTTTCATGTCCAATTCCAACATTACAGTACATAAAGAGACCTTAAAGTAGAGGATCTCAACCTTTCCCTCCAACTCACAGAATTATTGTAAATACATAGACATGGGAACAGAGAGTATCAATCTTTTTTAAACCCACACACCCAAAGTTGTAAATATTGATCCCTTAAAGAAGAGCGTCTCAGACCTTCGAGATCATTACCCAAAATATTGTACATACAGTAACTTTAAAGTAGTAGGTGTCATGCTTTCCCCCTACACCCTAAAATATTACATAGACAGAGACATCAAAGCATTAGTTCTGAAACTTTTCCCCCATTCCCCACAATATTGAATATAAAGAGATCTGAAAGCAGTGGCTATCAATCTTTTTCTATGTCACTACCAGAAAGTTGTAAATATTGAGCCACCAAAGCAATGGATCTCAACCTTTCATGTCCAATTCCCACATTACTGTATATAAAGGGATTAAAGTAGAGGATCTCAAACTTTCACTCCAACTCACAGAATTATTGTAAATACAGAGCCATTAAAGCAGTGGGTATTAATAATTTTCCCCCCCACCCAAAGTTGTAATTATTGATCCCTTAAAGGAGAGGGTGTCAGACGTTCGTGCCCACTTCCAAAAATGTTGCACATACAGACACCTGAAAGCACTGGGTCTGAATCTTTTTCTTTACTCTCCTCACATTATTGTATTTAAAAAGAAATTAAAGCAGTGGGTCTCAACCTTTCGCACCTACTCACAAAAATATTGTAAATACAGAGCAATTAAAGCAGTGGATCCTAACCTTACATGTCCAATCCCCACATTATTGTATATAAAGAGATCATCAAGCAAAGGATCTCAACCTTTCCTTCCATCTCACAGAAATATTGTAAATACATAGACATGGAAGCAGTGAGTATCAATCTTTTTTAAACCCACACACCCGAAGTTGTAAATATTGATCCCTTATGGAGAGCATCTCATACTTTCGTGACCACTACCCAAAATATTGTATATAGAGTGACTTTAAAGAAGTGGGTGTCACGATTTACCCCCAACAACCCAAAATATTGCATAGAGAGAGACATCAAAGCATTAGGTCTGAAACTACCCCCCAACACCCCAAAATATTGCATAGACAGAAAAATCAAAGCATTAGGTCTGAAACTTTTCCCCATTCCCCACAATATTGAATATAAAAAGATCTAAATTCAGTGCCTATCAATCTTTTTATCTCTCCTACCCACAAAGTTGTAAATATTGAGCAACTAAAGTAATGGATTTCAACCTTTCATGTCCAATTCCCACATTACTGTACATAAAGTGACCTTAAAGTAGAGGATCTCAACCTTTCCCTCCAAGTCACAGAATTATTGTAAATACAGAGCCATGAAAGCAGTGGGTATTAATAATTTTCCCCCCCACCCAAAGTTGTAAATATTGATCCTTTAAAGGAGGGGGTCTCCAAATTCCATGCCCACTTCCCAAAATATTGAATATACAGAGACCTGAGAGCAGTGCGTTTCAAATTTCCCACCTACTCAAAAAAATATTGGAAATAAAGATTCATTGAAACAGTGGGTATTAATCTTTTTCCCCCACCCACCCAAAGTTCCAAATATATTGTAAATACAGACACATTAAAGCAATGGATCTCAACCTTTCATGTCCAATTCCCACATTACAGTACATAAAGAGACCTTAAAGTAGAGGATCTCAACCTTTCGCTCCAACTCACAGAATTATTGTAAATACAGAGCCATGAAAGCAGTGGGTTTTAATCTTTTTCCCCTACACACCCAAAGTGGTAAATATTGATCCCTTAAAGGAGAGGGTGTCAGACTTTCGTGCCCACTTCCAAAAATATTGTAAAGACAGACACCTGAAAGCTGAGGGTTTTATCCTTTTTTTTTACTCTCCTCACGTTATTGTATATAAAAAGAAATTAAAGCAGTGGGTCTCAATCTTTCGCACCTACTCACAAAAATATTGTAAATACATAGCCATTAATGCAGTGGATCTCAACCTTTCATGTCCAATCCCCACATTATTGTATATAAAGAGACCATAAAGCAAAGGATCGCAATCTTTTCTTCCAACTCACAGAAATGTTGTAAATGCATAGACATGGAAGCAGTGAGTATCAATCTTTTTTAAACCCACACACTCGAAGTTGTAAATATTGATCCCTTATGGAGAGCGTCTCATACTTTCGTGACCACTCCCCAAAATATTGTATATAGAGTGACTTTAAAGTAGTGGGTGTCATGCTTTCGCTCCAACACCTTAAAATATTACATAGACAAAGACATCAAAGCATTAGGTCTTAAATTTTTCCCCCATTCCCCACAATATTGAATATAAAGAGATCTGAATGCAGCGGCTATTAATCTTTTTCTCTGTCACTACCAGAAAGTTGTAAATATTGAGCCACCAAAGCAATGGATCTCAACCTTTCATGTCCAATTCCAACATTACAGTACATAAAGAGACCTTAAAGTAGAGGATCTCAACCTTTCCCTCCAACTGACAGAATTAATATAAATAAAGAGCAATGAAAGCAGTGGGTCTGAATCCTTTTCTTTACTCTCCTCACATTATTGTACGTAAAAGAAATTAAAGCAGTGGGTCTCAACCTTTCGCACCTACTCACATAAATATTGTAAATACAGAGCAATTAAAGCAGTGGGCATTTATCTTTTTTCCCCCACACACCCAAAGTTGTAAATATTGATCCAATAAAGGAGAGATTGTCAGACTTTCGTGCCCACTTCCAAAAATATTGTATAGACAGACACCTGAAAGCAGTGGGTCTCATCCTTTTTCTTTACGCTCCTCACATTATTGTATATAAAAAGAAATTAAAGCAGTGGGTTTCAACCTTTGTCACATACTCACAAAAATATTGGAAATACATAGCCACTAAAACAATGGATATCGAACTTTCATGTCCAATTCCAACATTACAGTACATAAAGAGACCTTAAAGTAGAGGATCTCAACCTTTCCCTCCAACTCACAGAATTATTGTAAATACATAGACATGGGAACAGAGAGTATCAATCTTTTTTAAACCCACACACCCAAAGTTGTAAATATTGATCCCTTAAAGAAGAGCGTCTCAGACCTTCGAGATCATTACCCAAAATATTGTACATACAGTAACTTTAAAGTAGTAGGTGTCATGCTTTCCCCCTACACCCTAAAATATTACATAGACAGAGACATCAAAGCATTAGTTCTGAAACTTTTCCCCCATTCCCCACAATATTGAATATAAAGAGATCTGAAAGCAGTGGCTATCAATCTTTTTCTATGTCACTACCAGAAAGTTGTAAATATTGAGCCACCAAAGCAATGGATTTCAACCTTTCATGTCCAATTCCCACATTACTGTATATAAAGGGATTAAAGTAGAGGATCTCAAACTTTCACTCCAACTCACAGAATTATTGTAAATACAGAGCCATTAAAGCAGTGGGTATTAATCTTTTCCCCCACATACCCAAAGTTGTAATTATTGATCCCTTAAAGGAGAGGGTGTCAGACGTTCGTGCCCACTTCCAAAAATGTTGCACATACAGACACCTGAAAGCACTGGGTCTGAATCTTTTTCTTTACTCTCCTCACATTATTGTATTTAAAAAGAAATTAAAGCAGTGGGTCTCAACCTTTCGCACCTACTCACAACAATATTGTAAATACAGAGCAATTAAAACAGTGGATCCTAACCTTTCATGTCCAATCCCCACATTATTGTATATAAAGAGACCATAAAGCAAAGGATCTCAGTCTTTTCTTCCAACACGCAGAAATATTGTAAATACATAGACATGGATGCAGTGAGTATCAATCTTTTTTAAACCCAAACACCCGAAGTTGTAAATATTGATCCCTTAAAGGAGAAGGTCTCAGACATTCGTACCCACTTCCAAAAATGTTCTTTGGACAGAGACCTGAAAGCAGTGGGTCTGATCCTTTTTCTTTACTCTCCTCACATTATTGTATATAAAAAGAAATTAAAGCAGTGGGTGTCAACCGTTTGCACCTATTAACAAAAATATTGTAAATACAGAGCAATTAAAGCAGTAGATCCTAACCTTACATGTCCAATCCCCACATTATTGTATATAAAGAGATCATAAAGCAAAGGATCTCAACCTTTCCTTCAATCTCACAGAAATATTGTAAATACATAGACATGGAAGCAGTGAGTATCAATCTTTTTTAAACCCACACACCCGAAGTTGTAAATATTGATCCCTTATGGAGAGCATCTCATACTTTCGTGACCACTACCCAAAATATTGTATATAGAGTGACTTTAAAGAAGTGGGTGTCACGATTTACCCCCAACAACCCAAAATATTGCATAGAGAGAGACATCAAAGCATTAGGTCTGAAACTACCCCCCAACACCCCAAAATATTGCATAGACAGAGACATCAAAGCATTAGGTCTGAAACTTTTCCCCATTCCCCACAATATTGAATATAAAAAGATCTAAATTCAGTGCCTATCAATCTTTTTCTCTCTCCTACCCACAAAGTTGTAAATATTGAGCAACTAAAGTAATGGATTTCAACCTTTCATGTCCAATTCCCACATTACTGTACATAAAGTGACCTTAAAGTAGAGGATCTCAACCTTTCCCTCCAACTCACAGAATTATTGTAAATACAGAGCCATGAAAGCAGTGGGTATTAATAATTTTCCCCCCACCCAAAGTTGTAAATATTGATCCTTTAAAGGAGGGGGTCTCCAAATTCCATGCCCACTTCCCAAAATATTGAATATACAGAGACCTGAGAGCAGTGCGTTTCAAATTTCCCACCTACTCAAAAAAATATTGGAAATAAAGATTCATTGAAACAGTGGGTATTAATCTTTTTCCCCCACCCACCCAAAGTTCCAAATATATTGTAAATACAGACACATTAAAGCAATGGATCTCAACCTTTCATGTCCAATTCCCACATTACTGTACATAAAGAGATTAAAGTAGAGGATCTCAAACTTTCACTCCAACTCACAGAATTATTGTAAATACAGAGCCATTAAAGCAGTGGGTATTAATCTTTTCCCCCACATATCCAAAGTTGTAATTATTGATCCCTTAAAGGAGAGGGTGTCAGACGTTCGTGCCCACTTCCAAAAATGTTGCACATACAGACACCTGAAAGCACTTGATCTGAATCTTTTTCTTTACTCTCCTCACATTATTGTATTTAAAAAGAAATTAAAGCAGTGGGTCTCAACCTTTCGCACCTACTCACAAAAATATTGTAAATACAGAGCAATTAAAACAGTGGATCCTAACCTTTCATGTCCAATCCCCACATTAATGTATATAAAGAGACCATAAAGCAAAGGATCTCAATCTTTACTTCCAACACACAGAACTATTGTAAATACATAGACATGGAAGCAGTGAGTATCAATCTTTTTTAAACCCAAACACCCGAAGTTGTAAATATTGATCCCTTAAAGGAGAAGGTCTCAGACATTCGTACCCACTTCCAAAAATGTTCTTTGGACAGAGACCTGAAAGCAGTGGGTCTGATCCTTTTTCTTTACTCTCCTCACATTATTGTATATAAAAAGAAATTAAAGCAGTGGGTGTCAACCTTTTGCACCTATTAACAAAAATATTGTAAATACAGAGCAATTAAAGCAGTGGATCCTAACCTTACATGTCCAATCCCCACATTATTGTATATAAAGAGATCATAAAGCAAAGGATCTCAACCTTTCCTTCCATCTCACAGAAATATTGTAAATACATAGACATGGAAGCAGTGAGTATCAATCTTTTTTAAACCCACACACCCGAAGTTGTAAATATTGATCCCTTATGGAGAGCATCTCATACTTTCGTGACCACTACCCAAAATATTGTATATAGAGTGACTTTAAAGAAGTGGGTGTCAAGATTTACCCCCAACAACCCAAAATATTGCATAGAGAGAGAACTCAAAGCATTAGGTCTGAAACTACCCCCCAACACCCCAAAATATTGCATAGACAGAGACATCAAAGCATTAGGTCTGAAACTTTTCCCCATTCCCCACAATATTGAATATAAAAAGATCTAAATTCAGTGCCTATCAATCTTTTTCTCTCTCCTACCCACAAAGTTGTAAATATTGAGCAACTAAAGTAATGGATTTCAACCTTTCATGTCCAATTCCCACATTACTGTACATAAAGTGACCTTAAAGTAGAGGATCTCAACCTTTCCCTCCAACTCACAGAATTATTGTAAATACAGAGCCATGAAAGCAGTGGGTATTAATAATCTTCCCCCCCACCCAAAGTTGTAAATATTGATCCTTTAAAGGAGGGGGTCTCCAAATTCCATGCCCACTTCCCAAAATATTGAATATACAGAGACCTGAGAGCAGTGCGTTTCAAATTTCCCACCTACTCAAAAAAATATTGGAAAGAAAGATTCATTGAAACAGTGGGTATTAATCTTTTTCCCCCCACCCACCCAAAGTTCGAAATATATTGTAAATACAGACACATTAAAGCAATGGATCTCAACCTTTCATGTCCAATTCCCACATTACTGTACATAAAGAGATTAAAGTAGAGGATCTCAAACTTTCACTCCAACTCACAGAATTATTGTAAATACAGAGCCATTAAAGCAGTGGGTATTAATCTTTTCCCCCACATACCCAAAGTTGTAATTATTGATCCCTTAAAGGAGAGGGTGTCAGACGATCGTGCCCACTTCCAAAAATGTTGCACATACAGACACCTGAAAGCACTGGGTCTGAATCTTTTTCTTTACTCTCCTCACATTATTGTATTTAAAAAGAAATTAAAGCAGTAGGTCTCAACCTTTCGCACCTACTCACAAAAATATTGTAAATACAGAGCAATTAAAACAGTGGATCCTAACCTTTCAAGTCCAATCCCCACATTATTGTATATAAAGAGACCATAAAGCAATGAATCTCAATCTTTTCTTCCAACACACAGAAATATTGTAAATACATAGACATGGAAGCAGTGAGTATCAATCTTTTTTAAACCCACACACCCGAAGTTGTAAATATTGATCCCTTATGGAGAGCATCTCATACTTTCGTGACCACTACCCAAAATATTGTATATAGAGTGACTTTAAAGAAGTGGGTGTCACGATTTACCCCCAACAACCCAAAATATTGCATAGAGAGAGACATCAAAGCATTAGGTCTGAAACTACCCCCCAACACCCCAAAATATTGCATAGACAGAGACATCAATGCATTAGGTCTGAAACTTTTCCCCATTCCCCACAATATTGAATATAAAAAGATCTAAATTCAGTGCCTATCAATGTTTTTATCTCTCCTACCCACAAAGTTGTAAATATTGAGCAACTAAAGTAATGGATTTCAACCTTTCATGTCCAATTCCCACATTACTGTACATAAAGTGACCTTAAAGTAGAGGATCTCAACCTTTCCCTCCAACTCACAGAATTATTGTAAATACAGAGCCATGAAAGCAGTGGGTATTAATAATTTTCCCCCCCACCCAAAGTTGTAAATATTGATCCTTTAAAGGAGGGGGTCTCCAAATTCCATGCCCACTTCCCAAAATATTGAATATACAGAGACCTGAGAGCAATGCGTTTCAAATTTCCCACCTACTCAAAAAAATATTGGAAATAAAGATTCATTGAAACAGTGGGTATTAATCTTTTTCCCCCACCCACCCAAAGTTCCAAATATATTGTAAATACAGACACATTAAAGCAATGGATCTCAACCTTTCATGTCCAATTCCCACATTACAGTACATAAAGAGACCTTAAAGTAGAGGATCTCAACCTTTCGCTCCAACTCACAGAATTATTGTAAATACAGAGCCATGAAAGCAGTGGGTTTTAATCTTTTTCCCCTACACACCCAAAGTGGTAAATATTGATCCCTTAAAGGAGAGGGTGTCAGACTTTCGTGCCCACTTCCAAAAATATTGTAAAGACAGACACCTGAAAGCTGAGGGTTTTATCCTTTTTTTTTACTCTCCTCACGTTATTGTATATAAAAAGAAATTAAAGCAGTGGGTCTCAATCTTTCGCACCTACTCACAAAAATATTGTAAATACATAGCCATTAAAGCAGTGGATCTCAACCTTTCATGTCCAATCCCCACATTATTGTATATAAAGAGACCATAAAGCAAAGGATCGCAATCTTTTCTTCCAACTCACAGAAATGTTGTAAATGCATAGACATGGAAGCAGTGAGTATCAATCTTTTTTAAACCCACACACTCGAAGTTGTAAATATTGATCCCTTATGGAGAGCGTCTCATACTTTCGTGACCACTCCCCAAAATATTGTATATAGAGTGACTTTAAAGTAGTGGGTGTCATGCTTTCCCTCCAACACCTTAAAATATTACATAGACAAAGACATCAAAGCATTAGGTCTTAAATTTTTCCCCCATTCCCCACAATATTGAATATAACGAGATCTGAATGCAGCGGCTATTAATCTTTTTCTCTGTCACTACCAGAAAGTTGTAAATATTGAGCCACTAAAGCAATGGATCTCAACCTTTCATGTCCAATTCCAACATTACAGTACATAAAGAGACCTTAAAGTAGAGGATCTCAACCTTTCCCTCCAACTGACAGAATTAATATAAATAAAGAGCAATGAAAGCAGTGCGTCTGAATCCTTTTCTTTACTCTCCTCACATTATTGTACATAAAAAGAAATTAAAGCAGTGGGTCTCAACCTTTCGCACCTACTCACATAAATATTGTAAATACAGAGCCATTAAAGCAGTGGGTATTAATCTTTTCCCCCACATACCCAAAGTTGTAATTATTGATCCCTTAAAGGAGAGGGTGTCAGACGTTCGTGCCCACTTCCAAAAATGTTGCACATACAGACACCTGAAAACACTGGGTCTGAATCTTTTTCTTTACTCTCCTCACATTATTGTATTTAAAAAGAAATTAAAGCAGTGGGTCTCAACCTTTCGCACCTACTCACAAAAATATTGTAAATACAGAGCAATTAAAACAGTGGATCCTAACCTTTCATGTCCAATCCCCACATTATTGTATATAAAGAGACCATAAAGCAATGAATCTCAATCTTTTCTTCCAACACACAGAAATATTGTAAATACATAGACATGGAAGCAGTGAGTATCAATCTTTTTTAAACCCAAACACCCGAAGTTGTAAATATTGATCCCTTAAAGGAGAAGGTCTCAGACATTCGTACCCACTTCCAAAAATGTTCTTTGGACAGAGACCTGAAAGCAGTGGGTCTGATCCTTTTTCTTTACTCTCCTCACATTATTGTATATAAAAAGAAATTAAAGCAGTGGGTCTCAACCTTTTGCACCTACTCACAAAAATATTGTAAATACAGAGCAATTAAAACAGTGGATCCTAACCTTTCATGTCCAATCCCCACATTATTGTATATAAAGAGACCATAAAGCAATGAATCTCAATCTTTTCTTCCAACACACAGAAATATTGTAAATACATAGACATGGAAGCAGTGAGTATCAATCTTTTTTAAACCCAAACACCCGAAGTTGTAAATATTGATCCCTTAAAGGAGAAGGTCTCAGACATTCGTACCCACTTCCAAAAATGTTCTTTGGACAGAGACCTGAAAGCAGTGGGTCTGATCCTTTTTCTTTACTCTCCTCACATTATTGTATTTAAAAAGAAATTAAAGCAGTGGGTGTCAACCTTTTGCACCTATTAACAAAAATATTGTAAATACAGAGCAATTAAAGCAGTGGATCCTAACCTTACATGTCCAATCCCCACATTATTGTATATAAAGAGATCATAAAGCAAAGGATCTCAACCTTTCCTTCCATCTCACAGAAATATTGTAAATACATAGACATGGAAGCAGTGAGTATCAATCTTTTTTAAACCCACACACCCGAAGTTGTAAATATTGATCCCTTATGGAGAGCATCTCATACTTTCGAGACCACTACCCAAAATATTGTATATAGAGTGACTTTAAAGAAGTGGGTGTCACGATTTACCCCCAACAACCCAAAATATTGCATAGAGGGAGACATCAAAGCATTAGGTCTGAAACTACCCCCCAACACCCCAAAATATTGCATAGACAGAGACATCAAAGCATTAGGTCTGAAACTTTTCCCCATTCCCCACAATATTGAATATAAAAAGATCTAAATTCAGTGCCTATCAATCTTTTTCTCTCTCCTACCCACAAAGTTGTAAATATTGAGCAACTAAAGTAATGGATTTCAACCTTTCATGTCCAATTCCCACATTACTGTACATAAAGTGACCTTAAAGTAGAGGATCTCAACCTTTCCCTCCAACTCACAGAATTATTGTAAATACAGAGCCATGAAAGCAGTGGGTATTAATAATTTTCCCCCCCACCCAAAGTTGTAAATATTGATCCTTTAAAGGAGGGGGTCTCCAAATTCCATGCCCACTTCCCAAAATATTGAATATACAGAGACCTGAGAGCAGTGCGTTTCAAATTTCCCACCTACTCAAAAAAATATTGGAAATAAAGATTCATTGAAACAGTGGGTATTAATCTTTTTCCCCCACCCACCCAAAGTTCGAAATATATTGTAAATACAGACACATTAAAGCAATGGATCTCAACCTTTCATGTCCAATTCCCACATTACTGTACATAAAGAGATTAAAGTAGAGGATCTCAAACTTTCACTCCAACTCACAGAATTATTGTAAATACAGAGCCATTAAAGCAGTGGGTATTAATCTTTTCCCCCACATACCCAAAGTTGTAATTATTGATCCCTTAAAGGAGAGGGTGTCAGACGTTCGTGCCCACTTCCAAAAATGTTGCACATACAGACACCTGAAAGCACTGGGTCTGAATCTTTTTCTTTACTCTCCTCACATTATTGTATTTAAAAAGAAATTAAAGCAGTGGGTCTCAACCTTTCGCACCTACTCACAAAAATATTGTAAATACAGAGCAATTAAAACAGTGGATCCTAACCTTTCATGTCCAATCCCCACATTATTGTATATAAAGAGACCATAAAGCAATGAATCTCAATCTTTTCTTCCAACACACAGAAATATTGTAAATACATAGACATGGAAGCAGTGAGTATCAATCTTTTTTAAACCCAAACACCCGAAGTTGTAAATATTGATCCCTTAAAGGAGAAGGTCTCAGACATTCGTACCCACTTCCAAAAATGTTCTTTGGACAGAGACCTGAAAGCAGTGGGTCTGATCCTTTTTCTTTACTCTCCTCACATTATTGTATATAAAAAGAAATTAAAGCAGTGGGTCTCAACCTTTTGCACCTACTCACAAAAATATTGTAAATACAGAGCAATTAAAACAGTGGATCCTAACCTTTCATGTCCAATCCCCACATTATTGTATATAAAGAGACCATAAAGCAATGAATCTCAATCTTTTCTTCCAACACACAGAAATATTGTAAATACATAGACATGGAAGCAGTGAGTATCAATCTTTTTTAAACCCAAACACCCGAAGTTGTAAATATTGATCCCTTAAAGGAGAAGGTCTCAGACATTCGTACCCACTTCCAAAAATGTTCTTTGGACAGAGACCTGAAAGCAGTGGGTCTGATCCTTTTTCTTTACTCTCCTCACATTATTGTATTTAAAAAGAAATTAAAGCAGTGGGTGTCAACCTTTTGCACCTATTAACAAAAATATTGTAAATACAGAGCAATTAAAGCAGTGGATCCTAACCTTACATGTCCAATCCCCACATTATTGTATATAAAGAGATCATAAAGCAAAGGATCTCAACCTTTCCTTCCATCTCACAGAAATATTGTAAATACATAGACATGGAAGCAGTGAGTATCAATCTTTTTTAAACCCACACACCCGAAGTTGTAAATATTGATCCCTTATGGAGAGCATCTCATACTTTCGAGACCACTACCCAAAATATTGTATATAGAGTGACTTTAAAGAAGTGGGTGTCACGATTTACCCCCAACAACCCAAAATATTGCATAGAGGGAGACATCAAAGCATTAGGTCTGAAACTACCCCCCAACACCCCAAAATATTGCATAGACAGAGACATCAAAGCATTAGGTCTGAAACTTTTCCCCATTCCCCACAATATTGAATATAAAAAGATCTAAATTCAGTGCCTATCAATCTTTTTCTCTCTCCTACCCACAAAGTTGTAAATATTGAGCAACTAAAGTAATGGATTTCAACCTTTCATGTCCAATTCCCACATTACTGTACATAAAGTGACCTTAAAGTAGAGGATCTCAACCTTTCCCTCCAACTCACAGAATTATTGTAAATACAGAGCCATGAAAGCAGTGGGTATTAATAATTTTCCCCCCCACCCAAAGTTGTAAATATTGATCCTTTAAAGGAGGGGGTCTCCAAATTCCATGCCCACTTCCCAAAATATTGAATATACAGAGACCTGAGAGCAGTGCGTTTCAAATTTCCCACCTACTCAAAAAAATATTGGAAATAAAGATTCATTGAAACAGTGGGTATTAATCTTTTTCCCCCACCCACCCAAAGTTCGAAATATATTGTAAATACAGACACATTAAAGCAATGGATCTCAACCTTTCATGTCCAATTCCCACATTACTGTACATAAAGAGATTAAAGTAGAGGATCTCAAACTTTCACTCCAACTCACAGAATTATTGTAAATACAGAGCCATTAAAGCAGTGGGTATTAATCTTTTCCCCCACATACCCAAAGTTGTAATTATTGATCCCTTAAAGGAGAGGGTGTCAGACGTTCGTGCCCACTTCCAAAAATGTTGCACATACAGACACCTGAAAGCACTGGGTCTGAATCTTTTTCTTTACTCTCCTCACATTATTGTATTTAAAAAGAAATTAAAGCAGTGGGTCTCAACCTTTCGCACCTACTCACAAAAATATTGTAAATACAGAGCAATTAAAACAGTGGATCCTAACCTTTCATGTCCAATCCCCACATTATTGTATATAAAGAGACCATAAAGCAATGAATCTCAATCTTTTCTTCCAACACACAGAAATATTGTAAATACATAGACATGGAAGCAGTGAGTATCAATCTTTTTTAAACCCAAACACCCGAAGTTGTAAATATTGATCCCTTAAAGGAGAAGGTCTCAGACATTCGTACCCACTTCCAAAAATGTTCTTTGGACAGAGACCTGAAAGCAGTGGGTCTGATCCTTTTTCTTTACTCTCCTCACATTATTGTATATAAAAAGAAATTAAAGCAGTGGGTCTCAACCTTTTGCACCTATTAACAAAAATATTGTAAATACAGAGCAATTAAAGCAGTGGATCCTAACCTTACATGTCCAATCCCCACATTATTGTATATAAAGAGATCATAAAGCAAAGGATCTCAACCTTTCCTTCCATCTCACAGAAATATTGTAAATACATAGACATGGAAGCAGTGAGTATCAATCTTTTTTAAACCCACACACCCGAAGTTGTAAATATTGATCCCTTATGGAGAGCATCTCATACTTTCGTGACCACTACCCAAAATATTGTATATAGAGTGACTTTAAAGAAGTGGGTGTCACGATTTACCCCCAACAACCCAAAATATTGCATAGAGAGAGACATCAAAGCATTAGGTCTGAAACTACCCCCCAACACCCCAAAATATTGCATAGACAGAGACATCAAAGCATTAGGTCTGAAACTTTTCCCCATTCCCCACAATATTGAATATAAAAAGATCTAAATTCAGTGCCTATCAATCTTTTTCTCTCTCCTACCTACAAAGTTGTAAATATTGAGCAACTAAAGTAATGGATTTCAACCTTTCATGTCCAATTCCCACATAACAGTACATAAAGAGACCTTAAAGTAGAGGATCTCAACCTTTCCCTCCAACTCACAGAATTATTGTAAATACAGAGCCATGAAAGCAGTGGGTTTTAATCTTTTTCCCCTACACACCCAAAGTGGTAAATATTGATCCCTTAAAGGAGAGGGTGTCAGACTTTCGTGCCCACTTCCAAAAATATTGTAAAGACAGACACCTGAAAGCTGAGGGTCTTATCCTTTTTTTTTACTCTCCTCACATTATTGTATATAAAAAGAAATTAAAGGAGTGGGTCTCAATCTTTCGCACCTACTCACAAAAATATTGTAAATACATAGCCATTAAAGCAGTGGATGTCAACCTTTCATGTCGAATCCCCACATTATTGTATATAAAGAGACCATAAAGCAAAGGATCTCAATCTTTTCTTCCAACTCACAGAAATATTGTAAATACATAGACATGGAAGCAGTGAGTATCAATCTTTTTTAAACCCACACACCCGAAGTTGTAAATATTGATCCCTTATGGAGAGCATCTCATACTTTCGTGACCACTCCCCAAAATATTGTATATAGAGTGACTTTAAAGTAGTGGGTGTCACGATTTACCCCAACAACCCAAAATATTGCATAGACAGAGACATCAAAGCATTAGGTCTGAAATCTTTCCCCCATTTCCCCACAATATTGAATATAAAAAGATCTAAATTCAGTGCCTATTAATCTTTTTCTCTCTCCTACCCACAAAGTTGTAAATATTGAGCAACTAAAGCAATGGATTTCAACCTTTCATGTCCAATTCCCACATTACTGTACATAAAGTGTCCTTAAAGTAGAGGATCTCAACCTTTCCCTCCAAGTCAAAGAATTATTGTAAATACAGAGCCATGAAAGCAGTGGGTATTAATAATTTCCCCCCCCACCCAAAGTTGTAAATATTGATCCTTTAAAGGAGGGGGTCTCCAAATTCCATGCCCACTTCCCAAAATATTGAATATACAGAGACCTGAGAGCAGTGCGTTTCAAATTTCCCACCTACGCAAAAAAATATTGGAAATAAAGATTCATTGAAACAGTGGGTATTAATCTTTTTCCCCCACCCACCCAAAGTTCCAAATATATTGTAAATACAGACACATTAAAGCAATGGATCTCAACCTTTCATGTCCAATTCCCACATTACTGTACATAAAGAGATTAAAGTAGAGGATCTCAAACTTTCACTCCAACTCACAGAATTATTGTAAATACAGAGCCATTAAAGCAGTGGGTATTAATCTTTTCCCCCACATATCCAAAGTTGTAATTATTGATCCCTTAAAGGAGAGGGTGTCAGACGTTCGTGCCCACTTCCAAAAATGTTGCACATACAGACACCTGAAAGCACTGGGTCTGAATCTTTTTCTTTACTCTCCTCACATTATTGTATTTAAAAAGAAATTAAAGCAGTGGGTCTAAACCTTTCGCACCTACTCACAAAAATATTGTAAATACAGAGCAATTAAAACAGTGGATCCTAACCTTTCATGTCCAATCCCCACATTATTGTATATAAAGAGACCATAAAGCAAAGGATCTCAATCTTTTCTTCCAACACACAGAAATATTGTAAATACATAGACATGGAAGCAGTGAGTATCAATCTTTTTTAAACCCAAACACCCGAAGTTTTAAATATTGATCCCTTAAAGGAGAAGGTCTCAGACATTCGTACCCACTTCCAAAAATGTTCTTTGGACAGAGACCTGAAAGCAGTGGGTCTGATCCTTTTTCTTTACTCTCCTCACATTATTGTATATAAAAAGAAATTAAAGCAGTGGGTGTCAACCTTTTGCACCTATTAACAAAAATATTGTAAATACAGAGCAATTAAAGCAGTAGATCCTAACCTTACATGTCCAATCCCCACATTATTGTATATAAAGAGATCATAAAGCAAAGGATCTCAACCTTTCCTTCCATCTCACAGAAATATTGTAAATACATAGACATGGAAGCAGTGAGTATCAATCTTTTTTAAACCCACACACCCGAAGTTGTAAATATTGATCCCTTATGGAGAGCATCTCATACTTTCGTGACCACTACCCAAAATATTGTATATAGAGTGACTTTAATGAAGTGGGTGTCACGATTTACCCCCAACAACCCAAAATATTGCATAGAGAGAGACATCAAAGCATTAGGTCTGAAACTACCCCCCAACACCCCAAAATATTGCATAGACAGAGACATCAAAGCATTAGGTCTGAAACTTTTCCCCATTCCCCACAATATTGAATATAAAAAGATCTAAATTCAGTGCCTATCAATCTTTTTCTCTCTCCTACCCACAAAGTTGTAAATATTGAGCAACTAAAGTAATGGATTTCAACCTTTCATGTCCAATTCCCACATTACTGTACATAAAGTGACCTTAAAGTAGAGGATCTCAACCTTTCCCTCCAACTCACAGAATTATTGTAAATACAGAGCCATGAAAGCAGTGGGTATTAATAATTTTCCCCCCCACCCAAAGTTGTAAATATTGATCCTTTAAATGAGGGGGTCTCCAAATTACATGGCCACTTCCCAAAATATTGAATATACAGAGACCTGAGAGCAGTGCGTTTCAAATTTCCCACCTACTCAAAAAAATATTGGAAATAAAGATTCATTGAAACAGTGGGTATTAATCTTTTTCCCCCACCCACCCAAAGTTCCAAATATATTGTAAATACAGACACATTAAAGCAATGGATCTCAACCTTTCATGTCCAATTCCCACATTACTGTACATAAAGAGATTAAAGTAGAGGATCTCAAACTTTCACTCCAACTCACAGAATTATTGTAAATACAGAGCCATTAAAACAGTGGGTATTAATCTTTTCCCCCACATATCCAAAGTTGTAATTATTGATCCCTTAAAGGAGAGGGTGTCAGACGTTCGTGCCCACTTCCAAAAATGTTGCACATACAGACACCTGAAAGCACTGGGTCTGAATCTTTTTCTTTACTCTCCTCACATTATTGTATTTAAAAAGAAATTAAAGCAGTGGGTCTCAACCTTTCGCACCTACTCACAAAAATATTGTAAATACAGAGCAATTAAAACAGTGGATCCTAACCTTTCATGTCCAATCCCCACATTAATGTATATAAAGAGACCATAAAGCAAAGGATCTCAACCTTTCCTTCCATCTCACAGAAATATTGTAAATACATAGACATGGAAGCAGTGAGTATCAATCTTTTTTAAACCCACACACCCGAAGTTGTAAATATTGATCCCTTATGGAGAGCATCTCATACTTTCGTGACCACTACCCAAAATATTGTATATAGAGTGACTTTAAAGAAGTGGGTGTCACGATTTACCCCCAACAACCCAAAATATTGCATAGAGAGAGACATCAAAGCATTAGGTCTGAAACTACCCCCCAACACCCCAAAATATTGCATAGACAGAGACATCAAAGCATTAGGTCTGAAACTTTTCCCCATTCCCCACAATATTGAATATAAAAAGATCTGAATTCAGTGCCTATCAATCTTTTTCTCTCTCCTACCCACAAAGTTGTAAATATTGAGCAACTAAAGTAATGGATTTCAACCTTTCATGTCCAATTCCCACATTACTGTACATAAAGTGACCTTAAAGTAGAGGATCTCAACCTTTCCCTCCAAGTCACAGAATTATTGTAAATACAGAGCCATGAAAGCAGTGGGTATTAATAATTTTCCCCCCCACCCAAAGTTGTAAATATTGATCCTTTAAAGGAGGGGGTCTCCAAATTCCATGCCCACTTCCCAAAATATTGAATATACAGAGACCTGAGAGCAGTGCGTTTCAAATTTCCCACCTACTCAAAAAAATATTGGAAATAAAGATTCATTGAAACAGTGGGTATTAATCTTTTTCCCCCACCCACCCAAAGTTCCAAATATATTGTAAATACAGACACATTAAAGCAATGGATCTCAACCTTTCATGTCCAATTCCCACATAACAGTACATAAAGAGACCTTAAAGTAGAGGATCTCAACCTTTCCCTCCAACTCACAGAATTATTGTAAATACAGAGCCATGAAAGCAGTGGGTTTTAATCTTTTTCCCCTACACACACAAAGTGGTAAATATTGATCCCTTAAAGGAGAGGGTGTCAGACTTTCGTGCCCACTTCCAAAAATATTGTAAAGACAGACACCTGAAAGCTGAGGGTCTTATCCTTTTTTTTTACTCTCCTCACATTATTGTATATAAAAAGAAATTAAAGCAGTGGGTCTCAATCTTTCGCACCTACTCACAAAAATATTGTAAATACATAGCCATTAAAGCAGTGGATGTCAACCTTTCATGTCGAATCCCCACATTATTGTATATAAAGAGACCATAAAGCAAAGGATCTCAATCTTTTCTTCCAACTCACAGAAATATTGTAAATGCATAGACATGGAAGCAGTGAGTATCAATCTTTTTTAAACCCACACATTCGAAGTTGTAAATATTGATCCCTTATGGAGAGCGTCTCATACTTTCGTGACCACTCCCCAAAATATTGTATATAGAGTGACTTTAAAGTAGTGGGTGTCACGATTTACCCCAACAACCCAAAATATTGCATAGACAGAGACATCAAAGCATTAGGTCTGAAATCTTTCCCCCATTCCCCACAATATTGAATATAAAAAGATCTAAATTCAGTGCCTATTAATCTTTTTCTCTCTCCTACCCACAAAGTTGTAAATATTGAGCAACTAAAGCAATGGATTTCAACCTTTCATGTCCAATTCCCACATTACTGTACATAAAGTGTCCTTAAAGTAGAGGATCTCAACCTTTCCCTCCAAGTCAAAGAATTATTGTAAATACAGAGCCATGAAAGCAGTGGGTATTAATAATTTCCCCCCCCACCCAAAGTTGTAAATATTGATCCTTTAAAGGAGGGGGTCTCCAAATTCCATGCCCACTTCCCAAAATATTGAATATACAGAGACCTGAGAGCAGTGCGTTTCAAATTTCCCACCTACGCAAAAAAATATTGGAAATAAAGATTCATTGAAACAGTGGGTATTAATCTTTTTCCCCCACCCACCCAAAGTTCCAAATATATTGTAAATACAGACACATTAAAGCAATGGATCTCAACCTTTCATGTCCAATTCCCACATTACTGTACATAAAGAGATTAAAGTAGAGGATCTCAAACTTTCACTCCAACTCACAGAATTATTGTAAATACAGAGCCATTATAGCAGTGGGTATTAATCTTTTCCCCCACATATCCAAAGTTGTAATTATTGATCCCTTAAAGGAGAGGGTGTCAGACGTTCGTGCCCACTTCCAAAAATGTTGCACATACAGACACCTGAAAGCACTGGGTCTGAATCTTTTTCTTTACTCTCCTCACATTATTGTATTTAAAAAGAAATTAAAGCAGTGGGTCTAAACCTTTCGCACCTACTCACAAAAATATTGTAAATACAGAGCAATTAAAACAGTGGATCCTAACCTTTCATGTCCAATCCCCACATTATTGTATATAAAGAGACCATAAAGCAAAGGATCTCAATCTTTTCTTCCAACACACAGAAATATTGTAAATACATAGACATGGAAGCAGTGAGTATCAATCTTTTTTAAACCCAAACACCCGAAGTTTTAAATAATGATCCCTTAAAGGAGAAGGTCTCAGACATTCGTACCCACTTCCAAAAATGTTCTTTGGACAGAGACCTGAAAGCAGTGGGTCTGATCCTTTTTCTTTACTCTCCTCACATTATTGTATATAAAAAGAAATTAAAGCAGTGGGTGTCAACCTTTTGCACCTATTAACAAAAATATTGTAAATACAGAGCAATTAAAGCAGTAGATCCTAACCTTACATGTCCAATCCCCACATTATTGTATATAAAGAGATCATAAAGCAAAGGATCTCAACCTTTCCTTCCATCTCACAGAAATATTGTAAATACATAGACATGGAAGCAGTGAGTATCAATCTTTTTTAAACCCACACACCCGAAGTTGTAAATATTGATCCCTTATGGAGAGCATCTCATACTTTCGTGACCACTACCCAAAATATTGTATATAGAGTGACTTTAAAGAAGTGGGTGTCACGATTTACCCCCAACAACCCAAAATATTGCATAGAGAGAGACATCAAAGCATTAGGTCTGAAACTACCCCCCAACACCCCAAAATATTGCATAGACAGAGACATCAAAGCATTAGGTCTGAAACTTTTCCCCATTCCCCACAATATTGAATATAATAAGATCTAAATTCAGTGCCTATCAATCTTTTTCTCTCTCCTACCCACAAAGTTGTAAATATTGAGCAACTAAAGTAATGGATTTCAACCTTTCATGTCCAATTCCCACATTACTGTACATAAAGTGACCTTAAAGTAGAGGATCTCAACCTTTCCCTCCAACTCACAGAATTATTGTAAATACAGAGCCATGAAAGCAGTGGGTATTAATAATTTTCCCCCCACCCAAAGTTGTAAATATTGATCCTTTAAAGGAGGGGGTCTCCAAATTACATGGCCACTTCCCAAAATATTGAATATACAGAGACCTGAGAGCAGTGCGTTTCAAATTTCCCACCTACTCAAAAAAATATTGGAAATAAAGATTCATTGAAACAGTGGGTATTAATCTTTTTCCCCCACCCACACAAAGTTCCAAATATATTGTAAATACAGACACATTAAAGCAATGGATCTCAACCTTTCATGTCCAATTCCCACATTACTGTACATAAAGAGATTAAAGTAGAGGATCTCAAACTTTCACTCCAACTCACAGAATTATTGTAAATACAGAGCCATTAAAGCAGTGGGTATTAATCTTTTCCCCCACATATCCAAAGTTGTAATTATTGATCCCTTAAAGGAGAGGGTGTCAGACGTTCGTGCCCACTTCCAAAAATGTTGCACATACAGACACCTGAAAGCACTGGGTCTGAATCTTTTTCTTTACTCTCCTCACATTATTGTATTTAAAAAGAAATTAAAGCAGTGGGTCTCAACCTTTCGCACCTACTCACAAAAATATTGTAAATACAGAGCAATTAAAACAGTGGATCCTAACCTTTCATGTCCAATCCCCACATTAATGTATATAAAGAGACCATAAAGCAAAGGATCTCAATCTTTACTTCCAACACACAGAACTATTGTAAATACATAGACATGGAAGCAGTGAGTATCAATCTTTTTTAAACCCAAACACCCGAAGTTGTAAATATTGATCCCTTAAAGGAGAAGGTCTCAGACATTCGTACCCACTTCCAAAAATGTTCTTTGGACAGAGACCTGAAAGCAGTGGGTCTGATCCTTTTTCTTTACTCTCCTCACATTATTGTATATAAAAAGAAATTAAAGCAGTGGGTGTCAACCTTTTGCACCTATTAACAAAAATATTGTAAATACAGAGCAATTAAAGCAGTGGATCCTAACCTTACATGTCCAATCCCCACATTATTGTATATAAAGAGATCATAAAGCACAGGATCTCAACCTTTACTTCCATCTCACAGAAATATTGTAAATACATAGACATGGAAGCAGTGAGTATCAATCTTTTTTAAACCCACACACCTGAAGTTGTAAATATTGATCCCTTATGGAGAGCATCTCATACTTTCGTGACCACTACCCAAAATATTGTATATAGAGTGACTTTAAAGAAGTGGGTGTCACGATTTACCCCCAACAACCCAAAATATTGCATAGAGAGAGACATCAAAGCATTAGGTCTGAAACTACCCCCCAACACCCCAAAATATTGCATAGACAGAGACATCAAAGCATTAGGTCTGAAACTTTTCCCCATTCCCCACAATATTGAATATAATAAGATCTAAATTCAGTGCCTATCAATCTTTTTCTCTCTCCTACCCACAAAGTTGTAAATATTGAGCAACTAAAGTAATGGATTTCAACCTTTCATGTCCAATTCCCACATTACTGTACATAAAGTGACCTTAAAGTAGAGGATCTCAACCTTTCCCTCCAAGTCACAGAATTATTGTAAATACAGAGCCATGAAAGCAGTGGGTATTAATAATTTTCCCCCCCACCCAAAGTTGTAAATATTGATCCTTTAAAGGAGGGGGTCTCCAAATTACATGGCCACTTCCCAAAATATTGAATATACAGAGACCTGAGAGCAGTGCGTTTCAAATTTCCCACCTACTCAAAAAAATATTGGAAATAAAGATTCATTGAAACAGTGGGTATTAATCTTTTTCCCCCACCCACCCAAAGTTCCATATATATTGTAAATACAGACACATTAAAGCAATGGATCTCAACCTTTCATGTCCAATTCCCACATTACTGTACATAAAGAGATTAAAGTAGAGGATCTCAAACTTTCACTCCAACTCACAGAATTATTGTAAATACAGAGCCATTAAAGCAGTGGGTATTAATCTTTTCCCCCACATATCCAAAGTTGTAATTATTGATCCCTTAAAGGAGAGGGTGTCAGACGTTCGTGCCCACTTCCAAAAATGTTGCACATACAGACACCTGAAAGCACTGGGTCTGAATCTTTTTCTTTACTCTCCTCACATTATTGTATTTAAAAAGAAATTAAAGCAGTGGGTCTCAACCTTTCGCACCTACTCACAAAAATATTGTAAATACAGAGCAATTAAAACAGTGGATCCTAACCTTTCATGTCCAATCCCCACATTAATGTATATAAAGAGACCATAAAGCAAAGGATCTCAATCTTTACTTCCATCTCACAGAAATATTGTAAATACATAGACATGGAAGCAGTGAGTAACAATCTTTTTTAAACCCACACACCCGAAGTTGTAAATATTGATCCCTTATGGAGAGCATCTCATACTTTCGTGACCACTACCCAAAATATTGTATATAGAGTGACTTTAAAGAAGTGGGTGTCACGATTTACCCCCAACAACCCAAAATATTGCATAGAGAGAGACATCAAAGCATTAGGTCTGAAACTAACCCCCAACACCCCAAAATATTGCATAGACAGAGACATCAAAGCATTAGGTCTGAAACTTTTCCCCATTCCCCACAATATTGAATATAAAAAGATCTAAATTCAGTGCCTATCAATCTTTTTCTCTCTCCTACCCACAAAGTTGTAAATATTGAGCAACTAAAGTAATGGATTTCAACCTTTCATGTCCAATTCCCACATTACTGTACATAAAGTGACCTTAAAGTAGAGGATCTCAAACTTTCCCTCCAAGTCACAGAATTATTGTAAATACAGAGCCATGAAAGCAGTGGGTATTAATAATTTTCCCCCCCACCCAAAGTTGTAAATATTGATCCTTTAAAGGAGGGGGTCTCCAAATTCCATGCCCACTTCCCAAAATATTGAATATACAGAGACCTGAGAGCAGTGCGTTTCAAATTTCCCACCTACTCAAAAAAATATTGGAAAGAAAGATTCATTGAAACAGTGGGTATTAATCTTTTTCCCCCACCCACCCAAAGTTCCAAATATATTGTAAATACAGACACATTAAAGCAATGGATCTCAACCTTTCATGTCCAATTCCCACATTACAGTACATAAAGAGACCTTAAAGTAGAGGATCTCAACCTTTCCCTCCAACTCACAGAATTATTGTAAATACAGAGCCATGAAAGCAGTGGGTTTTAATCTTTTTCCCCTACACACCCAAAGTGGTAAATATTGATCCCTTAAAGGAGAGGGTGTCAGACTTTCGTGCCCACTTCCAAAAATATTGTAAAGACAGACACCTGAAAGCTGAGGTTCTTATCCTTTTTTTTTACTCTCCTCACATTATTGTATATAAAAAGAAATTAAAGCAGTGGGTCTCAATCTTTCGCACCTACTCACAAAAATATTGTAAATACATAGCCATTAAAGCAGTGGATCTCAACCTTTCATGTCGAATCCCCACATTATTGTATATAAAGAGACCATAAAGCAAAGGATCTCAATCTTTTCTTCCAACTCACAGAAATATTGTAAATGCATAGACATGGAAGCAGTGAGTATCAATCTTTTTTAAACCCACACATTCGAAGTTGTAAATATTGATCCCTTATGGAGAGCGTCTCATACTTTCGTGACCACTCCCCAAAATATTGTATATAGAGTGACTTTAAAGTAGTGGGTGTCACGATTTACCCCAACAGCCCAAAATATTGCATAGACAGAGACATCAAAGCATTAGGTCTGAAATCTTTCCCCCATTCCCCACAATATTGAATATAAAAAGATCTAAATTCAGTGCCTATTAATCTTTTTCTCTCTCCTACCCACAAAGTTGTAAATATTGAGCAACTAAAGCAATGGATTTCAACCTTTCATGTCCAATTCCCACATTACTGTACATAAAGTGTCCTTAAAGTAGAGGATCTCAACCTTTCCCTCCAACTCACAGAATTATTGTAAATACAGAGCCATGAAAGCAGTGGGTTTTAATCTTTTTCCCCTACACACCCAAAGTGGTAAATATTGATCCCTTAAAGGAGAGGGTGTCAGACTTTCGTGCCCACTTCCAAAAATATTGTAAAGACAGACTCCTGAAAGCTGAGGGTCTTATCCTTTTTTTTTACTCTCCTCACATTATTGTATATAAAAAGAAATTAAAGGAGTGGGTCTCAACCTTTTGCACCTATTAACAAAAATATTGTAAATACAGAGCAATTAATGCAGTGGATCCTAACCTTACATGTCCAATCCCCACATTATTGTATATAAAGAGATCATAAAGCAAAGGATCTCAACCTTTCCTTCCATCTCACAGAAATATTGTAAATACATAGACATGGAAGCAGTGAGTATCAATCTTTTTTAAACCCACACACCCGAAGTTGTAAATATTGATCCCTTATGGAGAGCATCTCATACTTTCGTGACCACTACCCAAAATATTGTATATAGAGTGACTTTAAAGAAGTGGGTGTCACGATTTACCCCCAACAACCCAAAATATTGCATAGAGAGAGACATCAAAGCATTAGGTCTGAAACTACCCCCCAACACCCCAAAATATTGCATAGACAGAGACATCAAAGCATTAGGTCTGAAACTTTTCCCCATTCCCCACAATATTGAATATAAAAAGATCTAAATTCAGTGCCTATCAATCTTTTTCTCTCTCCTACCCACAAAGTTGTAAATATTGAGCAACTAAAGCAATGGATTTCAACCTTTCATGTCCAATTCCCACATTACTGTACATAAAGTGCCCTTAAAGTAGAGGATCTCAACCTTTCCCTCCAAGTCACAGAATTATTGTAAATACAGAGCCATGAAAGCAGTTGGTATTAATAATTCCCCCCCCCACCCAAAGTTGTAAATATTGATCCTTTTAAGGAGGGGGTCTCCAAATTCCATTCCCACTTCCCAAAATATTGAATATACAGAGACCTGAGAGCAGTGCGTTTCAAATTTCCCACCTACTCAAAAAAATATTGGAAAGAAAGATTCATTGAAACAGTGGGTGTTAATCTATTTCCCCCACCCACCCAAAGTTCGAAATATATTGTAAATACAGACACATTAAAGCAATGGATCTCAACCTTTCATGTCCAATTCCCACATTACAGTACATAAAGAGACCTTAAAGTAGAGGATCTCAACCTTTCCCTCCAACTCACAGAATTATTGTAAATACAGAGCCATGAAAGCAGTGGGTTTTAATCTTTTTCCCCTACACACCCAAAGTGGTAAATATTGATCCCTTAAAGGAGAGGGTGTCAGACTTTCGTGCCCACTTCCAAAAATATTGTAAAGACAGACACCTGAAAGCTGAGGTTCTTATCCTTTTTTTTTACTCTCCTCACATTATTGTATATAAAAAGAAATTAAAGCAGTGGGTCTCAATCTTTCGCACCTACTCACAAAAATATTGTAAATACATAGCCATTAAAGCAGTGGATCTCAACCTTTCATGTCGAATCCCCACATTATTGTATATAAAGAGACCATAAAGCAAAGGATCTCAATCTTTTCTTCCAACTCACAGAAATATTGTAAATGCATAGACATGGAAGCAGTGAGTATCAATCTTTTTTAAACCCACACATTCGAAGTTGTAAATATTGATCCCTTATGGAGAGCGTCTCATACTTTCGTGACCACTCCCCAAAATATTGTATATAGAGTGACTTTAAAGTAGTGGGTGTCACGATTTACCCCAACAACCCAAAATATTGCATAGACAGAGACATCAAAGCATTAGGTCTGAAATCTTTCCCCCATTCCCCACAATATTGAATATAAAAAGATCTAAATTCAGTGCCTATCAATCTTTTTCTCTCTCCTACCCACAAAGTTGTAAATATTGAGCAACTAAAGTAATGGATTTCAACCTTTCATGTCCAATTCCAACATTACTGTACATAAAGTGTCCTTAAAGTAGAGGATCTCAACCTTTCCCTCCAAGTCACAGAATTATTGTAAATACAGAGCCATGAAAGCAGTGGGTATTAATAATTTTCCCCCCCACCCAAAGTTGTAAATATTGATCCTTTAAAGGAGGGGGTCTCCAAATTCCATGCCCACTTCCCAAAATATTGAATATACAGAGACCTGAGAGCAGTGCGTTTCAAATTTCCCACCTACGCAAAAAAATATTGGAAATAAAGATTCATTGAAACAGTGGGTATTAATCTTTTTCCCCCACCCACCCAAAGTTCCAAATATATTGTAAATACAGACACATTAAAGCAATGGATCTCAACCTTTCATGTCCAATTCCCACATTACTGTACATAAAGAGATTAAAGTAGAGGATCTCAAACTTTCACTCCAACTCACAGAATTATTGTAAATACAGAGCCATTAAAGCAGTGGGTATTAATCTTTTCCCCCACATATCCAAAGTTGTAATTATTGATCCCTTAAAGGAGAGGGTGTCAGACGTTCGTGCCCACTTCCAAAAATGTTGCACATACAGACACCTGAAAGCACTGGGTCTGAATCTTTTTCTTTACTCTCCTCACATTATTGTATTTAAAAAGAAATTAAAGCAGTGGGTCTAAACCTTTCGCACCTACTCACAAAAATATTGTAAATACAGAGCAATTAAAACAGTGGATCCTAACCTTTCATGTCCAATCCCCACATTATTGTATATAAAGAGACCATAAAGCAAAGGATCTCAATCTTTACTTCCAACACACAGAAATATTGTAAATACATAGACATGGAAGCAGTGAGTATCAATCTTTTTTAAACCCAAACACCCGAAGTTGTAAATATTGATCCCTTAAAGGAGAATGTCTCAGACATTCGTACCCACTTCCAAAAATGTTCTTTGGACAGAGACTTGAAAGCAGTGGGTCTGATCCTTTTTCTTTACTCTCCTCACATTATTGTATATAAAAAGAAATTAAAGCAGTGGGTGTCAACCTTTTGCACCTATTAACAAAAATATTGTAAATACAGAGCAATTAAAGCAGTGGATCCTAACCTTACATGTCCAATCCCCACATTATTGTATATAAAGAGATCATAAAGCAAAGGATCTCAACCTTTCCTTCCATCTCACAGAAATATTGTAAATACATAGACATGGAAGCAGTGAGTATCAATCTTTTTTTAAACCCACACACCCGAAGTTGTAAATATTGATCCCTTATGGAGAGCATCTCATACTTTCGTGACCACTACCCAAAATATTGTATATAGAGTGACTTTAAAGAAGTGGGTGTCACGATTTACCCCCAACAACCCAAATTATTGCATAGAGAGAGACATCAAAGCATTAGGTCTGAAACTAACCCACAACACCCCAAAATATTGCATAGACAGAGACATCAAAGCATTAGGTCTGAAACTTTTCCCCATTCCCCACAATATTGAATATAAAAAGATCTAAATTCAGTGCCTATCAATCTTTTTCTCTCTCCTACCCACAAAGTTGTAAATATTGAGCAACTAAAGTAATGGATTTCAACCTTTCATGTCCAATTCCAACATTACTGTACATAAAGTGACCTTAAAGTAGAGGATCTCAACCTTTCCCTCCAAGTCACAGAATTATTGTAAATACAGAGCCATGAAAGCAGTGGGTATTAATAATTTTCCCCCCCACCCAAAGTTGTAAATATTGATCCTTTAAAGGAGGGGGTCTCCAAATTCCATGCCCACTTCCCAAAATATTGAATATACAGAGACCTGAGAGCAGTGCGTTTCAAATTTCCCACCTACTCAAAAAAATATTGGAAATAAAGATTCATTGAAACAGTGGATATTAATCTTTTTCGCCCACCCACCCAAAGTTCCAAATATATTGTAAATACAGACACATTAAAGCAATGGATCTCAACCTTTCATGTCCAATTCCCACATTACAGTACATAAAGAGACCTTAAAGTAGAGGATCTCAACCTTTCCCTCCAACTCACAGAATTATTGTAAATACAGAGCCATGAAAGCAGTGGGTTTTAATCTTTTTTCCCTAGACACCCAAAGTGGTAAATATTGATCCCTTAAAGGAGAGGGTGTCAGACTTTCGTGCCCACTTCCAAAAATATTGTAAAGACAGACTCCTGAAAGCTGAGGGTCTTATCCTTTTTTTTTACTCTCCTCACATTATTGTATATAAAAAGAAATTAAAGGAGTGGGTCTCAACCTTTTGCACCTATTAACAAAAATATTGTAAATACAGAGCAATTAATGCAGTGGATCCTAACCTTACATGTCCAATCCCCACATTATTGTATATAAAGAGATCATAAAGCAAAGGATCTCAACCTTTCCTTCCATCTCACAGAAATATTGTAAATACATAGACATGGAAGCAGTGAGTATCAATCTTTTTTAAACCCACACACCCGAAGTTGTAAATATTGATCCCTTATGGAGAGCATCTCATACTTTCGTGACCACTACCCAAAATATTGTATATAGAGTGACTTTAAAGAAGTGGGTGTCACGATTTACCCCCAACAACCCAAAATATTGCATAGAGAGAGACATCAAAGCATTAGGTCTGAAACTACCCCCCAACACCCCAAAATATTGCATAGACAGAGACATCAAAGCATTAGGTCTGAAACTTTTCCCCATTCCCCACAATATTGAATATAAAAAGATCTAAATTCAGTGCCTATCAATCTTTTTCTCTCTCCTACCCACAAAGTTGTAAATATTGAGCAACTAAAGCAATGGATTTCAACCTTTCATGTCCAATTCCCACATTACTGTACATAAAGTGACCTTAAAGTAGAGGATCTCAACCTTTCCCTCCAAGTCACAGAATTATTGTAAATACAGAGCCATGAAAGCAGTTGGTATTAATAATTTTCCCCCCCACCCAAAGTTGTAAATATTGATCCTTTTAAGGAGGGGGTCTCCAAATTCCATTCCCACTTCCCAAAATATTGAATATACAGAGACCTGAGAGCAGTGCGTTTCAAATTTCCCACCTACTCAAAAAAATATTGGAAATAAAGATTCATTGAAACAGTGGGTGTTAATCTATTTCCCCCACCCACCCAAAGTTCGAAATATATTGTAAATACAGACACATTAAAGCAATGGATCTCAACCTTTCATGTCCAATTCCCACATTACTGTACATAAAGAGATTAAAGTAGAGGATCTCAAACCTTCACTCCAACTCACAGAATTATTGTAAATACAGAGCCATTAAAGCAGTGGGTATTAATCTTTTCCCCCACATACCCAAAGTTGTAATTATTGATCCCTTAAAGGAGAGGGTGTCAGACGTTCGTGCCCACTTCCAAAAATGTTGCACATACAGACACCTGAAAGCACTGAGTCTGAATCTTTTTCTTTACTCAACTCACATTATTATATTTAAAAAGAAATTAAAGCAGTGGGTCTCAACCTTTCGCACCTACTCACAAAAATATTGTAAATACAGAGCAATTAAAACAGTGGATCCTAACCTTTCATGTCCAATCCCCACATTATTGTATATAAAGAGTCCATAAAGCAATGAATCTCAATCTTTTCTTCCAACACACAGAAATATTGTAAATACATAGACATGGAAGCAGTGAGTATCAATCTGTTTTAAACCCAAACACCCGAAGTTGTAAATATTGATCCCTTAAAGGAGAAGGTCTTAGACATTCGTACCCACTTCCAAAAATGTTCTTTGGACAGACACCTGAAAGCAGTGGGTCTGATCCTTTTTCTTTACTCTCCTCACATTATTGTATATAAAAAGAAATTAAAGCAGTGGGTGTCAACCTTTTGCACCTATTAACAAAAATATTGTAAATACAGAGCAATTAAAGCAGTGGATCCGAACCTTACATGTCCAATCCCCACATTATTGTATATAAAGAGATCATAAAGCAAAGGATCTCAACCTTTCCTTCCATCTCACAGAAATATTGTAAATACATAGACATGGAAGCAGTGAGTATCAATCTTTTTTAAACCCACACACCCGAAGTTGTAAATATTGATCCCTTATGGAGAGCATCTCATACTTTCGTGACCACTACCCAAAATATTGTATATAGAGTGACTTTAAAGAAGTGGGTGTCACGATTTACCCCCAACAACCCAAAATATTGCATAGAGAGAGACATCAAAGCATTAGGTCTGAAACTACCCCCCAACACCCCAAAATATTGCATAGACAGAGACATCAAAGCATTAGGTCTGAAACTTTTCCCCATTCCCCACAATATTGAATATAAAAAGATCTAAATTCAGTGCCTATCAATCTTTTTCTCTCTCCTACCCACAAAGTTGTAAATATTGAGCAACTAAAGTAATGGATTTCAACCTTTCATGTCCAATTCCCACATTACTGTACATAAAGTGACCTTAAAGTAGAGGATCTCAACCTTTCCCTCCAACTCACAGAATTATTGTAAATACAGAGCCATGAAAGCAGTGGGTATTAATAATTTTCCCCCCACCCAAAGTTGTAAATATTGATCCTTTAAAGGAGGGGGTCTCCAAATTCCATGCCCACTTCCCAAAATATTGAATATACAGAGACCTGAGAGCAGTGCGTTTCAAATTTCCCACCTACTCAAAAAAATATTGGAAATAAAGATTCATTGAAACAGTGGGTATTAATCTTTTTCCCCCACCCACCCAAAGTTCCAAATATATTGTAAATACAGACACATTAAAGCAATGGATCTCAACCTTTCATGTCCAATTCCCACATTACTGTACATAAAGAGATTAAAGTAGAGGATCTCAAACTTTCACTCCAACTCACAGAATTATTGTAAATACAGAGCCATTAAAGCAGTGGGTATTAATCTTTTCCCCCACATATCCAAAGTTGTAATTATTGATCCCTTAAAGGAGAGGGTGTCAGACGTTCGTGCCCACTTCCAAAAATGTTGCACATACAGACACCTGAAAGCACTGAGTCTGAATCTTTTTCTTTACTCAACTCACATTATTATATTTAAAAATAAATTAAAGCAGTGGGTCTCAACCTTTCGCACCTACTCACAAAAATATTGTAAATACAGAGCAATTAAAACAGTGGATCCTAACCTTTCATGTCCAATCCCCACATTATTGTATATAAAGAGTCCATAAAGCAATGAATCTCAATCTTTTCTTCCAACACACAGAAATATTGTAAATACATAGACATGGAAGCAGTGAGTATCAATCTTTTTTAAACCCAAACACCCGAAGTTGTAAATATTGATCCCTTAAAGGAGAAGGTCTTAGACATTCGTACCCACTTCCAAAAATGTTCTTTGGACAGACACCTGAAAGCAGTGGGTCTGATCCTTTTTCTTTACTCTCCTCACATTATTGTATATAAAAAGAAATTAAAGCAGTGGGTGTCAACCTTTTGCACGTATTAACAAAAATATTGTAAATACAGAGCAATTAAAGCAGTGGATCCGAACCTTACATGTCCAATCCCCACATTATTGTATATAAAGAGATCATAAAGCAAAGGATCTCAACCTTTCCTTCCATCTCACAGAAATATTGTAAATACATAGACATGGAAGCAGTGAGTATCAATCTTTTTTAAACCCACACACCCGAAGTTGTAAATATTGATCCCTTATGGAGAGCATCTCATACTTTCGTGACCACTACCCAAAATATTGTATATAGAGTGACTTTAAAGAAGTGGGTGTCACGATTTACCCCCAACAACCCAAAATATTGCATAGAGAGAGACATCAAAGCATTAGGTCTGAAACTACCCCCCAACACCCCAAAATATTGCATAGACAGAGACATCAAAGCATTAGGTCTGAAACTTTTCCCCATTCCCCACAATATTGAATATAAAAAGATCTAAATTCAGTGCCTATCAATCTTTTTCTCTCTCCTACCCACAAAGTTGTAAATATTGAGCAACTAAAGTAATGGATTTCAACCTTTCATGTCCAATTCCCACATTACTGTACATAAAGTGACCTTAAAGTAGAGGATCTCAACCTTTCCCTCCAACTCACAGAATTATTGTAAATACAGAGCCATGAAAGCAGTGGGTATTAATAATTTTCCCCCCACCCAAAGTTGTAAATATTGATCCTTTAAAGGAGGGGGGTCTCCAAATTCCATGCCCACTTCCCAAAATATTGAATATACAGAGACCTGAGAGCAGTGCGTTTCAAATTTCCCACCTACTCAAAAAAATATTGGAAATAAAGATTCATTGAAACAGTGGGTATTAATCTTTTTCCCCCACCCACCCAAAGTTCCAAATATATTGTAAATACAGACACATTAAAGCAATGGATCTCAACCTTTCATGTCCAATTCCCACATTACTGTACATAAAGAGATTAAAGTAGAGGATCTCAAACTTTCACTCCAACTCACAGAATTATTGTAAATACAGAGCCATTAAAGCAGTGGGTATTAATCTTTTCCCCCACATATCCAAAGTTGTAATTATTGATCCCTTAAAGGAGAGGGTGTCAGACGTTCGTGCCCACTTCCAAAAATGTTGCACATACAGACACCTGAAAGCACTTGATCTGAATCTTTTTCTTTACTCTCCTCACATTATTGTATTTAAAAAGAAATTAAAGCAGTGGGTCTCAACCTTTCGCACCTACTCACAAAAATATTGTAAATACAGAGCAATTAAAACAGTGTATCCTAACCTTTCATGTCCAATCCCCACATTAATGTATATAAAGAGACCATAAAGCAAAGGATCTCAATCTTTACTTCCAACACACAGAACTATTGTAAATACATAGACATGGAAGCAGTGAGTATCAATCTTTTTTAAACCCAAACACCCGAAGTTGTAAATATTGATCCCTTAAAGGAGAAGGTCTCAGACATTCGTACCCACTTCCAAAAATGTTCTTTGGACAGAGACCTGAAAGCAGTGGGTCTGATCCTTTTTCTTTACTCTCCTCACATTATTGTATATAAAAAGAAATTAAAGCAGTGGGTGTCAACCTTTTGCACCTATTAACAAAAATATTGTAAATACAGAGCAATTAAAGCAGTGGATCCTAACCTTACATGTCCAATCCCCACATTATTGTATATAAAGAGATCATAAAGCAAAGGATCTCAACCTTTCCTTCCATCTCACAGAAATATTGTAAATACATAGACATGGAAGCAGTGAGTATCAATCTTTTTTAAACCCACACACCCGAAGTTGTAAATATTGATCCCTTATGGAGAGCATCTCATACTTTCGTGACCACTACCCAAAATATTGTATATAGAGTGACTTTAAAGAAGTGGGTGTCAAGATTTACCCCCAACAACCCAAAATATTGCATAGAGAGAGAACTCAAAGCATTAGGTCTGAAACTACCCCCCAACACCCCAAAATATTGCATAGACAGAGACATCAAAGCATTAGGTCTGAAACTTTTCCCCATTCCCCACAATATTGAATATAAAAAGATCTAAATTCAGTGCCTATCAATCTTTTTCTCTCTCCTACCCACAAAGTTGTAAATATTGAGCAACTAAAGTAATGGATTTCAACCTTTCATGTCCAATTCCCACATTACTGTACATAAAGTGACCTTAAAGTAGAGGATCTCAACCTTTCCCTCCAACTCACAGAATTATTGTAAATACAGAGCCATGAAAGCAGTGGGTATTAATAATCTTCCCCCCCACCCAAAGTTGTAAATATTGATCCTTTAAAGGAGGGGGTCTCCAAATTCCATGCCCACTTCCCAAAATATTGAATATACAGAGACCTGAGAGCAGTGCGTTTCAAATTTCCCACATACTCAAAAAAATATTGGAAATAAAGATTCATTGAAACAGTGGGTATTAATCTTTTTCCCCCACCCACCCAAAGTTCCAAATATATTGTAAATACAGACACATTAAAGCAATGGCTCTCAACCTTTCATGTCCAATTCCCACATTACAGTACATAAAGAGACCTTAAAGTAGAGGATCTCAACCTTTCCCTCCAACTCACAGAATTATTGTAAATACAGAGCCATGAAAGCAGTGGGTTTTAATCTTTTTCCCCTACACACCCAAAGTGGTAAATATTGATCCCTTAAAGGAGAGGGTGTCAGACTTTCGTGCCCACTTCCAAAAATATTGTAAAGACAGACTCCTGAAAGCTGAGGGTCTTATCCTTTTTTTTTACTCTCCTCACATTATTGTATATAAAAAAAAATTAAAGGAGTGGGTCTCAACCTTTTGCACCTATTAACAAAAATATTGTAAATACAGAGCAATTAAAGCAGTGGATCCTAACCTTACATGTCCAATCCCCACATTATTGTATATAAAGAGATCATAAAGCAAAGGATCTCAACCTTTCCTTCCATCTCACAGAAATATTGTAAATACATAGACATGGAAGCAGTGAGTATCAATCTTTTTTAAACCCACACACCCGAAGTTGTAAATATTGATCCCTTATGGAGAGCATCTCATACTTTCGTGACCACTACCCAAAATATTGTATATAGAGTGACTTTAAAGAAGTGGGTGTCACGATTTACCCCCAACAACCCAAAATATTGCATAGAGAGAGACATCAAAGCATTAGGTCTGAAACTACCCCCCAACACCCCAAAATATTGCATAGACAGAGACATCAAAGCATTAGGTCTGAAACTTTTCCCCATTCCCCACAATATTGAATATAAAAAGATCTAAATTCAGTGCCTATCAATCTTTTTCTCTCTCCTACCCACAAAGTTGTAAATATTGAGCAACTAAAGCAATGGATTTCAACCTTTCATGTCCAATTCCCACATTACTGTACATAAAGTGACCTTAAAGTAGAGGATCTCAACCTTTCCCTCCAAGTCACAGAATTATTGTAAATACAGAGCCATGAAAGCAGTTGGTATTAATAATTTTCCCCCCCACCCAAAGTTGTAAATATTGATCCTTTAAAGGAGGGGGTCTCCAAATTCCATTCCCACTTCCCAAAATATTGAATATACAGAGACCTGAGAGCAGTGCGTTTCAAATTTCCCACCTACTCAAAAAAATATTGGAAAGAAAGATTCATTGAAACAGTGGGTATTAATCTTTTTCCCCCCACCCACCCAAAGTTCGAAATATATTGTAAATACAGACACATTAAAGCAATGGATCTCAACCTTTCATGTCCAATTCCCACATTACTGTACATAAAGAGATTAAAGTAGAGGATCTCAAACTTTCACTCCACCTCACAGAATTATTGTAAATACAGAGCCATTAAAGCAGTGGTTATTAATCTTTTCCCCCACATACCCAAAGTTGTAATTATTGATCCCTTAAAGGAGAGGGTGTCAGACGTTCGTGCCCACTTCCAAAAATGTTGCACATACAGACACCTGAAAGCACTGGGTCTGAATCTTTTTCTTTACTCTCCTCACATTATTGTATTTAAAAAGAAATTAAAGCAGTAGGTCTCAACCTTTCGCACCTACTCACAAAAATATTGTAAATACAGAGCAATTAAAACAGTGGATCCTAACCTTTCAAGTCCAATCCCCACATTATTGTATATAAAGAGACCATAAAGCAATGAATCTCAATCTTTTCTTCCAACACACAGAAATATTGTAAATACATAGACATGGAAGCAGTGAGTATCAATCTTTTTTAAACCCAAACACCCGAAGTTGTAAATATTGATCCCTTATGGAGAGCATCTCATACTTTCGTGACCACTACCCAAAATATTGTATTTTGAGTGACTTTAAAGAAGTGGGTGTCACGATTTACCCCCAACAACCCAAAATATTGCATAGAGGGAGACATCAAAGCATTAGGTCTGAAACTACCCCCCAACACCCCAAAATATTGCATAGACAGAGACATCAAAGCATTAGGTCTGAAACTTTTCCCCATTCCCCACAATATTGAATATAAAAAGATCTAAATTCAGTGCCTATCAATCTTTTTCTCTCTCCTACCCACAAAGTTGTAAATATTGAGCAACTAAAGTAATGGATTTCAACCTTTCATGTCCAATTCCCACATTACTGTACATAAAGTGACCTTAAAGTAGAGGATCTCAACCTTTCCCTCCAACTCACAGAATTATTGTAAATAAAGAGCCATGAAAGCAGTGGGTATTAATAATTTTCCCCCCCACCCAAAGTTGTAAATATTGATCCTTTAAAGGAGGGGGTCTCCAAATTCCATGCCCACTTCCCAAAATATTGAATATACAGAGACCTGAGAGCAGTGCGTTTCAAATTTCCCACCTACTCAAAAAAATATTGGAAATAAAGATTCATTGAAACAGTGGGTATTAATCTTTTTCCCCCACCCACCCAAAGTTCCAAATATATTGTAAATACAGACACATTAAAGCAATGGATCTCAACCTTTCATGGCCAATTCCCACATTACTGTACATAAAGAGATTAAAGTAGAGGATCTCAAACTTTCACTCCAACTCACAGAATTATTGTAAATACAGAGCCATTAAAGCAGTGGGTATTAATCTTTTCCCCCACATACCCAAAGTTGTAATTATTGATCCCTTAAAGGAGAGGGTGTCAGACGTTCGTGCCCACTTCCAAAAATGTTGCACATACAGACACCTGAAAGCACTGGGTCTGAATCTTTTTCTTTACTCTCCTCACATTATTGTATTTAAAAAGAAATTAAAGCAGTGGGTCTCAACCTTTCGCACCTACTCACAAAAATATTGTAAATACAGAGCAATTAAAACAGTGGATCCTAACCTTTCATGTCCAATCCCCACATTATTGTATATAAAGAGACCATAAAGCAATGAATCTCAATCTTTTCTTCCAACACACAGAAATATTGTAAATACATAGACATGGAAGCAGTGAGTATCAATCTTTTTTAAACCCAAACACCCGAAGTTGTAAATATTGATCCCTTAAAGGAGAAGGTCTCAGACATTCGTACCCACTTCCAAAAATGTTCTTTGGACAGAGACCTGAAAGCAGTGGGTCTGATCCTTTTTCTTTACTCTCCTCACATTATTGTATATAAAAAGAAATTAAAGCAGTGGGTCTCAACCTTTTGCACCTACTCACAAAAATATTGTAAATACAGAGCAATTAAAACAGTGGATCCTAACCTTTCATGTCCAATCCCCACATTATTGTAAATAAAGAGACCATAAAGCAATGAATCTCAATCTTTTCTTCCAACACACAGAAATATTGTAAATACATAGACATGGAAGCAGTGAGTATCAATCTTTTTTAAACCCAAACACCCGAAGTTGTAAATATTGATCCCTTAAAGGAGAAGGTCTCAGACATTCGTACCCACTTCCAAAAATGTTCTTTGGACAGAGACCTGAAAGCAGTGGGTCTGATCCTTTTTCTTTACTCTCCTCACATTATTGTATTTAAAAAGAAATTAAAGCAGTGGGTGTCAACCTTTTGCACCTATTAATAAAAATATTGTAAATACAGAGCAATTAAAGCAGTGGATCCTAACCTTACATGTCCAATCCCCACATTATTGTATATAAAGAGATCATAAAGCAAAGGATCTCAACCTTTCCTTCCATCTCACAGAAATATTGTAAATACATAGACATGGAAGCAGTGAGTATCAATCTTTTTTAAACCCACACACCCGAAGTTGTAAATATTGATCCCTTATGGAGAGCATCTCATACTTTCGAGACCACTACCCAAAATATTGTATATAGAGTGACTTTAAAGAAGTGGGTGTCACGATTTACCCCCAACAACCCAAAATATTGCATAGAGGGAGACATCAAAGCATTAGGTCTGAAACTACCCCCCAACACCCCAAAATATTGCATAGACAGAGACATCAAAGCATTAGGTCTGAAACTTTTCCCCATTCCCCACAATATTGAATATAAAAAGATCTAAATTCAGTGCCTATCAATCTTTTTCTCTCTCCTACCCACAAAGTTGTAAATATTGAGCAACTAAAGTAATGGATTTCAACCTTTCATGTCCAATTCCCACATTACTGTACATAAAGTGACCTTAAAGTAGAGGATCTCAACCTTTCCCTCCAACTCACAGAATTATTGTAAATACAGAGCCATGAAAGCAGTGGGTATTAATAATTTTCCCCCCCACCCAAAGTTGTAAATATTGATCCTTTAAAGGAGGGGGTCTCCAAATTCCATGCCCACTTCCCAAAATATTGAATATACAGAGACCTGAGAGCAGTGCGTTTCAAATTTCCCACCTACTCAAAAAAATATTGGAAATAAAGATTCATTGAAACAGTGGGTATTAATCTTTTTCCCCCACCCACCCAAAGTTCGAAATATATTGTAAATACAGACACATTAAAGCAATGGATCTCAACCTTTCACGTCCAATTCCCACATTACTGTACATAAAGAGATTAAAGTAGAGGATCTCAAACTTTCACTCCAACTCACAGAATTATTGTAAATACAGAGCCATTAAAGCAGTGGGTATTAATCTTTTCCCCCACATACCCAAAGTTGTAATTATTGATCCCTTAAAGGAGAGGGTGTCAGACGTTCGTGCCCACTTCCAAAAATGTTGCACATACAGACACCTGAAAGCACTGGGTCTGAATCTTTTTCTTTACTCTCCTCACATTATTGTATTTAAAAAGAAATTAAAGCAGTGGGTCTCAACCTTTCGCACCTACTCACAAAAATATTGTAAATACAGAGCAATTAAAACAGTGGATCCTAACCTTTCATGTCCAATCCCCACATTATTGTATATAAAGAGACCATAAAGCAATGAATCTCAATCTTTTCTTCCAACACACAGAAATATTGTAAATACATAGACATGGAAGCAGTGAGTATCAATCTTTTTTAAACCCAAACACCCGAAGTTGTAAATATTGATCCCTTAAAGGAGAAGGTCTCAGACATTCGTACCCACTTCCAAAAATGTTCTTTGGACAGAGACCTGAAAGCAGTGGGTCTGATCCTTTTTCTTTACTCTCCTCACATTATTGTATATAAAAAGAAATTAAAGCAGTGGGTCTCAACCTTTTGCACCTATTAACAAAAATATTGTAAATACAGAGCAATTAAAGCAGTGGATCCTAACCTTACATGTCCAATCCCCACATTATTGTATATAAAGAGATCATAAAGCAAAGGATCTCAACCTTTCCTTCCATCTCACAGAAATATTGTAAATACATAGACATGGAAGCAGTGAGTATCAATCTTTTTTAAACCCACACACCCGAGGTTGTAAATATTGATCCCTTATGGAGAGCATCTCATACTTTCGTGACCACTACCCAAAATATTGTATATAGAGTGACTTTAAAGAAGTGGGTGTCACGATTTACCCCCAACAACCCAAAATATTGCATAGAGAGAGACATCAAAGCATTAGGTCTGAAACTACCCCCCAACACCCCAAAATATTGCATAGACAGAGACATCAAAGCATTAGGTCTGAAACTTTTCCCCATTCCCCACAATATTGAATATAAAAAGATCTAAATTCAGTGCCTATCAATCTTTTTCTCTCTCCTACCTACAAAGTTGTAAATATTGAGCAACTAAAGTAATGGATTTCAACCTTTCATGTCCAATTCCCACATTACTGTACATAAAGTGACCTTAAAGTAGAGGATCTCAACCTTTCCCTCCAAGTCACAGAATTATTGTAAATACAGAGCCATGAAAGCAGTGGGTATTAATAATTTCCCCCCCCACCCAAAGTTGTAAATATTGATCCTTTAAAGGAGGGGGTCTCCAAATTCCATGCCCACTTCCCAAAATATTGAATATACAGAGACCTGAGAGCAGTGCGTTTCAAATTTCCCACCTACTCAAAAAAATATTGGAAATAAAGATTCATTGAAACAGTGGGTATTAATCTTTTTCCCACACCCACCCAAAGTTCCAAATATATTGTAAATACAGACACATTAAAGCAATGGATCTCAACCTTTCATGTCCAATTCCCACATAACAGTACATAAAGAGACCTTAAAGTAGAGGATCTCAACCTTTCCCTCCAACTCACAGAATTATTGTAAATACAGAGCCATGAAAGCAGTGGGTTTTAATCTTTTTCCCCTACACACCCAAAGTGGTAAATATTGATCCCTTAAAGGAGAGGGTGTCAGACTTTCGTGCCCACTTCCAAAAATATTGTAAAGACAGACACCTGAAAGCTGAGGGTCTTATCCTTTTTTTTTACTCTCCTCACATTATTGTATATAAAAAGAAATTAAAGCAGTGGGTCTCAATCTTTCGCACCTACTCACAAAAATATTGTAAATACATAGCCATTAAAGCAGTGGATGTCAACCTTTCATGTCGAATCCCCACATTATTGTATATAAAGAGACCATAAAGCAAAGGATCTCAATCTTTTCTTCCAACTCACAGAAATATTGTAAATGCATAGACATGGAAGCAGTGAGTATCAATCTTTTTTAAACCCACACATTCGAAGTTGTAAATATTGATCCCTTATGGAGAGCGTCTCATACTTTCGTGACCACTCCCCAAAATATTGTATATAGAGTGACTTTAAAGTAGTGGGTGTCA
Organism: Narcine bancroftii; assembly: GCF_036971445.1. Taxonomy (NCBI): domain Eukaryota; kingdom Metazoa; phylum Chordata; class Chondrichthyes; order Torpediniformes; family Narcinidae; genus Narcine; species Narcine bancroftii. Next base: position 1,764,705 of record NW_027211801.1, read on the forward strand.
CGATTTACCCCAACAACCCAAAATATTGCATAGACAGAGACATCAAAGCATTAGGTCTGAAATCTTTCCCCCATTCCCCACAATATTGAATATAAAAAGATCTAAATTCAGTGCCTATTAATCTTTTTCTCTCTCCTACCCACAAAGTTGTAAATATTGAGCAACTAAAGCAATGGATTTCAACCTTTCATGTCCAATTCCCACATTACTGTACATAAAGTGTCCTTAAAGTAGAGGATCTCAACCTTTCCCTCCAAGTCAAAGAATTATTGTAAATACAGAGCCATGAAAGCAGTGGGTATTAATAATTTCCCCCCCCACCCAAAGTTGTAAATATTGATCCTTTAAAGGAGGGGGTCTCCAAATTCCATGCCCACTTCCCAAAATATTGAATATACAGAGACCTGAGAGCAGTGCGTTTCAAATTTCCCACCTACGCAAAAAAATATTGGAAATAAAGATTCATTGAAACAGTGGGTATTAATCTTTTTCCCCCACCCACCCAAAGTTCCAAATATATTGTAAATACAGACACATTAAAGCAATGGATCTCAACCTTTCATGTCCAATTCCCACATTACTGTACATAAAGAGATTAAAGTAGAGGATCTCAAACTTTCACTCCAACTCACAGAATTATTGTAAATACAGAGCCATTAAAGCAGTGGGTATTAATCTTTTCCCCCACATATCCAAAGTTGTAATTATTGATCCCTTAAAGGAGAGGGTGTCAGACGTTCGTGCCCACTTCCAAAAATGTTGCACATACAGACACCTGAAAGCACTGGGTCTGAATCTTTTTCTTTACTCTCCTCACATTATTGTATTTAAAAAGAAATTAAAGCAGTGGGTCTAAACCTTTCGCACCTACTCACAAAAATATTGTAAATACAGAGCAATTAAAACAGTGGATCCTAACCTTTAATGTCCAATCCCCACATTATTGTATATAAAGAGACCATAAAGCAAAGGATCTCAATCTTTTCTTCCAACACACAGAAATATTGTAAATACATAGACATGGAAGCAGTGAGTATCAATCCTTTTTAAACCCAAACACCCGAAGTTTTAAATATTGATCCCTTAAAGGAGAAGGTCTCAGACATTCGTACCCACTTCCAAAAATGTTCTTTGGACAGAGACCTGAAAGCAGTGGGTCTGATCCTTTTTCTTTACTCTCCTCACATTATTGTATATAAAAAGAAATTAAAGCAGTGGGTGTCAACCTTTTGCACCTATTAACAAAAATATTGTAAATACAGAGCAATTAAAGCAGTAGATCCTAACCTTACATGTCCAATCCCCACATTATTGTATATAAAGAGATCATAAAGCAAAGGATCTCAACCTTTCCTTCCATCTCACAGAAATATTGTAAATACATAGACATGGAAGCAGTGAGTATCAATCTTTTTTAAACCCACACACCCGAAGTTGTAAATATTGATCCCTTATGGAGAGCATCTCATACTTTCGTGACCACTACCCAAAATATTGTATATAGAGTGACTTTAAAGAAGTGGGTGTCACGATTTACCCCCAACAACCCAAAATATTGCATAGAGAGAGACATCAAAGCATTAGGTCTGAAACTACCCCCCAACACCCCAAAATATTGCATAGACAGAGACATCAAAGCATTAGGTCTGAAACTTTTCCCCATTCCCCACAATATTGAATATAAAAAGATCTAAATTCAGTGCCTATCAATCTTTTTCTCTCTCCTACCCACAAAGTTGTAAATATTGAGCAACTAAAGTAATGGATTTCAACCTTTCATGTCCAATTCCCACATTACTGTACATAAAGTGACCTTAAAGTAGAGGATCTCAACCTTTCCCTCCAAGTCACAGAATTATTGTAAATACAGAGCCATGAAAGCAGTGGGTATTAATAATTTTCCCCCCCACCCAAAGTTGTAAATATTGATCCTTTAAAGGAGGGGGTCTCCAAATTCCATGCCCACTTCCCAAAATATTGAATATACAGAGACCTGAGAGCAGTGCGTTTCAAATTTCCCACCTACTCAAAAAAATATTGGAAATAAAGATTCATTGAAACAGTGGGTATTAATCTTTTTCCCCCACCCACCCAAAGTTCGAAATATATTGTAAATACAGACACATTAAAGCAATGGATCTCAACCTTTCACGTCCAATTCCCACATTACTGTACATAAAGAGATTAAAGTAGAGGATCTCAAACTTTCACTCCAACTCACAGAATTATTGTAAATACAGAGCCATTAAAGCAGTGGGTATTAATCTTTTCCCCCACATACCCAAAGTTGTAATTATTGATCCCTTAAAGGAGAGGGTGTCAGACGTTCGTGCCCACTTCCAAAAATGTTGCACATACAGACACCTGAAAGCACTGGGTCTGAATCTTTTTCTTTACTCTCCTCACATTATTGTATTTAAAAAGAAATTAAAGCAGTGGGTCTCAACCTTTCGCACCTACTCACAAAAATATTGTAAATACAGAGCAATTAAAACAGTGGATCCTAACCTTTCATGTCCAATCCCCACATTATTGTATATAAAGAGACCATAAAGCAATGAATCTCAATCTTTTCTTCCAACACACAGAAATATTGTAAATACATAGACATGGAAGCAGTGAGTATCAATCTTTTTTAAACCCAAACACCCGAAGTTGTAAATATTGATCCCTTAAAGGAGAAGGTCTCAGACATTCGTACCCACTTCCAAAAATGTTCTTTGGACAGAGACCTGAAAGCAGTGTGTCTGATGCTTTTTCTTTACTCTCCTCACATTATTGTATATAAAAAGAAATTAAAGCAGTGGGTCTCAACCTTTTGCACCTATTAACAAAAATATTGTAAATACAGAGCAATTAAAGCAGTGGATCCTAACCTTACATGTCCAATCCCCACATTATTGTATATAAAGAGATCATAAAGCAAAGGATCTCAACCTTTCCTTCCATCTCACAGAAATATTGTAAATACATAGACATGGAAGCAGTGAGTATCAATCTTTTTTAAACCCACACACCCGAAGTTGTAAATATTGATCCCTTATGGAGAGCATCTCATACTTTCGTGACCACTACCCAAAATATTGTATATAGAGTGACTTTAAAGAAGTGGGTGTCACGATTTACCCCCAACAACCCAAAATATTGCATAGAGAGAGACATCAAAGCATTAGGTCTGAAACTACCCCCCAACACCCCAAAATATTGCATAGACAGAGACATCAAAGCATTAGGTCTGAAACTTTTCCCCATTCCCCACAATATTGAATATAAAAAGATCTAAATTCAGTGCCTATCAATCTTTTTCTCTCTCCTACCTACAAAGTTGTAAATATTGAGCAACTAAAGTAATGGATTTCAACCTTTCATGTCCAATTCCCACATTACTGTACATAAAGTGACCTTAAAGTAGAGGATCTCAACCTTTCCCTCCAAGTCACAGAATTATTGTAAATACAGAGCCATGAAAGCAGTGGGTATTAATAATTTCCCCCCCCACCCAAAGTTGTAAATATTGATCCTTTAAAGGAGGGGGTCTCCAAATTCCATGCCCACTTCCCAAAATATTGAATATACAGAGACCTGAGAGCAGTGCGTTTCAAATTTCCCACCTACTCAAAAAAATATTGGAAATAAAGATTCATTGAAACAGTGGGTATTAATCTTTTTCCCCCACCCACCCAAAGTTCCAAATATATTGTAAATACAGACACATTAAAGCAATGGATCTCAACCTTTCATGTCCAATTCCCACATAACAGTACATAAAGAGACCTTAAAGTAGAGGATCTCAACCTTTCCCTCCAACTCACAGAATTATTGTAAATACAGAGCCATGAAAGCAGTGGGTTTTAATCTTTTTCCCCTACACACCCAAAGTGGTAAATATTGATCCCTTAAAGGAGAGGGTGTCAGACTTTCGTGCCCACTTCCAAAAATATTGTAAAGACAGACACCTGAAAGCTGAGGGTCTTATCCTTTTTTTTTACTCTCCTCACATTATTGTATATAAAAAGAAATTAAAGCAGTGGGTCTCAATCTTTCGCACATACTCACAAAAATATTGTAAATACATAGCCATTAAAGCAGTGGATGTCAACCTTTCATGTCGAATCCCCACATTATTGTATATAAAGAGACCATAAAGCAAAGGACCTCAATCTTTTCTTCCAACTCACAGAAATATTGTAAATGCATAGACATGGAAGCAGTGAGTATCAATCTTTTTTAAACCCACACATTCGAAGTTGTAAATATTGATCCCTTATGGAGAGCGTCTCATACTTTCGTGACCACTCCCCAAAATATTGTATATAGAGTGACTTTAAAGTAGTGGGTGTCACGATTTACCCCAACAACCCAAAATATTGCATAGACAGAGACATCAAAGCATTAGGTCTGAAATCTTTCCCCCATTCCCCACAATATTGAATATAAAAAGATCTAAATTCAGTGCCTATTAATCTTTTTCTCTCTCCTACCCACAAAGTTGTAAATATTGAGCAACTAAAGCAATGGATTTCAACCTTTCATGTCCAATTCCCACATTACTGTACATAAAGTGTCCTTAAAGTAGAGGATCTCAACCTTTCCCTCCAAGTCAAAGAATTATTGTAAATACAGAGCCATGAAAGCAGTGGGTATTAATAATTTCCCCCCCCACCCAAAGTTGTAAATATTGATCCTTTAAAGGAGGGGGTCTCCAAATTCCATGCCCACTTCCCAAAATATTGAATATACAGAGACCTGAGAGCAGTGCGTTTCAAATTTCCCACCTACGCAAAAAAATATTGGAAATAAAGATTCATTGAAACAGTGGGTATTAATCTTTTTCCCCCACCCACCCAAAGTTCCAAATATATTGTAAATACAGACACATTAAAGCAATGGATCTCAACCTTTCATGTCCAATTCCCACATTACTGTACATAAAGAGATTAAAGTAGAGGATCTCAAACTTTCACTCCAACTCACAGAATTATTGTAAATACAGAGCCATTAAAGCAGTGGGTATTAATCTTTTCCCCCACATATCCAAAGTTGTAATTATTGATCCCTTAAAGGAGAGGGTGTCAGACGTTCGTGCCCACTTCCAAAAATGTTGCACATACAGACACCTGAAAGCACTGGGTCTGAATCTTTTTCTTTACTCTCCTCACATTATTGTATTTAAAAAGAAATTAAAGCAGTGGGTCTAAACCTTTCGCACCTACTCACAAAAATATTGTAAATACAGAGCAATTAAAACAGTGGATCCTAACCTTTCATGTCCAATCCCCACATTATTGTATATAAAGAGACCATAAAGCAAAGGATCTCAATCTTTTCTTCCAACACACAGAAATATTGTAAATACATAGACATGGAAGCAGTGAGTATCAATCCTTTTTAAACCCAAACACCCGAAGTTTTAAATATTGATCCCTTAAAGGAGAAGGTCTCAGACATTCATACCCACTTCCAAAAATGTTCTTTGGACAGAGACCTGAAAGCAGTGGGTCTGATCCTTTTTCTTTACTCTCCTCACATTATTGTATATAAAAAGAAATTAAAGCAGTGGGTGTCAACCTTTTGCACCTATTAACAAAAATATTGTAAATACAGAGCAATTAAAGCAGTAGATCCTAACCTTACATGTCCAATCCCCACATTATTGTATATAAAGAGATCATAAAGCAAAGGATCTCAACCTTTCCTTCCATCTCACAGAAATATTGTAAATACATAGACATGGAAGCAGTGAGTATCAATCTTTTTTAAACCCACACACCCGAAGTTGTAAATATTGATCCCTTATGGAGAGCATCTCATACTTTCGTGACCACTACCCAAAATATTGTATATAGAGTGACTTTAAAGAAGTGGGTGTCACGATTTACCCCCAACACCCCAAAATATTGCATAGACAGAGACATCAAAGCATTAGGTCTGAAACTTTTCCCCATTCCCCACAATATTGAATATAAAAAGATCTAAATTCAGTGCCTATCAATCTTTTTCTCTCTCCTACCCACAAAGTTGTAAATATTGAGCAACTAAAGTAATGGATTTCAACCTTTCATGTCCAATTCCCACATTACTGTACATAAAGTGACCTTAAAGTAGAGGATCTCAACCTTTCCCTCCAACTCACAGAATTATTATAAATACAGAGCCATGAAAGCAGTGGGTATTAATAATTTTCCCCCCCACCCAAAGTTGTAAATATTGATCCTTTAAAGGAGGGGGTCTCCAAATTCCATGCCCACTTCCCAAAATATTGAATATACAGAGACCTGAGAGCAGTGCGTTTCAAATTTCCCACCTACTCAAAAAAATATTGGAAATAAAGATTCATTGAAACAGTGGGTATTAATCTTTTTCCCCCACCCACCCAAAGATCCAAATATATTGTAAATACAGACACATTAAAGCAATGGATCTCAACCTTTCATGTCCAATTCCCACATTACAGTACATAAAGAGACCTTAAAGTAGAGGATCTCAACCTTTCCCTCCAACTCACAGAATTATTGTAAATACAGAGCCATGAAAGCAGTGGGTTTTAATCTTTTTCCCCTACACACCCAAAGTGGTAAATATTGATCCCTTAAAGGAGAGGGTGTCAGACTTTCGTGCCCACTTCCAAAAATATTGTAAAGACAGACTCTTGAAAGCTAAGGGTCTTATCCTTTTTTTTTACTCTCCTCACATTATTGTATATAAAAAGAAATTAAAGGAGTGGGTCTCAACCTTTTGCACCTATTAACAAAAATATTGTAAATACAGAGCAATTAAAGCAGTGGATCCTAACCTTACATGTCCAATCCCCACATTATTGTATATAAAGAGATCATAAAGCAAAGGATCTCAACCTTTCCTTCCATCTCACAGAAATATTGTAAATACATAGACATGGAAGCAGTGAGTATCAATCTTTTTTAAACCCACACACCCGAAGTTGTAAATATTGATCCCTTATGGAGAGCATCTCATACTTTCGTGACCACTACCCAAAATATTGTATATAGAGTGACTTTAAAGAAGTGGGTGTCACGATTTACCCCCAACAACCCAAAATATTGCATAGAGAGAGACATCAAAGCATTAGGTCTGAAACTACCCCCCAACACCCCAAAATATTGCATAGACAGAGACATCAAAGCATTAGGTCTGAAACTTTTCCCCATTCCCCACAATATTGAATATAAAAAGATTTAAATTCAGTGCCTATCAATCTTTTTCTCTCTCCTACCCACAAAGTTGTAAATATTGAGCAACTAAAGCAATGGATTTCAACCTTTCATGTCCAATTCCCACATTACTGTACATAAAGTGACCTTAAAGTAGAGGATCTCAACCTTTCCCTCCAACTCACAGAATTATTGTAAATACAGAGCCATGAAAGCAGTTGGTATTAATAATTTTCCCCCCCACCCAAAGTTGTAAATATTGATCCTTTAAAGGAGGGGGTCTCCAAATTCCATTCCCACTTCCCAAAATATTGAATATACAGAGACCTGAGAGCAGTGCGTTTCAAATTTCCCACCTACTCAAAAAAATATTGGAAATAAAGATTCATTGAAACAGTGGGTGTTAATCTTTTTCCCCCCACCCACCCAAAGTTCGAAATATATTGTAAATACAGACACATTAAAGCAATGGATCTCAACCTTTCATGTCCAATTCCCACATTACTGTACATAAAGAGATTAAAGTAGAGGATCTCAAACTTTCACTCCAACTCACAGAATTATTGTAAATACAGAGCCATTAAAGCAGTGGGTATTAATCTTTTCCCCCACATACCCAAAGTTGTAATTATTGATCCCTTAAAGGAGAGGGTGTCAGACGTTCGTGCCCACTTCCAAAAATGTTGCACATACAGACACCTGAAAGCACTTGATCTGAATCTTTTTCTTTACTCTCCTCACATTATTGTATTTAAAAAGAAATTAAAGCAGTGGGTCTCAACCTTTCGCACCTACTCACAAAAATATTGTAAGTACAGAGCAATTAAAACAGTGGATCCTAACCTTTCATGTCCAATCCCCACATTAATGTATATAAAGAGACCATAAAGCAAAGGATCTCAATCTTTACTTCCAACACACAGAACTATTGTAAATACATAGACATGGAAGCAGTGAGTATCAATCTTTTTTAAACCCAAACACCCGAAGTTGTAAATATTGATCCCTTAAAGGAGAAGGTCTCAGACATTCGTACCCACTTCCAAAAATGTTCTTTGGACAGAGACCTGAAAGCAGTGGGTCTGATCCTTTTTCTTTACTCTCCTCACATTATTGTATATAAAAAGAAATTAAAGCAGTGGGTGTCAACCTTTTGCACCTATTAACAAAAATATTGTAAATACAGAGCAATTAAAGCAGTGGATCCTAACCTTACATGTCCAATCCCCACATTATTGTATATAAAGAGATCATAAAGCAAAGGATCTCAACCTTTCCTTCCATCTCACAGAAATATTGTAAATACATAGACATGGAAGCAGTGAGTATCAATCTTTTTTAAACCCACACACCCGAAGTTGTAAATATTGATCCCTTATGGAGAGCATCTCATACTTTCGTGACCACTACCCAAAATATTGTATATAGAGTGACTTTAAAGAAGTGGGTGTCAAGATTTACCCCCAACAACCCAAAATATTGCATAGAGAGAGAACTCAAAGCATTAGGTCTGAAACTACCCCCCAACACCCCAAAATATTGCATAGACAGAGACATCAAAGCATTAGGTCTGAAACTTTTCCCCATTCCCCACAATATTGAATATAAAAAGATCTAAATTCAGTGCCTATCAATCTTTTTCTCTCTCCTACCCACAAAGTTGTAAATATTGAGCAACTAAAGTAATGGATTTCAACCTTTCATGTCCAATTCCCACATTACTGTACATAAAGTGACCTTAAAGTAGAGGATCTCAACCTTTCCCTCCAACTCACAGAATTATTGTAAATACAGAGCCATGAAAGCAGTGGGTATTAATAATCTTCCCCCCCACCCAAAGTTGTAAATATTGATCCTTTAAAGGAGGGGGTCTCCAAATTCCATGCCCACTTCCCAAAATATTGAATATACAGAGACCTGAGAGCAGTGCGTTTCAAATTTCCCACCTACTCAAAAAAATATTGGAAATAAAGATTCATTGAAACAGTGGGTATTAATCTTTTTCCCCCACCCACCCAAAGTTCCAAATATATTGTAAATACAGACACATTAAAGCAATGGCTCTCAACCTTTCATGTCCAATTCCCACATTACAGTACATAAAGAGACCTTAAAGTAGAGGATCTCAACCTTTCCCTCCAACTCACAGAATTATTGTAAATACAGAGCCATGAAAGCAGTGGGTTTTAATCTTTTTCCCCTACACACCCAAAGTGGTAAATATTGATCCCTTAAAGGAGAGGGTGTCAGACTTTCGTGCCCACTTCCAAAAATATTGTAAAGACAGACTCCTGAAAGCTGAGGGTCTTATCCTTTTTTTTTACTCTCCTCACATTATTGTATATAAAAAAAAATTAAAGGAGTGGGTCTCAACCTTTTGCACCTATTAACAAAAATATTGTAAATACAGAGCAATTAAAGCAGTGGATCCTAACCTTACATGTCCAATCCCCACATTATTGTATATAAAGAGATCATAAAGCAAAGGATCTCAACCTTTCCTTCCATCTCACAGAAATATTGTAAATACATAGACATGGAAGCAGTGAGTATCAATCTTTTTTAAACCCACACACCCGAAGTTGTAAATATTGATCCCTTATGGAGAGCATCTCATACTTTCGTGACCACTACCCAAAATATTGTATATAGAGTGACTTTAAAGAAGTGGGTGTCACGATTTACCCCCAACAACCCAAAATATTGCATAGAGAGAGACATCAAAGCATTAGGTCTGAAACTACCCCCCAACACCCCAAAATATTGCATAGACAGAGACATCAAAGCATTAGGTCTGAAACTTTTCCCCATTCCCCACAATATTGAATATAAAAAGATCTAAATTCAGTGCCTATCAATCTTTTTCTCTCTCCTACCCACAAAGTTGTAAATATTGAGCAACTAAAGCAATGGATTTCAACCTTTCATGTCCAATTCCAACATTACTGTACATAAAGTGACCTTAAAGTAGAGGATCTCAACCTTTCCCTCCAAGTCACAGAATTATTGTAAATACAGAGCCATGAAAGCAGTTGGTATTAATAATTTTCCCCCCCACCCAAAGTTGTAAATATTGATCCTTTAAAGGAGGGGGTCTCCAAATTCCATTCCCACTTCCCAAAATATTGAATATACAGAGACCTGAGAGCAGTGCGTTTCAAATTTCCCACCTACTCAAAAAAATATTGGAAAGAAAGATTCATTGAAACAGTGGGTATTAATCTTTTTCCCCCCACCCACCCAAAGTTCGAAATATATTGTAAATACAGACACATTAAAGCAATGGATCTCAACCTTTCATGTCCAATTCCCACATTACTGTACATAAAGAGATTAAAGTAGAGGATCTCAAACTTTCACTCCAACTCACAGAATTATTGTAAATACAGAGCCATTAAAGCAGTGGGTATTAATCTTTTCCCCCACATACCCAAAGTTGTAATTATTGATCCCTTAAAGGAGAGGGTGTCAGACGTTCGTGCCCACTTCCAAAAATGTTGCACATACAGACACCTGAAAGCACTGGGTCTGAATCTTTTTCTTTACTCTCTTCACATTATTGTATTTAAAAAGAAATTAAAGCAGTAGGTCTCAACCTTTCGCACCTACTCACAAAAATATTGTAAATACAGAGCAATTAAAACAGTGGATCCTAACCTTTCAAGTCCAATCCCCACATTATTGTATATAAAGAGACCATAAAGCAATGAATCTCAATCTTTTCTTCCAACACACAGAAATATTGTAAATACATAGACATGGAAGCAGTGAGTATCAATCTTTTTTAAACCCAAACACCCGAAGTTGTAAATATTGATCCCTTATGGAGAGCATCTCATACTTTCGTGACCACTACCCAAAATATTGTATTTTGAGTGACTTTAAAGAAGTGGGTGTCACGATTTACCCCCAACAACCCAAAATATTGCATAGAGGGAGACATCAAAGCATTAGGTCTGAAACTACACCCCAACACCCCAAAATATTGCATAGACAGAGACATCAAAGCATAAGGTCTGAAACTTTTCCCCATTCCCCACAATATTGAATATAAAAAGATCTAAATTCAGTGCCTATCAATCTTTTTCTCTCTCCTACCCACAAAGTTGTAAATATTGAGCAACTAAAGTAATGGATTTCAACCTTTCATGTCCAATTCCCACATTACTGTACATAAAGTGACCTTAAAGTAGAGGATCTCAACATTTCCCTCCAACTCACAGAATTATTGTAAATAAAGAGCCATGAAAGCAGTGGGTATTAATAATTTTCCCCCCCACCCAAAGTTGTAAATATTGATCCTTTAAAGGAGGGGGTCTCCAAATTCCATGCCCACTTCCCAAAATATTGAATATACAGAGACCTGAGAGCAGTGCGTTTCAAATTTCCCACCTACTCAAAAAAATATTGGAAATAAAGATTCATTGAAACAGTGGGTATTAATCTTTTTCCCCCACCCACCCAAAGTTCGAAATATATTGTAAATACAGACACATTAAAGCAATGGATCTCAACCTTTCATGGCCAATTCCCACATTACTGTACATAAAGAGATTAAAGTAGAGGATCTCAAACTTTCACTCCAACTCACAGAATTATTGTAAAAACAGAGCCATTAAAGCAGTGGGTATTAATCTTTTCCCCCACATACCCAAAGTTGTAATTATTGATCCCTTAAAGGAGAGGGTGTCAGACGTTCGTGCCCACTTCCAAAAATGTTGCACATACAGACACCTGAAAGCACTGGGTCTGAATCTTTTTCTTTACTCTCCTCACATTATTGTATTTAAAAAGAAATTAAAGCAGTGGGTCTCAACCTTTCGCACCTACTCACAAAAATATTGTAAATACAGAGCAATTAAAACAGTGGATCCTAACCTTTCATGTCCAATCCCCACATTATTGTATATAAAGAGACCATAAAGCAATGAATCTCAATCTTTTCTTCCAACACACAGAAATATTGTAAATACATAGACATGGAAGCAGTGAGTATCAATCTTTTTTAAACCCAAACACCCGAAGTTGTAAATATTGATCCCTTAAAGGAGAAGGTCTCAGACATTCGTACCCACTTCCAAAAATGTTCTTTGGACAGAGACCTGAAAGCAGTGGGTCTGATCCTTTTTCTTTACTCTCCTCACATTATTGTATATAAAAAGAAATTAAAGCAGTGGGTCTCAACCTTTTGCACCTACTCACAAAAATATTGTAAATACAGAGCAATTAAAACAGTGGATCCTAACCTTTCATGTCCAATCCCCACATTATTGTAAATAAAGAGACCATAAAGCAATGAATCTCAATCTTTTCTTCCAACACACAGAAATATTGTAAATACATAGACATGGAAGCAGTGAGTATCAATCTTTTTTAAACCCAAACACCCGAAGTTGTAAATATTGATCCCTTAAAGGAGAAGGTCTCAGACATTCGTACCCACTTCCAAAAATGTTCTTTGGACAGAGACCTGAAAGCAGTGGGTCTGATCCTTTTTCTTTACTCTCCTCACATTATTGTATTTAAAAAGAAATTAAAGCAGTGGGTGTCAACCTTTTGCACCTATTAACAAAAATATTGTAAATACAGAGCAATTAAAGCAGTGGATCCTAACCTTACATGTCCAATCCCCACATTATTGTATATAAAGAGATCATAAAGCAAAGGATCTCAACCTTTCCTTCCATCTCACAGAAATATTGTAAATACATAGACATGGAAGCAGTGAGTATCAATCTTTTTTAAACCCACACACCCGAAGTTGTAAATATTGATCCCTTATGGAGAGCATCTCATACTTTCGAGACCACTACCCAAAATATTGTATATAGAGTGACGTTAAAGAAGTGGGTGTCACGATTTACCCCCAACAACCCAAAATATTGCATAGAGGGAGACATCAAAGCATTAGGTCTGAAACTACCCCCCAACACCCCAAAATATTGCATAGACAGAGACATCAAAGCATTAGGTCTGAAACTTTTCCCCATTCCCCACAATATTGAATATAAAAAGATCTAAATTCAGTGCCTATCAATCTTTTTCTCTCTCCTACCCACAAAGTTGTAAATATTGAGCAACTAAAGTAATGGATTTCAACCTTTCATGTCCAATTCCCACATTACTGTACATAAAGTGACCTTAAAGTAGAGGATCTCAACCTTTCCCTCCAACTCACAGAATTATTGTAAATACAGAGCCATGAAAGCAGTGGGTATTAATAATTTTCCCCCCCACCCAAAGTTGTAAATATTGATCCTTTAAAGGAGGGGGTCTCCAAATTCCATGCCCACTTCCCAAAATATTGAATATACAGAGACCTGAGAGCAGTGCGTTTCAAATTTCCCACCTACTCAAAAAAATATTGGAAATAAAGATTCATTGAAACAGTGGGTATTAATCTTTTTCCCCCACCCACCCAAAGTTCGAAATATATTGTAAATACAGACACATTAAAGCAATGGATCTCAACCTTTCATGTCCAATTCCCACATTACTGTACATAAAGAGATTAAAGTAGAGGATCTCAAACTTTCACTCCAACTCACAGAATTATTGTAAATACAGAGCCATTAAAGCAGTGGGTATTAATCTTTTCCCCCACATACCCAAAGTTGTAATTATTGATCCCTTAAAGGAGAGGGTGTCAGACGTTCGTGCCCACTTCCAAAAATGTTGCACATACAGACACCTGAAAGCACTGGGTCTGAATCTTTTTCTTTACTCTCCTCACATTATTGTATTTAAAAAGAAATTAAAGCAGTGGGTCTCAACCTTTCGCACCTACTCACAAAAATATTGTAAATACAGAGCAATTAAAACAGTGGATCCTAACCTTTCATGTCCAATCCCCACATTATTGTATATAAAGAGACCATAAAGCAATGAATCTCAATCTTTTCTTCCAACACACAGAAATATTGTAAATACATAGACATGGAAGCAGTGAGTATCAATCTTTTTTAAACCCAAACACCCGAAGTTGTAAATATTGATCCCTTAAAGGAGAAGGTCTCAGACATTCGTACCCACTTCCAAAAATGTTCTTTGGACAGAGACCTGAAAGCAGTGGGTCTGATCCTTTTTCTTTACTTTCCTCACATTATTGTATATAAAAAGAAATTAAAGCAGTGGGTCTCAACCTTTTGCACCTATTAACAAAAATATTGTAAATACAGAGCAATTAAAGCAGTGGATCCTAACCTTACATGTCCAATCCCCACATTATTGTATATAAAGAGATCATAAATCAAAGGATCTCAACCTTTCCTTCCATCTCACAGAAATATTGTAAATACATAGACATGGAAGCAGTGAGTATCAATCTTTTTTAAACCCACACACCCGAAGTTGTAAATATTGATCCCTTATGGAGAGCATCTCATACTTTCGTGACCACTACCCAAAATATTGTATATAGAGTGACTTTAAAGAAGTGGGTGTCACGATTTACCCCCAACAACCCAAAATATTGCATAGAGAGAGACATCAAAGCATTAGGTCTGAAACTACCCCCCAACACCCCAAAATATTGCATAGACAGAGACATCAAAGCATTAGGTCTGAAACTTTTCCCCATTCCCCACAATATTGAATATAAAAAGATCTAAATTCAGTGCCTATCAATCTTTTTCTCTCTCCTACCTACAAAGTTGTAAATATTGAGCAACTAAAGTAATGGATTTCAACCTTTCATGTCCAATTCCCACATTACTGTACATAAAGTGACCTTAAAGTAGAGGATCTCAACCTTTCCCTCCAAGTCACAGAATTATTGTAAATACAGAGCCATGAAAGCAGTGGGTATTAATAATTTCCCCCCCCACCCAAAGTTGTAAATATTGATCCTTTAAAGGAGGGGGTCTCCAAATTCCATGCCCACTTCCCAAAATATTGAATATACAGAGACCTGAGAGCAGTGCGTTTCAAATTTCCCACCTACTCAAAAAAATATTGGAAATAAAGATTCATTGAAACAGTGGGTATTAATCTTTTTCCCCCACCCACCCAAAGTTCCAAATATATTGTAAATACAGACACATTAAAGCAATGGATCTCAACCTTTCATGTCCAATTCCCACATAACAGTACATAAAGAGACCTTAAAGTAGAGGATCTCAACCTTTCCCTCCAACTCACAGAATTATTGTAAATACAGAGCCATGAAAGCAGTGGGTTTTAATCTTTTTCCCCTACACACCCAAAGTGGTAAATATTGATCCCTTAAAGGAGAGGGTGTCAGACTTTCGTGCCCACTTCCAAAAATATTGTAAAGACAGACACCTGAGAGCTGAGGGTCTTATCCTTTTTTTTTACTCTCCTCACATTATTGTATATAAAAAGAAATTAAAGCAGTGGGTCTCAATCTTTCGCACCTACTCACAAAAATATTGTAAATACATAGCCATTAAAGCAGTGGATGTCAACCTTTCATGTCGAATCCCCACATTATTGTATATAAAGAGACCATAAAGCAAAGGATCTCAATCTTTTCTTCCAACTCACAGAAATATTGTAAATGCATAGACATGGAAGCAGTGAGTATCAATCTTTTTTAAACCCACACATTCGAAGTTGTAAATATTGATCCCTTATGGAGAGCGTCTCATACTTTCGTGACCACTCCCCAAAATATTGTATATAGAGTGACTTTAAAGTAGTGGGTGTCACGATTTACCCCAACAACCCAAAATATTGCATAGACAGAGACATCAAAGCATTAGGTCTGAAATCTTTCCCCCATTCCCCACAATATTGAATATAAAAAGATCTAAATTCAGTGACTATTAATCTTTTTCTCTCTCCTACCCACAAAGTTGTAAATATTGAGCAACTAAAGCAATGGATTTCAACCTTTCATGTCCAATTCCCACATTACTGTACATAAAGTGTCCGTAAAGTAGAGGATCTCAACCTTTCCCTCCAAGTCAAAGAATTATTGTAAATACAGAGCCATGAAAGCAGTGGGTATTAATAATTTCCCCCCCCACCCAAAGTTGTAAATATTGATCCTTTAAAGGAGGGGGTCTCCAAATTCCATGCCCACTTCCCAAAATATTGAATATACAGAGACCTGAGAGCAGTTCGTTTCAAATTTCCCACCTACGCAAAAAAATATTGGAAATAAAGATTCATTGAAACAGTGGGTATTAATCTTTTTCCCCCACCCACCCAAAGTTCCAAATATATTGTAAATACAGACACATTAAAGCAATGGATCTCAACCTTTCATGTCCATTTCCCACATTACTGTACATAAAGAGATTAAAGTAGAGGATCTCAAACTTTCACTCCAACTCACAGAATTATTGTAAATACAGAGCCATTAAAGCAGTGGGTATTAATCTTTTCCCCCACATATCCAAAGTTGTAATTATTGATCCCTTAAAGGAGAAGGTGTCAGACGTTCGTGCCCACTTCCAAAAATGTTGCACATACAGACACCTGAAAGCACTGGGTCTGAATCTTTTTCTTTACTCTCCTCACATTATTGTATTTAAAAAGAAATTAAAGCAGTGGGTCTAAACCTTTCGCACCTACTCACAAAAATATTGTAAATACAGAGCAATTAAAACAGTGGATCCTAACCTTTCATGTCCAATCCCCACATTATTGTATATAAAGAGACCATAAAGCAAAGGATCTCAATCTTTTCTTCCAACACACAGAAATATTGTAAATACATAGACATGGAAGCAGTGAGTATCAATCCTTTTTAAACCCAAACACCCGAAGTTTTAAATATTGATCCCTTAAAGGAGAAGGTCTCAGACATTCGTACCCACTTCCAAAAATGTTCTTTGGACAGAGACCTGAAAGCAGTGGGTCTGATCCTTTTTCTTTACTCTCCTCACATTATTGTATATAAAAAGAAATTAAAGCAGTGGGTGTCAACCTTTTGCACCTATTAACAAAAATATTGTAAATACAGAGCAATTAAAGCAGTAGATCCTAACCTTACATGTCCAATCCCCACATTATTGTATATAAAGAGATCATAAAGCAAAGGATCTCAACCTTTCCTTCCATCTCACAGAAATATTGTAAATACATAGACATGGAAGCAGTGAGTATCAATCTTTTTTAAACCCACACACCCGAAGTTGTAAATATTGATCCCTTATGGAGAGCATCTCATACTTTCGTGACCACTACCCAAAATATTGTATATAGAGTGACTTTAAAGAAGTGGGTGTCACGATTTACCCCCAACAACCCAAAATATTGCATAGAGAGAGACATCAAAGCATTAGGTCTGAAACTACCCCCCAACACCCCAAAATATTGCATAGACAGAGACATCAAAGCATTAGGTCTGAAACTTTTCCCCATTCCCCACAATATTGAATATAAAAAGATCTAAATTCAGTGCCTATCAATCTTTTTCTCTCTCCTACCCACAAAGTTGTAAATATTGAGCAACTAAAGTAATGGATTTCAACCTTTCATGTCCAATTCCCACATTACTGTACATAAAGTGACCTTAAAGTAGAGGATCTCAACATTTCCCTCCAACTCACAGAATTATTGTAAATACAGAGCCATGAAAGCAGTGGGTATTAATAATTTTCCCCCCCACCCAAAGTTGTAAATATTGATCCTTTAAAGGAGGGGGTCTCCAAATTCCATGCCCACTTCCCAAAATATTGAATATACAGAGACCTGAGAGCAGTGCGTTTCAAATTTCCCACCTACTCAAAAAAATATTGGAAATAAAGATTCATTGAAACAGTGGGTATTAATCTTTTTCCCCCACCCACCCAAAGTTCGAAATATATTGTAAATACAGACACATTAAAGCAATGGATCTCAACCTTTCATGTCCAATTCCCACATTACTGTACATAAAGAGATTAAAGTAGAGGATCTCAAACTTTCACTCCAACTCACAGAATTATTGTAAATACAGAGCCATTAAAGCAGTGGGTATTAATCTTTTCCCCCACATACCCAAAGTTGTAATTATTGATCCCTTAAAGGAGAGGGTGTCAGACGTTCGTGCCCACTTCCAAAAATGTTGCACATACAGACACCTGAAAGCACTGGGTCTGAATCTTTTTCTTTACTCTCCTCACATTATTGTATTTAAAAAGAAATTAAAGCAGTGGGTCTCAACCTTTCGCACCTACTCACAAAAATATTGTAAATACAGAGCAATTAAAACAGTGGATCCTAACCTTTCATGTCCAATCCCCACATTATTGTATATAAAGAGACCATAAAGCAATGAATCTCAATCTTTTCTTCCAACACACAGAAATATTGTAAATACATAGACATGGAAGCAGTGAGTATCAATCTTTTTTAAACCCAAACACCCGAAGTTGTAAATATTGATCCCTTAAAGGAGAAGGTCTCAGACATTCGTACCCACTTCCAAAAATGTTCTTTGGACAGAGACCTGAAAGCAGTGGGTCTGATCCTTTTTCTTTACTCTCCTCACATTATTGTATATAAAAAGAAATTAAAGCAGTGGGTCTCAACCTTTTGCACCTACTCACAAAAATATTGTAAATACAGAGCAATTAAAACAGTGGATCCTAACCTTTCATGTCCAATCCCCACATTATTGTATATAAAGAGACCATAAAGCAATGAATCTCAACCTTTCCTTCCATCTCACAGAAATATTGTAAATACATAGACATGGAAGCAGTGAGTATCAATCTTTTTTAAACCCACACACCCGAAGTTGTAAATATTGATCCCTTATGGAGAGCATCTCATACTTTCGTGACCACTACCCAAAATATTGTATATAGAGAGACTTTAAAGAAGTGGGTGTCACGATTTACCCCCAACAACCCAAAATATTGCATAGAGAGAGACATCAAAGCATTAGGTCTGAAACTACCCCCCAACACCCCAAAATATTGCATAGACAGAGACATCAAAGCATTAGGTCTGAAACTTTTCCCCATTCCCCACAATATTGAATATAAAAAGATCTAAATTCAGTGCCTATCAATCTTTTTCTCTCTCCTACCTACAAAGTTGTAAATATTGAGCAACTAAAGTAATGGATTTCAACCTTTCATGTCCAATTCCCACATTACTGTACATAAAGTGACCTTAAAGTAGAGGATCTCAACCTTTCCCTCCAAGTCACAGAATTATTGTAAATACAGAGCCATGAAAGCAGTGGGTATTAATAATTTCCCCCCCCACCCAAAGTTGTAAATATTGATCCTTTAAAGGAGGGGGTCTCCAAATTCCATGCCCACTTCCCAAAATATTGAATATACAGAGACCTGAGAGCAGTGCGTTTCAAATTTCCCACCTACTCAAAAAAATATTGGAAATAAAGATTCATTGAAACAGTGGGTATTAATCTTTTTCCCCCACCCACCCAAAGTTCCAAATAGATTGTAAATACAGACACATTAAAGCAATGGATCTCAACCTTTCATGTCCAATTCCCACATAACAGTACATAAAGAGACCTTAAAGTAGAGGATCTCAACCTTTCCCTCCAACTCACAGAATTATTGTAAATACAGAGCCATGAAAGCAGTGGGTTTTAATCTTTTTCCCCTACACACCCAAAGTGGTAAATATTGATCCCTTAAAGGAGAGGGTGTCAGACTTTCGTGCCCACTTCCAAAAATATTGTAAAGACAGACACCTGAAAGCTGAGTGTCTTATCCTTTTTTTTACTCTCCTCACATTATTGTATATAAAAAGAAATTAAAGCAGTGGGTCTCAATCTTTCGCACCTACTCACAAAAATATTGTAAATACATAGCCATTAAAGCAGTGGATGTCAACCTTTCATGTCGAATCCCCACATTATGGTATATAAAGAGACCATAAAGCAAAGGATCTCAATCTTTTCTTCCAACTCACAGAAATATTGTAAATGCATAGACATGGAAGCAGTGAGTATCAATCTTTTTTAAACCCACACATTCGAAGTTGTAAATATTGATCCCTTATGGAGAGCGTCTCATACTTTCGTGACCACTCCCCAAAATATTGTATATAGAGTGACTTTAAAGTAGTGGGTGTCACGATTTACCCCAACAACCCAAAATATTGCATAGACAGAGACATCAAAGCATTAGGTCTGAAATCTTTCCCCCATTCCCCACAATATTGAATATAAAAAGATCTAAATTCAGTGCCTATTAATCTTTTTCTCTCTCCTACCCACAAAGTTGTAAATATTGAGCAACTAAAGCAATGGATTTCAACCTTTCATGTCCAATTCCCACATTACTGTACATAAAGTGTCCTTAAAGTAGAGGATCTCAACCTTTCCCTCCAAGTCAAAGAATTATTGTAAATACAGAGCCATGAAAGCAGTGGGTATTAATAATTTCCCCCCCCACCCAAAGTTGTAAATATTGATCCTTTAAAGGAGGGGGTCTCCAAATTCCATGCCCACTTCCCAAAATATTGAATATACAGAGACCTGAGAGCAGTGCGTTTCAAATTTCCCACCTACGCAAAAAAATATTGGAAATAAAGATTCATTGAAACAGTGGGTATTAATCTTTTTCCCCCACCCACCCAAAGTTCCAAATATATTGTAAATACAGACACATTAAAGCAATGGATCTCAACCTTTCATGTCCAATTCCCACATTACTGTACATAAAGAGATTAAAGTAGAGGATCTCAAACTTTCACTCCAACTCACAGAATTATTGTAAATACAGAGCCATTAAAGCAGTGGGTATTAATCTTTTCCCCCACATATCCAAAGTTGTAATTATTGATCCCTTAAAGGAGAGGGTGTCAGACGTTCGTGCCCACTTCCAAAAATGTTGCACATACAGACACCTGAAAGCACTGGGTCTGAATCTTTTTCTTTACTCTCCTCACATTATTGTATTTAAAAAGAAATTAAAGCAGTGGGTCTAAACCTTTCGCACCTACTCACAAAAATATTGTAAATACAGAGCAATTAAAACAGTGGATCCTAACCTTTCATGTCCAATCCCCACATTATTGTATATAAAGAGACCATAAAGCAAAGGACTCAATCTTTTCTTCCAACACACAGAAATATTGTAAATACATAGACATGGAAGCAGTGAGTATCAATCCTTTTTAAACCCAAACACCCGAAGTTTTAAATATTGATCCCTTAAAGGAGAAGGTCTCAGACATTCGTACCCACTTCCAAAAATGTTCTTTGGACAGAGACCTGAAAGCAGTGGGTCTGATCCTTTTTCTTTACTCTCCTCACATTATTGTATATAAAAAGAAATTAA
Organism: Narcine bancroftii; assembly: GCF_036971445.1. Lineage (NCBI taxonomy): Eukaryota > Metazoa > Chordata > Chondrichthyes > Torpediniformes > Narcinidae > Narcine > Narcine bancroftii. Next base: position 1,786,096 of record NW_027211801.1, read on the forward strand.
AGCAGTGGGTGTCAACCTTTTGCACCTATTAACAAAAATATTGTAAATACAGAGCAATTAAAGCAGTGGATCCTAACCTTACATGTCCAATCCCCACATTATTGTATATAAAGAGACCATAAAGCAAAGGATCTCAACCTTTCCTTCCATCTCACAGAAATATTGTAAATACATAGACATGGAAGCAGTGAGTATCAATCTTTTTTAAACCCACACACCCGAAGTTGTAAATATTGATCCCTTATGGAGAGCATCTCATACTTTCGTGACCACTACCCAAAATATTGTATATAGAGTGACTTTAAAGAAGTGGGTGTCACGATTTACCCCCAACAACCCAAAATATTGCATAGAGAGAGACATCAAAGCATTAGGTCTGAAACTACCCCCCAACACCCCAAAATATTGCATAGACAGAGACATTAAAGCATTAGGTCTGAAATCTTTCCCCCATTCCCCACAATATTGAATATAAAAAGATCTAAATTCAGTGCCTATTAATCTTTTTCTCTCTCCTACCCACAAAGTTGTAAATATTGAGCAACTAAAGCAATGGATTTCAACCTTTCATGTCCAATTCCCACATTACTGTACATAAAGTGTCCTTAAAGTAGAGGATCTCAACCTTTCCCTCCAAGTCAAAGAATTATTGTAAATACAGAGCCATGAAAGCAGTGGGTATTAATAATTTCCCCCCCCACCCAAAGTTGTAAATATTGATCCTTTAAAGGAGGGGGTCTCCAAATTCCATGCCCACTTCCCAAAATATTGAATATACAGAGACCTGAGAGCAGTGCGTTTCAAATTTCCCACCTACGCAAAAAAATATTGGAAATAAAGATTCATTGAAACAGTGGGTATTAATCTTTTTCCCCCACCCACCCAAAGTTCCAAATATATTGTAAATACAGACACATTAAAGCAATGGATCTCAACCTTTCATGTCCAATTCCCACATTACTGTACATAAAGAGATTAAAGTAGAGGATCTCAAACTTTCACTCCAACTCACAGAATTATTGTAAATACAGAGCCATTAAAGCAGTGGGTATTAATCTTTTCCCCCACATACCCAAAGTTGTAATTATTGATCCCTTAAAGGAGAGGGTGTCAGACGTTCGTGCCCACTTCCAAAAATGTTGCACATACAGACACCTGAAAGCACTGGGTCTGAATCTTTTTCTTTACTCTCTTCACATTATTGTATTTAAAAAGAAATTAAAGCAGTAGGTCTCAACCTTTCGCACCTACTCACAAAAATATTGTAAATACAGAGCAATTAAAACAGTGGATCCTAACCTTTCAAGTCCAATCCCCACATTATTGTATATAAAGAGACCATAAAGCAATGAATCTCAATCTTTTCTTCCAACACACAGAAATATTGTAAATACATAGACATGGAAGCAGTGAGTATCAATCTTTTTTAAACCCAAACACCCGAAGTTGTAAATATTGATCCCTTATGGAGAGCATCTCATACTTTCGTGACCACTACCCAAAATATTGTATTTTGAGTGACTTTAAAGAAGTGGGTGTCACGATTTACCCCCAACAACCCAAAATATTGCATAGAGGGAGACATCAAAGCATTAGGTCTGAAACTACCCCCCAACACCCCAAAATATTGCATAGACAGAGACATCAAAGCATTAGGTCTGAAACTTTTCCCCATTCCCCACAATATTGAATATAAAAAGATCTAAATTCAGTGCCTATCAATCTTTTTCTCTCTCCTACCCACAAAGTTGTAAATATTGAGTAACTAAAGTAATGGATTTCAACCTTTCATGTCCAATTCCCACATTACTGTACATAAAGTGACCTTAAAGTAGAGGATCTCAACCTTTCCCTCCAACTCACAGAATTATTGTAAATACAGAGCCATGAAAGCAGTGGGTATTAATAATTTCCCCCCCACCCAAAGTTGTAAATATTGATCCTTTAAAGGAGGGGGTCTCCAAATTCCATGCCCACTTCCCAAAATATTGAATATACAGAGACCTGAGAGCAGTGCGTTTCAAATTTCCCACCTACTCAAAAAAATATTGGAAATAAAGATTCATTGAAACAGTGGGTATTAATCTTTTTCCCCCACCCACCCAAAGTTCGAAATATATTGTAAATACAGACACATTAAAGCAATGGATCTCAACCTTTCATGTCCAATTCCCACATTATTGTACATAAAGAGATTAAAGTAGAGGATCTCAAACTTTCACTCCAACTCACAGAATTATTGTAAATACAGAGCCATTAAAGCAGTGGGTATTAATCTTTTCCCCCACATACCCAAAGTTGTAATTATTGATCCCTTAAAGGAGAGGGTGTCAGACGTTCGTGCCCACTTCCAAAAATGTTGCACATACAGACACCTGAAAGCACTGGGTCTGAATCTTTTTCTTTACTCTCCTCACATTATTGTATTTAAAAAGAAATTAAAGCAGTGGGTCTCAACCTTTCGCACCTACTCACAAAAATATTGTAAATACAGAGCAATTAAAACAGTGGATCCTAACCTTTCATGTCCAATCCCCACATTATTGTATATAAAGAGACCATAAAGCAATGAATCTCAATCTTTTCTTCCAACACACAGAAATATTGTAAATACATAGACATGGAAGCAGTGAGTATCAATCTTTTTTAAACCCAAACACCCGAAGTTGTAAATATTGATCCCTTAAAGGAGAAGGTCTCAGACATTCGTACCCACTTCCAAAAATGTTCTTTGGACAGAGACCTGAAAGCAGTGGGTCTGATCCTTTTTCTTTACTTTCCTCACATTATTGTATATAAAAAGAAATTAAAGCAGTGGGTCTCAACCTTTTGCACCTATTAACAAAAATATTGTAAATACAGAGCAATTAAAGCAGTGGATCCTAACCTTACATGTCCAATCCCCACATTATTGTATATAAAGAGATCATAAAGCAAAGGATCTCAACCTTTCCTTCCATCTCACAGAAATATTGTAAATACATAGACATGGAAGCAGTGAGTATCAATCTTTTTTAAACCCACACACCCGAAGTTGTAAATATTGATCCCTTATGGAGAGCATCTCATACTTTCGTGACCACTACCCAAAATATTGTATATAGAGTGACTTTAAAGAAGTGGGTGTCACGATTTACCCCCAACAACCCAAAATATTGCATAGAGAGAGACATCAAAGCATTAGGTCTGAAACTACCCCCCAACACCCCAAAATATTGCATAGACAGAGACATCAAAGCATTAGGTCTGAAACTTTTCCCCATTCCCCACAATATTGAATATAAAAAGATCTAAATGCAGTGCCTATCAATCTTTTTCTCTCTCCTACCTACAAAGTTGTAAATATTGAGCAACTAAAGTAATGGATTTCAACCTTTCATGTCCAATTCCCACATTACTGTACATAAAGTGACCTTAAAGTAGAGGATCTCAACCTTTCCCTCCAAGTCACAGAATTATTGTAAATACAGAGCCATGAAAGCAGTGGGTATTAATAATTTCCCCCCCCACCCAAAGTTGTAAATATTGATCCTTTAAAGGAGGGGGTCTCCAAATTCCATGCCCACTTCCCAAAATATTGAATATACAGAGACCTGAGAGCAGTGCGTTTCAAATTTCCCACCTACTCAAAAAAATATTGGAAATAAAGATTCATTGAAACAGTGGGTATTAATCTTTTTCCCCCACCCACCCAAAGTTCCAAATATATTGTAAATACAGACACATTAAAGCAATGGATCTCAACCTTTCATGTCCAATTCCCACATAAGAGTACATAAAGAGACCTTAAAGTAGAGGATCTCAACCTTTCCCTCCAACTCACAGAATTATTGTAAATACAGAGCCATGAAAGCAGTGGGTTTTAATCTTTTTCCCCTACACACCCAAAGTGGTAAATATTGATCCCTTAAAGGAGAGGGTGTCAGACTTTCGTGCCCACTTCCAAAAATATTGTAAAGACAGACACCTGAAAGCTGAGGGTCTTATCCTTTTTTTTTACTCTCCTCACATTATTGTATATAAAAAGAAATTAAAGCAGTGGGTCTCAATCTTTCGCACCTACTCACAAAAATATTGTAAATACATAGCCATTAAAGCAGTGGATGTCAACCTTTCATGTCGAATCCCCACATTATTGTATATAAAGAGACCATAAAGCAAAGGATCTCAATCTTTTCTTCCAACTCACAGAAATATTGTAAATGCATAGACATGGAAGCAGTGAGTATCAATCTTTTTTAAACCCACACATTCGAAGTTGTAAATATTGATCCCTTATGGAGAGCGTCTCATACTTTCGTGACCACTCCCCAAAATATTGTATATAGAGTGACTTTAAAGTAGTGGGTGTCACGATTTACCCCAACAACCCAAAATATTGCATAGACAGAGACATCAAAGCATTAGGTCTGAAATCTTTCCCCCATTCCCCACAATATTGAATATAAAAAGATCTAAATTCAGTGACTATTAATCTTTTTCTCTCTCCTACCCACAAAGTTGTAAATATTGAGCAACTAAAGCAATGGATTTCAACCTTTCATGTCCAATTCCCACATTACTGTACATAAAGTGTCCTTAAAGTAGAGGATCTCAACCTTTCCCTCCAAGTCAAAGAATTATTGTAAATACAGAGCCATGAAAGCAGTGGGTATTAATAATTTCCCCCCCCACCCAAAGTTGTAAATATTGATCCTTTAAAGGAGGGGGTCTCCAAATTCCATGCCCACTTCCCAAAATATTGAATATACAGAGACCTGAGAGCAGTGCGTTTCAAATTTCCCACCTACGCAAAAAAATATTGGAAATAAAGATTCATTGAAACAGTGGGTATTAATCTTTTTCCCCCACCCACCCAAAGTTCCAAATATATTGTAAATACAGACACATTAAAGCAATGGATCTCAACCTTTCATGTCCAATTCCCACATTACTGTACATAAAGAGATTAAAGTAGAGGATCTCAAACTTTCACTCCAACTCACAGAATTATTGTAAATACAGAGCCATTAAAGCAGTGGGTATTAATCTTTTCCCCCACATATCCAAAGTTGTAATTATTGATCCCTTAAAGGAGAAGGTGTCAGACGTTCGTGCCCACTTCCAAAAATGTTGCACATACAGACACCTGAAAGCACTGGGTCTGAATCTTTTTCTTTACTCTCCTCACATTATTGTATTTAAAAAGAAATTAAAGCAGTGGGTCTAAACCTTTCGCACCTACTCACAAAAATATTGTAAATACAGAGCAATTAAAACAGTGGATCCTAACCTTTCATGTCCAATCCCCACATTATTGTATATAAAGAGACCATAAAGCAAAGGATCTCAATCTTTTCTTCCAACACACAGAAATATTGTAAATACATAGACATGGAAGCAGTGAGTATCAATCCTTTTTAAACCCAAACACCCGAAGTTTTAAATATTGATCCCTTAAAGGAGAAGGTCTCAGACATTCGTACCCACTTCCAAAAATGTTCTTTGGACAGAGACCTGAAAGCAGTGGGTCTGATCCTTTTTCTTTACTCTCCTCACATTATTGTATATAAAAAGAAATTAAAGCAGTGGGTGTCAACCTTTTGCACCTATTAACAAAAATATTGTAAATACAGAGCAATTAAAGCAGTAGATCCTAACCTTACATGTCCAATCCCCACATTATTGTATATAAAGAGATCATAAAGCAAAGGATCTCAACCTTTCCTTCCATCTCACAGAAATATTGTAAATACATAGACATGGAAGCAGTGAGTATCAATCTTTTTTAAACCCACACACCCGAAGTTGTAAATATTGATCCCTTATGGAGAGCATCTCATACTTTCGTGACCACTACCCAAAATATTGTATATAGAGTGACTTTAAAGAAGTGGGTGTCACGATTTACCCCCAACAACCCAAAATATTGCATAGAGAGAGACATCAAAGCATTAGGTCTGAAACTACCCCCCAACACCCCAAAATATTGCATAGACAGAGACATCAAAGCATTAGGTCTGAAACTTTTCCCCATTCCCCACAATATTGAATATAAAAAGATCTAAATTCAGTGCCTATCAATCTTTTTCTCTCTCCTACCCACAAAGTTGTAAATATTGAGCAACTAAAGTAATGGATTTCAACCTTTCATGTCCAATTCCCACATTACTGTACATAAAGTGACCTTAAAGTAGAGGATCTCAACCTTTCCCTCCAAGTCACAGAATTATTGTAAATACAGAGCCATGAAAGCAGTGGGTATTAATAATTTTCCCCCCCACCCAAAGTTGTAAATATTGATCCTTTAAAGGAGGGGGTCTCCAAATTCCATGCCCACTTCCCAAAATATTGAATATACAGAGACCTGAGAGCAGTGCGTTTCAAATTTCCCACCTACTCAAAAAAAATATTGGAAATAAAGATTCATTGAAACAGTGGGTATTAATCTTTTTCCCCCACCCACCCAAAGTTCGAAATATATTGTAAATACAGACACATTAAAGCAATGGATCTCAACCTTTCATGTCCAATTCCCACATTACTGTACATAAAGAGATTAAAGTAGAGGATCTCAAACTTTCACTCCAACTCACAGAATTATTGTAAATACAGAGCCATTAAAGCAGTGGGTATTAATCTTTTCCCCCACATACCCAAAGTTGTAATTATTGATCCCTTAAAGGAGAGGGTGTCAGACGTTCGTGCCCACTTCCAAAAATGTTGCACATACAGACACCTGAAAGCACTGGGTCTGAATCTTTTTCTTTACTCTCCTCACATTATTGTATTTAAAAAGAAATTAAAGCAGTGGGTCTCAACCTTTCGCACCTACTCACAAAAATATTGTAAATACAGAGCAATTAAAACAGTGGATCCTAACCTTTCATGTCCAATCCCCACATTATTGTATATAAAGAGACCATAAAGCAATGAATCTCAATCTTTTCTTCCAACACACAGAAATATTGTAAATACATAGACATGGAAGCAGTGAGTATCAATCTTTTTTAAACCCAAACACCCGAAGTTGTAAATATTGATCCCTTAAAGGAGAAGGTCTCAGACATTCGTACCCACTTCCAAAAATGTTCTTTGGACAGAGACCTGAAAGCAGTGGGTCTGATCCTTTTTCTTTACTCTCCTCACATTATTGTATATAAAAAGAAATTAAAGCAGTGGGTCTCAACCTTTTGCACCTACTCACAAAAATATTGTAAATACAGAGCAATTAAAACAGTGGATCCTAACCTTTCATGTCCAATCCCCACATTATTGTATATAAAGAGACCATAAAGCAATGAATCTCAACCTTTCCTTCCATCTCACAGAAATATTGTAAATACATAGACATGGAAGCAGTGAGTATCAATCTTTTTTAAACCCACACACCCGAAGTTGTAAATATTGATCCCTTATGGAGAGCATCTCATACTTTCGTGACCACTACCCAAAATATTGTATATAGAGTGACTTTAAAGAAGTGGGTGTCACGATTTACCCCCAACAACCCAAAATATTGCATAGAGAGAGACATCAAAGCATTAGGTCTGAAACTACCCCCCAACACCCCAAAATATTGCATAGACAGAGACATCAAAGCATTAGGTCTGAAACTTTTCCCCATTCCCCACAATATTGAATATAAAAAGATCTAAATTCAGTGCCTATCAATCTTTTTCTCTCTCCTACCTACAAAGTTGTAAATATTGAGCAACTAAAGTAATGGATTTCAACCTTTCATGTCCAATTCCCACATTACTGTACATAAAGTGACCTTAAAGTAGAGGATCTCAACCTTTCCCTCCAAGTCACAGAATTATTGTAAATACAGAGCCATGAAAGCAGTGGGTATTAATAATTTCCCCCCCCACCCAAAGTTGTAAATATTGATCCTTTAAAGGAGGGGGTCTCCAAATTCCATGCCCACTTCCCAAAATATTGAATATACAGAGACCTGAGAGCAGTGCGTTTCAAATTTCCCACCTACTCAAAAAAATATTGGAAATAAAGATTCATTGAAACAGTGGGTATTAATCTTTTTCCCCCACCCACCCAAAGTTCCAAATATATTGTAAATACAGACACATTAAAGCAATGGATCTCAACCTTTCATGTCCAATTCCCACATAACAGTACATAAAGAGACCTTAAAGTAGAGGATCTCAACCTTTCCCTCCAACTCACAGAATTATTGTAAATACAGAGCCATGAAAGCAGTGGGTTTTAATCTTTTTCCCCTACACACCCAAAGTGGTAAATATTGATCCCTTAAAGGAGAGGGTGTCAGACTTTCGTGCCCACTTCCAAAAATATTGTAAAGACAGACACCTGAAAGCTGAGTGTCTTATCCTTTTTTTTTACTCTCCTCACATTATTGTATATAAAAAGAAATTAAAGCAGTGGGTCTCAATCTTTCGCACCTACTCACAAAAATATTGTAAATACATAGCCATTAAAGCAGTGGATGTCAACCTTTCATGTCGAATCCCCACATTATGGTATATAAAGAGACCATAAAGCAAAGGATCTCAATCTTTTCTTCCAACTCACAGAAATATTGTAAATGCATAGACATGGAAGCAGTGAGTATCAATCTTTTTTAAACCCACACATTCGAAGTTGTAAATATTGATCCCTTATGGAGAGCGTCTCATACTTTCGTGACCACTCCCCAAAATATTGTATATAGAGTGACTTTAAAGTAGTGGGTGTCACGATTTACCCCAACAACCCAAAATATTGCATAGACAGAGACATCAAAGCATTAGGTCTGAAATCTTTCCCCCATTCCCCACAATATTGAATATAAAAAGATCTAAATTCAGTGACTATTAATCTTTTTCTCTCTCCTACCCACAAAGTTGTAAATATTGAGCAACTAAAGCAATGGATTTCAACCTTTCATGTCCAATTCCCACATTACTGTACATAAAGTGTCCTTAAAGTAGAGGATCTCAACCTTTCCCTCCAAGTCAAAGAATTATTGTAAATACAGAGCCATGAAAGCAGTGGGTATTAATAATTTCCCCCCCCACCCAAAGTTGTAAATATTGATCCTTTAAAGGAGGGGGTCTCCAAATTCCATGCCCACTTCCCAAAATATTGAATATACAGAGACCTGAGAGCAATGCGTTTCAAATTTCCCACCTACGCAAAAAAATATTGGAAATAAAGATTCATTGAAACAGTGGGTATTAATCTTTTTCCCCCACCCACCCAAAGTTCCAAATATATTGTAAATACAGACACATTAAAGCAATGGATCTCAACCTTTCATGTCCAATTCCCACATTACTGTACATAAAGAGATTAAAGTAGAGGATCTCAAACTTTCACTCCAACTCACAGAATTATTGTAAATACAGAGCCATTAAAGCAGTGGGTATTAATCTTTTCCCCCACATATCCAAAGTTGTAATTATTGATCCCTTAAAGGAGAAGGTGTCAGACGTTCGTGCCCACTTCCAAAAATGTTGCACATACAGACACCTGAAAGCACTGGGTCTGAATCTTTTTCTTTACTCTCCTCACATTATTGTATTTAAAAAGAAATTAAAGCAGTGAGTCTAAACCTTTCGCACCTACTCACAAAAATATTGTAAATACAGAGCAATTAAAACAGTGGATCCTAACCTTTCATGTCCAATCCCCACATTATTGTATATAAAGAGACCATAAAGCAAAGGATCTCAATCTTTTCTTCCAACACACAGAAATATTGTAAATACATAGACATGGAAGCAGTGAGTATCAATCCTTTTTAAACCCAAACACCCGAAGTTTTAAATATTGATCCCTTAAAGGAGAAGGTCTCAGACATTCGTACCCACTTCCAAAAATGTTCTTTGGACAGAGACCTGAAAGCAGTGGGTCTGATCCTTTTTCTTTACTCTCCTCACATTATTGTATATAAAAAGAAATTAAAGCAGTGGGTGTCAACCTTTTGCACCTATTAACAAAAATATTGTAAATACAGAGCAATTAAAGCAGTAGATCCTAACCTTACATGTCCAATCCCCACATTATTGTATATAAAGAGATCATAAAGCAAAGGATCTCAACCTTTCCTTCCATCTCACAGAAATATTGTAAATACATAGACATGGAAGCAGTGAGTATCAATCTTTTTTAAACCCACACACCCGAAGTTGTAAATATTGATCCCTTATGGAGAGCATCTCATACTTTGGTGACCACTACCCAAAATATTGTATATAGAGTGACTTTAAAGAAGTGGGTGTCACGATTTACCCCCAACAACCCAAAATATTGCATAGAGAGAGACATCAAAGCATTAGGTCTGAAACTACCCCCCAACACCCCAAAATATTGCATAGACAGAGACATCAAAGCATTAGGTCTGAAACTTTTCCCCATTCCCCACAATATTGAATATAAAAAGATCTAAATTCAGTGCCTATCAATCTTTTTCTCTCTCCTACCCACAAAGTTGTAAATATTGAGCAACTAAAGTAATGGATTTCAACCTTTCATGTCCAATTCCCACATTACTGTACATAAAGTGACCTTAAAGTAGAGGATCTCAACCTTTCACTCCAACTCACAGAATTATTGTAAATACAGAGCCATGAAAGCAGTGGGTATTAATAATTTTCCCCCCCACCCAAAGTTGTAAATATTGATCCTTTAAAGGAGGGGGTCTCCAAATTCCATGCCCACTTCCCAAAATATTGAATATACAGAGACCTGAGAGCAGTGCGTTTCAAATTTCCCACCTACTCAAAAAAATATTGGAAATAAAGATTCATTGAAACAGTGGGTATTAATCTTTTTCCCCCACCCACCCAAAGTTCGAAATATATTGTAAATACAGACACATTAAAGCAATGGATCTCAACCTTTCATGTCCAATTCCCACATTACTGTACATAAAGAGATTAAAGTAGAGGATCTCAAACTTTCACTCCAACTCACAGAATTATTGTAAATACAGAGCCATTAAAGCAGTGGGTATTAATCTTTTCCCCCACATACCCAAAGTTGTAATTATTGATCCCTTAAAGGAGAGGGTGTCAGACGTTCGTGCCCACTTCCAAAAATGTTGCACATACAGACACCTGAAAGCACTGGGTCTGAATCTTTTTCTTTACTCTCCTCACATTATTGTATTTAAAAAGAAATTAAAGCAGTGGGTCTCAACCTTTCGCACCTACTCACAAAAATATTGTAAATACAGAGCAATTAAAACAGTGGATCCTAACCTTCCATGTCCAATCCCCACATTATTGTATATAAAGAGACCATAAAGCAATGAATCTCAATCTTTTCTTCCAACACACAGAAATATTGTAAATACATAGACATGGAAGCAGTGAGTATCAATCTTTTTTAAACCCAAACACCCGAAGTTGTAAATATTGATCCCTTAAAGGAGAAGGTCTCAGACATTCGTACCCACTTCCAAAAATGTTCTTTGGACAGAGACCTGAAAGCAGTGGGTCTGATCCTTTTTCTTTACTCTCCTCACATTATTGTATATAAAAAGAAATTAAAGCAGTGGGTCTCAACCTTTTGCACCTACTCACAAAAATATTGTAAATACAGAGCAATTAAAACAGTGGATCATAACCTTTCATGTCCAATCCCCACATTATTGTATATAAAGAGACCATAAAGCAATGAATCTCAACCTTTCCTTCCATCTCACAGAAATATTGTAAATACATAGACATGGAAGCAGTGAGTATCAATCTTTTTTAAACCCACACACCCGAAGTTGTAAATATTGATCCCTTATGGAGAGCATCTCATACTTTCGTGACCACTACCCAAAATATTGTATATAGAGTGACTTTAAAGAAGTGGGTGTCACGATTTACCCCCAACAACCCAAAATATTGCATAGAGAGAGACATCAAAGCATTAGGTCTGAAACTACCCCCCAACACCCCAAAATATTGCATAGACAGAGACATCAAAGCATTAGGTCTGAAACTTTTCCCCATTCCCCACAATATTGAATATAAAAAGATCTAAATTCAGTGCCTATCAATCTTTTTCTCTCTCCTACCTACAAAGTTGTAAATATTGAGCAACTAAAGTAATGGATTTCAACCTTTCATGTCCAATTCCCACATTACTGTACATAAAGTGACCTTAAAGTAGAGGATCTCAACCTTTCCCTCCAAGTCACAGAATTATTGTAAATACAGAGCCATGAAAGCAGTGGGTATTAATAATTTCCCCCCCCACCCAAAGTTGTAAATATTGATCCTTTAAAGGAGGGGGTCTCCAAATTCCATGCCCACTTCCCAAAATATTGAATATACAGAGACCTGAGAGCAGTGCGTTTCAAATTTCCCACCTACTCAAAAAAATATTGGAAATAAAGATTCATTGAAACCGTGGGTATTAATCTTTTTCCCCCACCCACCCAAAGTTCCAAATATATTGTAAATACAGACACATTAAAGCAATGGATCTCAACCTTTCATGTCCAATTCCCACATAACAGTACATAAAGAGACCTTAAAGTAGAGGATCTCAACCTTTCCCTCCAACTCACAGAATTATTGTAAATACAGAGCCATGAAAGCAGTGGGTTTTAATCTTTTTCCCCTACACACCCAAAGTGGTAAATATTGATCCCTTAAAGGAGAGGGTGTCAGACTTTCGTGCCCACTTCCAAAAATATTGTAAAGACAGACACCTGAAAGCTGAGTGTCTTATCCTTTTTTTTTACTCTCCTCACATTATTGTATATAAAAAGAAATTAAAGCAGTGGGTCTCAATCTTTCGCACCTACTCACAAAAATATTGTAAATACATAGCCATTAAAGCAGTGGATGTCAACCTTTCATGTCGAATCCCCACATTATGGTATATAAAGAGACCATAAAGCAAAGGATCTCAATCTTTTCTTCCAACTCACAGAAATATTGTAAATGCATAGACATGGAAGCAGTGAGTATCAATCTTTTTTAAACCCACACATTCGAAGTTGTAAATATTGATCCCTTATGGAGAGCGTCTCATACTTTCGTGACCACTCCCCAAAATATTGTATATAGAGTGACTTTAAAGTAGTGGGTGTCACGATTTACCCCAACAACCCAAAATATTGCATAGACAGAGACATCAAAGCATTAGGTCTGAAATCTTTCCCCCATTCCCCACAATATTGCATATAAAAAGATCTAAATTCAGTGCCTATTAATCTTTTTCTCTCTCCTACCCACAAAGTTGTAAATATTGAGCAACTAAAGCAATGGATTTCAACCTTTCATGTCCAATTCCCACATTACTGTACATAAAGTGTCCTTAAAGTAGAGGATCTCAACCTTTCCCTCCAAGTCAAAGAATTATTGTAAATACAGAGCCATGAAAGCAGTGGGTATTAATAATTTCCCCCCCCACCCAAAGTTGTAAATATTGATCCTTTAAAGGAGGGGGTCTCCAAATTCCATGCCCACTTCCCAAAATATTGAATATACAGAGACCTGAGAGCAGTGCGTTTCAAATTTCCCACCTACGCAAAAAAATATTGGAAATAAAGATTCATTGAAACAGTGGGTATTAATCTTTTTCCCCCACCCACCCAAAGTTCCAAATATATTGTAAATACAGACACATTAAAGCAATGGATCTCAACCTTTCATGTCCAATTCCCACATTACTGTACATAAAGAGATTAAAGTAGAGGATCTCAAACTTTCACTCCAACTCACAGAATTATTGTAAATACAGAGCCATTAAAGCAGTGGGTATTAATCTTTTCCCCCACATACCCAAAGTTGTAATTATTGATCCCTTAAAGGAGAGGGTGTCAGACGTTCGTGCCCACTTCCAAAAATGTTGCACATACAGACACCTGAAAGCACTGGGTCTGAATCTTTTTCTTTACTCTCTTCACATTATTGTATTTAAAAAGAAATTAAAGCAGTAGGTCTCAACCTTTCGCACCTACTCACAAAAATATTGTAAATACAGAGCAATTAAAACAGTGGATCCTAACCTTTCAAGTCCAATCCCCACATTATTGTATATAAAGAGACCATAAAGCAATGAATCTCAATCTTTTCTTCCAACACACAGAAATATTGTAAATACATAGACATGGAAGCAGTGAGTATCAATCTTTTTTAAACCCAAACACCCGAAGTTGTAAATATTGATCCCTTATGGAGAGCATCTCATACTTTCGTGACCACTACCCAAAATATTGTATTTTGAGTGACTTTAAAGAAGTGGGTGTCACGATTTACCCCCAACAACCCAAAATATTGCATAGAGGGAGACATCAAAGCATTAGGTCTGAAACTACCCCCCAACACCCCAAAATATTGCATAGACAGAGACATCAAAGCATTAGGTCTGAAACTTTTCCCCATTCCCCACAATATTGAATATAAAAAGATCTAAATTCAGTGCCTATCAATCTTTTTCTCTCTCCTACCCACAAAGTTGTAAATATTGAGCAACTAAAGTAATGGATTTCAACCTTTCATGTCCAATTCCCACATTACTGTACATAAAGTGACCTTAAAGTAGAGGATCTCAACCTTTCCCTCCAACTCACAGAATTATTGTAAATACAGAGCCATGAAAGCAGTGGGTATTAATAATTTTCCCCCCCACCCAAAGTTGTAAATATTGATCCTTTAAAGGAGGGGGTCTCCAAATTCCATGCCCACTTCCCAAAATATTGAATATACAGAGACCTGAGAGCAGTGCGTTTCAAATTTCCCACCTACTCAAAAAAATATTGGAAATAAAGATTCATTGAAACAGTGGGTATTAATCTTTTTCCCCCACCCACCCAAAGTTCGAAATATATTGTAAATACAGACACATTAAAGCAATGGATCTCAACCTTTCATGTCCAATTCCCACATTACTGTACATAAAGAGATTAAAGTAGAGGATCTCAAACTTTCACTCCAACTCACAGAATTATTGTAAATACAGAGCCATTAAAGCAGTGGGTATTAATCTTTTCCCCCACATACCCAAAGTTGTAATTATTGATCCCTTAAAGGAGAGGGTGTCAGACGTTCGTGCCCACTTCCAAAAATGTTGCACATACAGACACCTGAAAGCACTGGGTCTGAATCTTTTTCTTTACTCTCCTCACATTATTGTATTTAAAAAGAAATTAAAGCAGTGGGTCTCAACCTTTCGCACCTACTCACAAAAATATTGTAAATACAGAGCAATTAAAACAGTGGATCCTAACCTTTCATGTCCAATCCCCACATTATTGTATATAAAGAGACCATAAAGCAATGAATCTCAATCTTTTCTTCCAACACACAGAAATATTGTAAATACATAGACATGGAAGCAGTGAGTATCAATCTTTTTTAAACCCAAACACCCGAAGTTGTAAATATTGATCCCTTAAAGGAGAAGGTCTCAGACATTCGTACCCACTTCCAAAAATGTTCTTTGGACAGAGACCTGAAAGCAGTGGGTCTGATCCTTTTTCTTTACTTTCCTCACATTATTGTATATAAAAAGAAATTAAAGCAGTGGGTCTCAACCTTTTGCACCTATTAACAAAAATATTGTAAATACAGAGCAATTAAAGCAGTGGATCCTAACCTTACATGTCCAATCCCCACATTATTGTATATAAAGAGATCATAAAGCAAAGGATCTCAACCTTTCCTTCCATCTCACAGAAATATTGTAAATACATAGACATGGAAGCAGTGAGTATCAATCTTTTTTAAACCCACACACCCGAAGTTGTAAATATTGATCCCTTATGGAGAGCATCTCATACTTTCGTGACCACTACCCAAAATATTGTATATAGAGTGACTTTAAAGAAGTGGGTGTCACGATTTACCCCCAACAACCCAAAATATTGCATAGAGAGAGACATCAAAGCATTAGGTCTGAAACTACCCCCCAACACCCCAAAATATTGCATAGACAGAGACATCAAAGCATTAGGTCTGAAACTTTTCCCCATTCCCCACAATATTGAATATAAAAAGATCTAAATTCAGTGCCTATCAATCTTTTTCTCTCTCCTACCTACAAAGTTGTAAATATTGAGCAACTAAAGTAATGGATTTCAACCTTTCATGTCCAATTCCCACATTACTGTACATAAAGTGACCTTAAAGTAGAGGATCTCAACCTTTCCCTCCAAGTCACAGAATTATTGTAAATACAGAGCCATGAAAGCAGTGGGTATTAATAATTTCCCCCCCCACCCAAAGTTGTAAATATTGATCCTTTAAAGGAGGGGGTCTCCAAATTCCATGCCCACTTCCCAAAATATTGAATATACAGAGACCTGAGAGCAGTGCGTTTCAAATTTCCCACCTACTCAAAAAAATATTGGAAATAAAGATTCATTGAAACAGTGGGTATTAATCTTTTTCCCCCACCCACCCAAAGTTCCAAATATATTGTAAATACAGACACATTAAAGCAATGGATCTCAACCTTTCATGTCCAATTCCCACATAACAGTACATAAAGAGACCTTAAAGTAGAGGATCTCAACCTTTCCCTCCAACTCACAGAATTATTGTAAATACAGAGCCATGAAAGCAGTGGGTTTTAATCTTTTTCCCCTACACACCCAAAGTGGTAAATATTGATCCCTTAAAGGAGAGGGTGTCAGACTTTCGTGCCCACTTCCAAAAATATTGTAAAGACAGACACCTGAAAGCTGAGGGTCTTATCCTTTTTTTTTACTCTCCTCACATTATTGTATATAAAAAGAAATTAAAGCAGTGGGTCTCAATCTTTCGCACCTACTCACAAAAATATTGTAAATACATAGCCATTAAAGCAGTGGATGTCAACCTTTCATGTCGAATCCCCACATTATTGTATATAAAGAGATCATAAAGCAAAGGATCTCAATCTTTTCTTCCAACTCACAGAAATATTGTAAATGCATAGACATGGAAGCAGTGAGTATCAATCTTTTTTAAACCCACACATTCGAAGTTGTAAATATTGATCCCTTACGGAGAGCGTCTCATACTTTCGTGACCACTCCCCAAAATATTGTATATAGAGTGACTTTAAAGTAGTGGGTGTCACGATTTACCCCAACAACCCAAAATATTGCATAGACAGAGACATCAAAGCATTAGGTCTGAAATCTTTCCCCCATTCCCCACAATATTGAATATAAAAAGATCTAAATTCAGTGCCTATTAATCTTTTTCTCTCTCCTACCCACAAAGTTGTAAATATTGAGCAACTAAAGCAATGGATTTCAACCTTTCATGTCCAATTCCCACATTACTGTACATAAAGTGTCCTTAAAGTAGAGGATCTCAACCTTTCCCTCCAAGTCAAAGAATTATTGTAAATACAGAGCCATGAAAGCAGTGGGTATTAATAATTTCCCCCCCCACCCAAAGTTGTAAATATTGATCCTTTAAAGGAGGGGGTCTCCAAATTCCATGCCCACTTCCCAAAATATTGAATATACAGAGACCTGAGAGCAGTGCGTTTCAAATTTCCCACCTACGCAAAAAAATATTGGAAATAAAGATTCATTGAAACAGTGGGTATTAATCTTTTTCCCCCACCCATCCAAAGTTCCAAATATATTGTAAATACAGACACATTAAAGCAATGGATCTCAACCTTTCATGTCCAATTCCCACATTACTGTACATAAAGAGATTAAAGTAGAGGATCTCAAACTTTCACTCCAACTCACAGAATTATTGTAAATACAGAGCCATTAAAGCAGTGGGTATTAATCTTTTCCCCCACATATCCAAAGTTGTAATTATTGATCCCTTAAAGGAGAAGGTGTCAGACGTTCGTGCCCACTTCCAAAAATGTTGCACATACAGACACCTGAAAGCACTGGGTCTGAATCTTTTTCTTTACTCTCCTCACATTATTGTATTTAAAAAGAAATTAAAGCAGTGGGTCTAAACCTTTCGCACCTACTCACAAAAATATTGTAAATACAGAGCAATTAAAACAGTGGATCCTAACCTTTCATGTCCAATCCCCACATTATTGTATATAAAGAGACCATAAAGCAAAGGATCTCAATCTTTTCTTCCAACACACAGAAATATTGTAAATACATAGACATGGAAGCAGTGAGTATCAATCCTTTTTAAACCCAAACACCCGAAGTTTTAAATATTGATCCCTTAAAGGAGAAGGTCTCAGACATTCGTACCCACTTCCAAAAATGTTCTTTGGACAGAGACCTGAAAGCAGTGGGTCTGATCCTTTTTCTTTACTCTCCTCACATTATTGTATATAAAAAGAAATTAAAGCAGTGGGTGTCAACCTTTTGCACCTATTAACAAAAATATTGTAAATACAGAGCAATTAAAGCAGTAGATCCTAACCTTACATGTCCAATCCCCACATTATTGTATATAAAGAGATCATAAAGCAAAGGATCTCAACCTTTCCTTCCATCTCACAGAAATATTGTAAATACATAGACATGGAAGCAGTGAGTATCAATCTTTTTTAAACCCACACACCCGAAGTTGTAAATATTGATACCTTATGGAGAGCATCTCATACTTTCGTGACCACTACCCAAAATATTGTATATAGAGTGACTTTAAAGAAGTGGGTGTCACGATTTACCCCCAACAACCCAAAATATTGCATAGAGAGAGACATCAAAGCATTAGGTCTGAAACTACCCCCCAACACCCCAAAATATT
This sequence comes from Narcine bancroftii, assembly GCF_036971445.1. Lineage (NCBI taxonomy): Eukaryota > Metazoa > Chordata > Chondrichthyes > Torpediniformes > Narcinidae > Narcine > Narcine bancroftii. The sequence goes on from NW_027211801.1 coordinate 1,804,725, forward strand.
GCATAGACAGAGACATCAAAGCATTAGGTCTGAAACTTTTCCCCATTCCCCACAATATTGAATATAAAAAGATCTAAATTCAGTGCCTATCAATCTTTTTCTCTCTCCTACCCACAAAGTTGTAAATATTGAGCAACTAAAGTAATGGATTTCAACCTTTCATGTCCAATTCCCACATTACTGTACATAAAGTGACCTTAAAGTAGAGGATCTCAACCTTTCCCTCCAACTCACAGAATTATTGTAAATACAGAGCCATGAAAGCAGTGGGTATTAATAATTTTCCCCCCCACCCAAAGTTGTAAATATTGATCCTTTAAAGGAGGGGGTCTCCAAATTCCATGCCCACTTCCCAAAATATTGAATATACAGAGACCTGAGAGCAGTGCGTTTCAAATTTCCCACCTACTCAAAAAAATATTGGAAATAAAGATTCATTGAAACAGTGGGTATTAATCTTTTTCCCCCACCCACCCAAAGTTCGAAATATATTGTAAATACAGACACATTAAAGCAATGGATCTCAACCTTTCATGTCCAATTCCCACATTACTGTAAATAAAGAGATTAAAGTAGAGGATCTCAAACTTTCACTCCAACTCACAGAATTATTGTAAATACAGAGCCATTAAAGCAGTGGGTATTAATCTTTTCCCCCACATACCCAAAGTTGTAATTATTGATCCCTTAAAGGAGAGGGTGTCAGACGTTCGTGCCCACTTCCAAAAATGTTGCACATACAGACACCTGAAAGCACTGGGTCTGAATCTTTTTCTTTACTCTCCTCACATTATTGTATTTAAAAAGAAATTAAAGCAGTGGGTCTCAACCTTTCGCACCTACTCACAAAAATATTGTAAATACAGAGCAATTAAAACAGTGGATCCTAACCTTTCATGTCCAATCCCCACATTATTGTATATAAAGAGACCATAAAGCAATGAATCTCAATCTTTTCTTCCAACACACAGAAATATTGTAAATACATAGACATGGAAGCAGTGAGTATCAATCTTTTTTAAACCCAAACACCCGAAGTTGTAAATATTGATCCCTTAAAGGAGAAGGTCTCAGACATTCGTACCCACTTCCAAAAATGTTCTTTGGACAGAGACCTGAAAGCAGTGGGTCTGATCCTTTTTCTTTACTCTCCTCACATTATTGTATATAAAAAGAAATTAAAGCAGTGGGTCTCAACCTTTTGCACCTACTCACAAAAATATTGTAAATACAGAGCAATTAAAACAGTGGATCCTAACCTTTCATGTCCAATCCCCACATTATTGTATATAAAGAGACCATAAAGCAATGAATCTCAACCTTTCCTTCCATCTCACAGAAATATTGTAAATACATAGACATGGAAGCAGTGAGTATCAATCTTTTTTAAACCCACACACCCGAAGTTGTAAATATTGATCCCTTATGGAGAGCATCTCATACTTTCGTGACCACTACCCAAAATATTGTATATAGAGTGACTTTAAAGAAGTGGGTGTCACGATTTACCCCCAACAACCCAAAATATTGCATAGAGAGAGACATCAAAGCATTAGGTCTGAAACTACCCCCCAACACCCCAAAATATTGCATAGACAGAGACATCAAAGCATTAGGTCTGAAACTTTTCCCCATTCCCCACAATATTGAATATAAAAAGATCTAAATTCAGTGCCTATCAATCTTTTTCTCTCTCCTACCTACAAAGTTGTAAATATTGAGCAACTAAAGTAATGGATTTCAACCTTTCATGTCCAATTCCCACATTACTGTACATAAAGTGACCTTAAAGTAGAGGATCTCAACCTTTCCCTCCAAGTCACAGAATTATTGTAAATACAGAGCCATGAAAGCAGTGGGTATTAATAATTTCCCCCCCCACCCAAAGTTGTAAATATTGATCCTTTAAAGGAGGGGGTCTCCAAATTCCATGCCCACTTCCCAAAATATTGAATATACAGAGACCTGAGAGCAGTGCGTTTCAAATTTCCCACCTACTCAAAAAAATATTGGAAATAAAGATTCATTGAAACAGTGGGTATTAATCTTTTTCCCCCACCCACCCAAAGTTCCAAATATATTGTAAATACAGACACATTAAAGCAATGGATCTCAACCTTTCATGTCCAATTCCCACATAACAGTACATAAAGAGACCTTAAAGTAGAGGATCTCAACCTTTCCCTCCAACTCACAGAATTATTGTAAATACAGAGCCATGAAAGCAGTGGGTTTTAATCTTTTTCCCCTACACACCCAAAGTGGTAAATATTGATCCCTTAAAGGAGAGGGTGTCAGACATTCGTGCCCACTTCCAAAAATATTGTAAAGACAGACACCTGAAAGCTGAGTGTCTTATCCTTTTTTTTTACTCTCCTCACATTATTGTATATAAAAAGAAATTAAAGCAGTGGGTCTCAATCTTTCGCACCTACTCACAAAAATATTGTAAATACATAGCCATTAAAGCAGTGGATGTCAACTTTTCATGTCGAATCCCCACATTATGGTATATAAAGAGACCATAAAGCAAAGGATCTCAATCTTTTCTTCCAACTCACAGAAATATTGTAAATGCATAGACATGGAAGCAGTGAGTATCAATCTTTTTTAAACCCACACATTCGAAGTTGTAAATATTGATCCCTTATGGAGAGCGTCTCATACTTTCGTGACCACTCCCCAAAATATTGTATATAGAGTGACTTTAAAGTAGTGGGTGTCACGATTTACCCCAACAACCCAAAATATTGCATAGACAGAGACATCAAAGCATTAGGTCTGAAATCTTTCCCCCATTCCCCACAATATTGAATATAAAAAGATCTAAATTCAGTGCCTATTAATCTTTTTCTCTCTCCTACCCACAAAGTTGTAAATATTGAGCAACTAAAGCAATGGATTTCAACCTTTCATGTCCAATTCCCACATTACTGTACATAAAGTGTCCTTAAAGTAGAGGATCTCAACCTTTCCCTCCAAGTCAAAGAATTATTGTAAATACAGAGCCATGAAAGCAGTGGGTATTAATAATTTCCCCCCCCACCCAAAGTTGTAAATATTGATCCTTTAAAGGAGGGGGTCTCCAAATTCCATGCCCACTTCCCAAAATATTGAATATACAGAGACCTGAGAGCAGTGCGTTTCAAATTTCCCACCTACGCAAAAAAATATTGGAAATAAAGATTCATTGAAACAGTGGGTATTAATCTTTTTCCCCCACCCACCCAAAGTTCCAAATATATTGTAAATACAGACACATTAAAGCAATGGATCTCAACCTTTCATGTCCAATTCCCACATTACTGTACATAAAGAGATTAAAGTAGAGGATCTCAAACTTTCACTCCAACTCACAGAATTATTGTAAATACAGAGCCATTAAAGCAGTGGGTATTAATCTTTTCCCCCACATATCCAAAGTTGTAATTATTGATCCCTTAAAGGAGAGGGTGTCAGACGTTCGTGCCCACTTCCAAAAATGTTGCACATACAGACACCTGAAAGCACTGGGTCTGAATCTTTTTCTTTACTCTCCTCACATTATTGTATTTAAAAAGAAATTAAAGCAGTGGGTCTAAACCTTTCGCACCTACTCACAAAAATATTGTAAATACAGAGCAATTAAAACAGTGGATCATAACCTTTCATGTCCAATCCCCACATTATTGTATATAAAGAGACCATAAAGCAAAGGACTCAATCTTTTCTTCCAACACACAGAAATATTGTAAATACATAGACATGGAAGCAGTGAGTATCAATCCTTTTTAAACCCAAACACCCGAAGTTTTAAATATTGATCCCTTAAAGGAGAAGGTCTCAGACATTCGTACCCACTTCCAAAAATGTTCTTTGGACAGAGACCTGAAAGCAGTGGGTCTGATCCTTTTTCTTTACTCTCCTCACATTATTGTATATAAAAAGAAATTAAAGCAGTGGGTGTCAACCTTTTGCACCTATTAACAAAAATATTGTAAATACAGAGCAATTAAAGCAGTGGATCCTAACCTTACATGTCCAATCCCCACATTATTGTATATAAAGAGACCATAAAGCAAAGGATCTCAACCTTTCCTTCCATCTCACAGAAATATTGTAAATACATAGACATGGAAGCAGTGAGTATCAATCTTTTTTAAACCCACACGCCCGAAGTTGTAAATATTGATCCCTTATGGAGAGCATCTCATACTTTCGTGACCACTACCCAAAATATTGTATATAGAGTGACTTTAAAGAAGTGGGTGTCACGATTTACCCCCAACAACCCAAAATATTGCATAGAGAGAGACATCAAAGCATTAGGTCTGAAATCTTTCCCCCATTCCCCACAATATTGAATATAAAAAGATTTAAATTCAGTGCCTATCAATCTTTTTCTCTCTCCTACCCACAAAGTTGTAAATATTGAGCAACTAAAGCAATGGATTTCAACCTTTCATGTCCAATTCCCACATTACTGTACATAAAGTGACCTTAAAGTAGAGGATCTCAACCTTTCCCTCCAAGTCACAGAATTATTGTAAATACAGAGCCATGAAAGCAGTTGGTATTAATAATTTTCCCCCCCACCCAAAGTTGTAAATATTGATCCTTTAAAGGAGGGGGTCTCCAAATTCCATTCCCACTTCCCAAAATATTGAATATACAGAGACCTGAGAGCAGTGCGTTTCAAATTTCCCACCTACTCAAAAAAATATTGGAAAGAAAGATTCATTGAAACAGTGGGTATTAATCTTTTTCCCCCCACCCAACCAAAGTTCGAAATATATTGTAAATACAGACACATTAAAGCAATGGATCTCAACCTTTCATGTCCAATTCCTACATAACTGTACATAAAGAGATTAAAGTAGAGGATCTCAAACTTTCACTCCAACTCACAGAATTATTGTAAATACAGAGCCATTAAAGCAGTGGGTATTAATCTTTTCCCCCACATACCCAAAGTTGTAATTATTGATCCCTTAAAGGAGAGGGTGTCAGACTTTCGTGCCCACTTCCAAAAATATTGTAAAGACAGACACCTGAAAGCTGAGGGTCTTATCCTTTTTTTTTACTCTCCTCACATTATTGTATATAAAAAGAAATTAAAGCAGTGGGTCTCAATCTTTCGCACCTACTCACAAAAATATTGTAAATACATAGCCATTAAAGCAGTGGATCTCAACCTTTCATGTCGAATCCCCACATTATTGTATATAAAGAGACCATAAAGCAAAGGATCTCAATCTTTTCTTCCAACTCACAGAAATATTGTAAATGCATAGACATGGAAGCAGTGAGTATCAATCTTTTTTAAACCCACACATTCGAAGTTGTAAATATTGATCCCTTATGGAGAGCGTCTCATACTTTCGTGAACACTCCCCAAAATATTGTATGTAGAGTGACTTTAAAGTAGTGGGTGTCACGATTTACCCCAACAACCCAAAATATTGCATAGACAGAGACATCAAAGCATTAGGTCTGAAATCTTTCCCCCATTCCCCACAATATTGAATATAAAAAGATCTAAATTCAGTGCCTATTAATCTTTTTCTCTCTCCTACCCACAAAGTTGTAAATATTGAGCAACTAAAGCAATGGATTTCAACCTTTCATGTCCAATTCCCACATTACTGTACATAAAGTGTCCTTAAAGTAGAGGATCTCAACCTTTCCCTCCAAGTCACAGAATTATTGTAAATACAGAGCCATGAAAGCAGTGGGTATTAATAATTTTCCCCCCCACCCAAAGTTGTAAATATTGATCCTTTAAAGGAGGGGGTCTCCAAATTCCATGCCCACTTCCCAAAATATTGAATATACAGAGACCTGAGAGCAGTGCGTTTCAAATTTCCCACCTACGCAAAAAAATATTGGAAATAAAGATTCATTGAAACAGTGGGTATTAATCTTTTTCCCCCACCCACCCAAAGTTCCAAATATATTGTAAATACAGACACATTAAAGCAATGGATCTCAACCTTTCAAGTCCAATTCCCACATTACTGTACATAAAGAGATTAAAGTAGAGGATCTCAAACTTTCACTCCAACTCACAGAATTATTGTAAATACAGAGCCATTAAAGCAATGGGTATTAATCTTTTCCCCCACATATCCAAAGTTGTAATTATTGATCCCTTAAAGGAGAGGGTGTCAGACGTTCGTGCCCACTTCCAAAAATGTTGCACATACAGACACCTGAAAGCACTGGGTCTGAATCTTTTTCTTTACTCTCCTCACATTATTGTATTTAAAAAGAAATTAAAGCAGTGGGTCTAAACCTTTCGCACCTACTCACAAAAATATTGTAAATACAGAGCAATTAAAACAGTGGATCCTAACCTTTCATGTCCAATCCCCACATTATTGTATATAAAGAGACCATAAAGCAAAGGATCTCAATCTTTACTTCCAACACACAGAAATATTGTAAATACATAGACATGGAAGCAATGAGTATCAATCTTTTTTAAACCCAAACACCCGAAGTTGTAAATATTGATCCCTTAAAGGAGAAGGTCTCAGACATTCGTACCCACTTCCAAAAATGTTCTTTGGACAGAGACTTGAAAGCAGTGGGTCTGATCCTTTTTCTTTACTCTCCTCACATTATTGTATATAAAAAGAAATTAAAGCAGTGGGTGTCAACCTTTTGCACCTATTAACAAAAATATTGTAAATACAGAGCAATTAAAGCAGTGGATCCTAACCTTACATGTCCAATCCCCACATTATTGTATATAAAGAGATCATAAAGCAAAGGATCTCAACCTTTCCTTCCATCTCACAGAAATATTGTAAATACATAGACATGGAAGCAGTGAGTAACAATCTTTTTTAAACCCACACACCCGAAGTTGTAAATATTGATCCCTTATGGAGAGCATCTCATACTTTCGTGACCACTACCCAAAATATTGTATATAGAGTGACTTTAAAGAAGTGGGTGTCACGATTTACCCCCAACAACCCAAAATATTGCATAGAGAGAGACATCAAAGCATTAGGTCTGAAACTAACCCCCAACACCCCAAAATATTGCATAGACAGAGACATCAAAGCATTAGGTCTGAAACTTTTCCCCATTCCCCACAATATTGAATATAAAAAGATCTAAATTCAGTGCCTATCAATCTTTTTCTCTCTCCTACCCACAAAGTTGTAAATATTGAGCAACTAAAGTAATGGATTTCAACCTTTCATGTCCAATTCCCACATTACTGTACATAAAGTGACCTTAAAGTAGAGGATCTCAACCTTTCCCTCCAAGTCACAGAATTATTGTAAATACAGAGCCATGAAAGCAGTGGGTATTAATAATTTTCCCCCCCACCCAAAGTTGTAAATATTGATCCTTTAAAGGAGGGGGTCTCCAAATTCCATGCCCACTTCCCAAAATATTGAATATACAGAGACCTGAGAGCAGTGCGTTTCAAATTTCCCACCTACTCAAAAAAATATTGGAAATAAAGATTCATTGAAACAGTGGGTATTAATCTTTTTCCCCCACCCACCCAAAGTTCCAAATATATTGTAAATACAGACACATTAAAGCAATGGATCTCAACCTTTCATGTCCAATTCCCACATTACAGTACATAAAGAGACCTTAAAGTAGAGGATCTCAACCTTTCCCTCCAACTCACAGAATTATTGTAAATACAGAGCCATGAAAGCAGTGGGTTTTAATCCTTTTCCCCTACACACCCAAAGTGGTAAATATTGATCCCTTAAAGGAGAGGGTGTCAGACTTTCGTGCCCACTTCCAAAAATATTGTAAAGACAGACACCTGAAAGCTGAGGTTCTTATCCTTTTTTTTTACTCTCCTCACATTATTGTATATAAAAAGAAATTAAAGCAGTGGGTCTCAATCTTTCGCACCTACTCACAAAAATATTGTAAATACATAGCCATTAAAGCAGTGGATCTCAACCTTTCATGTCGAATCCCCACATTATTGTATATAAAGAGACCATAAAGCAAAGGATCTCAATCTTTTCTTCCAACTCACAGAAATATTGTAAATGCATAGACATGGAAGCAGTGAGTATCAATCTTTTTTAAACCCACACATTCGAAGTTGTAAATATTGATCCCTTATGGAGAGCGTCTCATACTTTCGTGACCACTCCCCAAAATATTGTATATAGAGTGACTTTAAAGTAGTGGGTGTCACGATTTACCCCAACAACCCAAAATATTGCATAGACAGAGACATCAAAGCATTAGGTCTGAAATCTTTCCCCCATTCCCCACAATATTGAATATAAAAAGATCTAAATTCAGTGCCTATTAATCTTTTTCTCTCTCCTACCCACAAAGTTGTAAATATTGAGCAACTAAAGCAATGGATTTCAACCTTTCATGTCCAATTCCCACATTACTGTACATAAAGTGTCCTTAAAGTAGAGGATCTCAACCTTTCCCTCCAAGTCACAGAATTATTGTAAATACAGAGCCATGAAAGCAGTGGGTATTAATAATTTTCCCCCCCACCCAAAGTTGTAAATATTGATCCTTTAAAGGAGGGGGTCTCCAAATTCCATGCCCACTTCCCAAAATATTGAATATACAGAGACCTGAGAGCAGTGCGTTTCAAATTTCCCACCTACGCAAAAAAATATTGGAAATAAAGATTCATTGAAACAGTGGGTATTAATCTTTTTCCCCCACCCACCCAAAGTTCCAAATATATTGTAAATACAGACACATTAAAGCAATGGATCTCAACCTTTCATGTCCAATTCCCACATTACTGTACATAAAGAGATTAAAGTAGAGGATCTCAAACTTTCACTCCAACTCACAGAATTATTGTAAATACAGAGCCATTAAAGCAGTGGGTATTAATCTTTTCCCCCACATATCCAAAGTTGTAATTATTGATCCCTTAAAGGAGAGGGTGTCAGACGTTCGTGCCCACTTCCAAAAATGTTGCACATACAGACACCTGAAAGCACTGGGTCTGAATCTTTTTCTTTACTCTCCTCACATTATTGTATTTAAAAAGAAATTAAAGCAGTGGGTCTAAACCTTTCGCACCTACTCACAAAAATATTGTAAATACAGAGCAATTAAAACAGTGGATCCTAACCTTTCATGTCCAATCCCCACATTATTGTATATAAAGAGACCATAAAGCAAAGGATCTCAATCTTTACTTCCAACACACAGAAATATTGTAAATACATAGACATGGAAGCAGTGAGTATCAATCTTTTTTAAACCCAAACACCCGAAGTTGTAAATATTGATCCCTTAAAGGAGAAGGTCTCAGACATTCGTACCCACTTCCAAAAATGTTCTTTGGACAGAGACTTGAAAGCAGTGGGTCTGATCCTTTTTCTTTACTCTCCTCACATTATTGTATATAAAAAGAAATTAAAGCAGTGGGTGTCAACCTTTTGCACCTATTAACAAAAATATTGTAAATACAGAGCAATTAAAGCAGTGGATCCTAACCTTACATGTCCAATCCCCACATTATTGTATATAAAGAGATCATAAAGCAAAGGATCTCAACCTTTCCTTCCATCTCACAGAAATATTGTAAATACATAGACATGGAAGCAGTGAGTATCAATCTTTTTTTAAACCCACACACCCGAAGTTGTAAATATTGATCCCTTATGGAGAGCATCTCATACTTTCGTGACCACTACCCAAAATATTGTATATAGAGTGACTTTAAAGAAGTGGGTGTCACGATTTACCCCCAACAACCCAAATTATTGCATAGAGAGAGACATCAAAGCATTAGGTCTGAAACTAACCCACAACACCCCAAAATATTGCATAGACAGAGACATCAAAGCATTAGGTCTGAAACTTTTCCCCATTCCCCACAATATTGAATATAAAAAGATCTAAATTCAGTGCCTATCAATCTTTTTCTCTCTCCTACCCACAAAGTTGTAAATATTGAGCAACTAAAGCAATGGATTTCAACCTTTCATGTCCAATTCCCACATTACTGTACATAAAGTGACCTTAAAGTAGAGGATCTCAACCTTTCCCTCCAAGTCACAGAATTATTGTAAATACAGAGCCATGAAAGCAGTTGGTATTAATAATTTTCCCCCCCACCCAAAGTTGTAAATATTGATCCTTTTAAGGAGGGGGTCTCCAAATTCCATTCCCACTTCCCAAAATATTGAATATACAGAGACCTGAGAGCAGTGCGTTTCAAATTTCCCACCTACTCAAAAAAATATTGGAAATAAAGATTCATTGAAACAGTGGGTGTTAATCTATTTCCCCCACCCACCCAAAGTTCGAAATATATTGTAAATACAGACACATTAAAGCAATGGATCTCAACCTTTCATGTCCAATTCCCACATTACTGTACATAAAGAGATTAAAGTAGAGGATCTCAAACTTTCACTCCAACTCACAGAATTATTGTAAATACAGAGCCATTAAAGCAGTGGGTATTAATCTTTTCCCCCACATACCCAAAGTTGTAATTATTGATCCCTTAAAGGAGAGGGTGTCAGACGTTCGTGCCCACTTCCAAAAATGTTGCACATACAGACACCTGAAATCACTGAGTCTGAATCTTTTTCTTTACTCAACTCACATTATTATATTTAAAAAGAAATTAAAGCAGTGGGTCTCAACCTTTCGCACCTACTCACAAAAATATTGTAAATACAGACCAATTAAAACAGTGGATCCTAACCTTTCATGTCCAATCCCCACATTATTGTATATAAAGAGTCCATAAAGCAATGAATCTCAATCTTTTCTTCCAACACACAGAAATATTGTAAATACATAGACATGGAAGCAGTGAGTATCAATCTTTTTTAAACCCAAACACCCGAAGTTGTAAATATTGATCCCTTAAAGGAGAAGGTCTTAGACATTCGTACCCACTTCCAAAAATGTTCTTTGGACAGAGACTTGAAAGCAGTGGGTCTGATCCTTTTTCTTTACTCTCCTCACATTATTGTATATAAAAAGAAATTAAAGCAGTGGGTGTCAACCTTTTGCACCTATTAACAAAAATATTGTAAATACAGAGCAATTAAAGCAGTGGATCCTAACCTTACATGTCCAATCCCCACATTATTGTATATAAAGAGATCATAAAGCAAAGGATCTCAACCTTTCCTTCCATCTCACAGAAATATTGTAAATACATAGACATGGAAGCAGTGAGTAACAATCTTTTTTAAACCCACACACCCGAAGTTGTAAATATTGATCCCTTATGGAGAGCATCTCATACTTTCGTGACCACTACCCAAAATATTGTATATAGAGTGACTTTAAAGAAGTGGGTGTCACGATTTACCCCCAACAACCCAAAATATTGCATAGAGAGAGACATCAAAGCATTAGGTCTGAAACTAACCCCCAACACCCCAAAATATTGCATAGACAGAGACATCAAAGCATTAGGTCTGAAACTTTTCCCCATTCCCCACAATATTGAATATAAAAAGATCTAAATTCAGTGCCTATCAATCTTTTTCTCTCTCCTACCCACAAAGTTGTAAATATTGAGCAACTAAAGTAATGGATTTCAACCTTTCATGTCCAATTCCCACATTACTGTACATAAAGTGACCTTAAAGTAGAGGATCTCAACCTTTCCCTCCAAGTCACAGAATTATTGTAAATACAGAGCCATGAAAGCAGTGGGTATTAATAATTTCCCCCCCCACCCAAAGTTGTAAATATTGATCCTTTAAAGGAGGGGGTCTCCAAATTCCATGCCCACTTCCCAAAATATTGAATATACAGAGACCTGAGAGCAGTGCGTTTCAAATTTCCCACCTACTCAAAAAAATATTGGAAATAAAGATTCATTGAAACAGTGGATATTAATCTATTTCCCCCACCCACCCAAAGTTCCAAATATATTGTAAATACAGACACATTAAAGCAATGGATCTCAACCTTTCATGTCCAATTCCCACATTACAGTACATAAAGAGACCTTAAAGTAGAGGATCTCAACCTTTCCCTCCAACTCACAGAATTATTGTAAATACAGAGCCATGAAAGCAGTGGGTTTTAATCTTTTTTCCCTACACACCCAAAGTGGTAAATATTGATCCCTTAAAGGAGAGGGTGTCAGACTTTCGTGCCCACTTCCAAAAATATTGTAAAGACAGACTCCTGAAAGCTGAGGGTCTTATCCTTTTTTTTTACTCTCCTCACATTATTGTATACAAAAAGAAATTAAAGGAGTGGGTCTCAAACTTTTGCACCTATTAACAAAAATATTGTAAATACAGAGCAATTAATGCAGTGGATCCTAACCTTACATGTCCAATCCCCACATTATTGTATATAAAGAGATCATAAAGCAAAGGATCTCAACCTTTCCTTCCATCTCACAGAAATATTGTAAATACATAGACATGGAAGCAGTGAGTATCAATCTTTTTTAAACCCACACACCCGAAGTTGTAAATATTGATCCCTTATGGAGAGCATCTCATACTTTCGTGACCACTACCCAAAATATTGTATATAGAGTGACTTTAAAGAAGTGGGTGTCACGATTTACCCCCAACAACCCAAAATATTGCATAGAGAGAGACATCAAAGCATTAGGTCTGAAACTACCCCCCAACACCCCAAAATATTGCATAGACAGAGACATCAAAGCATTAGGTCTGAAACTACCCCCGAACACCCCAAAATATTGCATAGACAGAGACATCAAAGCATTAGGTCTGAAACTTTTCCCCATTCCCCACAATATTGAATATAAAAAGATCTAAATTCAGTGCCTATCAATCTTTTTCTCTCTCCTACCCACAAAGTTGTAAATATTGAGCAACTAAAGCAATGGATTTCAACCTTTCATGTCCAATTCCCACATTACTGTACATAAAGTGACCTTAAAGTAGAGGATCTCAACCTTTCCCTCCAAGTCACAGAATTATTGTAAATACAGAGCCATGAAAGCAGTTGGTATTAATAATTTTCCCCCCCACCCAAAGTTGTAAATATTGATCCTTTTAAGGAGGGGGTCTCCAAATTCCATTCCCACTTCCCAAAATATTGAATATACAGAGACCTGAGAGCAGTGCGTTTCAAATTTCCCACCTACTCAAAAAAATATTGGAAATAAAGATTCATTGAAACAGTGGGTGTTAATCTATTTCCCCCACCCACCCAAAGTTCGAAATATATTGTAAATACAGACACATTAAAGCAATGGATCTCAACCTTTCATGTCCAATTCCCACATTACTGTACATAAAGAGATTAAAGTAGAGGATCTCAAACTTTCACTCCAACTCACAGAATTATTGTAAATACAGAGCCATTAAAGCAGTGGGTATTAATCTTTTCCCCCACATACCCAAAGTTGTAATTATTGATCCCTTAAAGGAGAGGGTGTCAGACGTTCGTGCCCACTTCCAAAAATGTTGCACATACAGACACCTGAAAGCACTGAGTCTGAATCTTTTTCTTTACTCAACTCACATTATTATATTTAAAAAGAAATTAAAGCAGTGGGTCTCAACCTTTCGCACCTACTCACAAAAATATTGTAAATACAGAGCAATTAAAACAGTGGATCCTAACCTTTCATGTCCAATCCCCACATTATTGTATATAAAGAGTCCATAAAGCAATGAATCTCAATCTTTTCTTCCAACACACAGAAATATTGTAAATACATAGACATGGAAGCAGTGAGTATCAATCTTTTTTAAACCCAAACACCCGAAGTTGTAAATATTGATCCCTTAAAGGAGAAGGTCTTAGACATTCGTACCCACTTCCAAAAATGTTCTTTGGACAGACACCTGAAAGCAGTGGGTCTGATCCTTTTTCTTTACTCTCCTCACATTATTGTATATAAAAAGAAATTAAAGCAGTGGGTGTCAACCTTTTGCACCTATTAACAAAAATATTGTAAATACAGAGCAATTAAAGCAGTGGATCCGAACCTTACATGTCCAATCCCCACATTATTGTATATAAAGAGATCATAAAGCAAAGGATCTCAACCTTTCCTTCCATCTCACAGAAATATTGTAAATACATAGACATGGAAGCAGTGAGTATCAATCTTTTTTAAACCCACACACCCGAAGTTGTAAATATTGATCCCTTATGGAGAGCATCTCATACTTTCGTGACCACTACCCAAAATATTGTATATAGAGTGACTTTAAAGAAGTGGGTGTCACGATTTACCCCCAACAACCCAAAATATTGCATAGAGAGAGACATCAAAGCATTAGGTCTGAAACTACCCCCCAACACCCCAAAATATTGCATAGACAGAGACATCAAAGCATTAGGTCTGAAACGTTTCCCCATTCCCCACAATATTGAATATAAAAAGATCTAAATTCAGTGCCTATCAATCTTTTTCTCTCTCCTACCCACAAAGTTGTAAATATTGAGCAACTAAAGTAATGGATTTCAACCTTTCATGTCCAATTCCCACATTACTGTACATAAAGTGACCTTAAAGTAGAGGATCTCAACCTTTCCCTCCAAGTCACAGAATTATTGTAAATACAGAGCCATGAAAGCAGTGGGTATTAATAATTTTCCCCCCCACCCAAAGTTGTAAATATTGATCCTTTAAAGGAGGGGGTCTCCAAATTCCATGCCCACTTCCCAAAATATTGAATATACAGAGACCTGAGAGCAGTGCGTTTCAAATTTCCCACCTACTCAAAAAAATATTGGAAATAAAGATTCATTGAAACAGTGGGTATTAATCTTTTTCCCCCACCCACCCAAAGTTCCAAATATATTGTAAATACAGACACATTAAAGCAATGGATCTCAACCTTTCATGTCCAATTCCCACATTACAGTACATAAAGAGACCTTAAAGTAGAGGATCTCAACCTTTCCCTCCAACTCACAGAATTATTGTAAATACAGAGCCATGAAAGCAGTGGGTTTTAATCTTTTTCCCCTACACACCCAAAGTGGTAAATATTGATCCCTTAAAGGAGAGGGTGTCAGACTTTCGTGCCCACTTCCAAAAATATTGTAAAGACAGACACCTGAAAGCTGAGGGTCTTATCCTTTTTTTTTACTCTCCTCACATTATTGTATATAAAAAGAAATTAAAGCAGTGGGTCTCAATCTTTCGCACCTACTCACAAAAATATTGTAAATACATAGCCATTAAAGCAGTGGATCTCAACCTTTCATGTCGAATCCCCACATTATTGAATATAAAGAGACCATAAAGCAAAGGATCTCAATCTTTTCTTCCAACTCACAGAAATATTGTAAATGCATAGATATGGAAGCAGTGAGTATCAATCTTTTTTAAACCCACACATTCGAAGTTGTAAATATTGATCCCTTATGGAGAGCGTCTCATACTTTCGTGACCACTCCCCAAAATATTGTATATAGAGTGACTTTAAAGTAGTGGGTGTCACGATTTACCCCAACAACCCAAAATATTGCATAGACAGAGACATCAAAGCATTAGGTCTGAAATCTTTCCCCCATTCCCCACAATATTGAATATAAAAAGATCTAAATTCAGTGCCTATTAATCTTTTTCTCTCTCCTACCCACAAAGTTGTAAATATTGAGCAACTAAAGCAATGGATTTCAACCTTTCATGTCCAATTCCCACATTACTGTACATAAAGTGTCCTTAAAGTAGAGGATCTCAACCTTTCCCTCCAAGTCACAGAATTATTGTAAATACAGAGCCATGAAAGCAGTGGGTATTAATAATTTTCCCCCCCACCCAAAGTTGTAAATATTGATCCTTTAAAGGAGGGGGTCTCCAAATTCCATGCCCACTTCCCAAAATATTGAATATACAGAGACCTGAGAGCAGTGCGTTTCAAATTTCCCACCTACGCAAAAAAATATTGGAAATAAAGATTCATTGAAACAGTGGGTATTAATCTTTTTCCCCCACCCACCCAAAGTTCCAAATATATTGTAAATACAGACACATTAAAGCAATGGATCTCAACCTTTCATGTCCAATTCCCACATTACTGTACATAAAGAGATTAAAGTAGAGGATCTCAAACTTTCACTCCAACTCACAGAATTATTGTAAATACAGAGCCATTAAAGCAGTGGGTATTAATCTTTTCCCCCACATATCCAAAGTTGTAATTATTGATCCCTTAAAGGAGAGGGTATCAGACGTTCGTGCCCACTTCCAAAAATGTTGCACATACAGACACCTGAAAGCACTGGGTCTGAATCTTTTTCTTTACTCTCCTCACATTATTGTATTTAAAAAGAAATTAAAGCAGTGGGTCTAAACCTTTCGCACCTACTCACAAAAATATTGTAAATACAGAGCAATTAAAACAGTGGATCCTAACCTTTCATGTCCAATCCCCACATTATTGTATATAAAGAGACCATAAAGCAAAGGATCTCCATCTTTACTTCCAACACACAGAAATATTGTAAATACATAGACATGGAAGCAGTGAGTATCAATCTTTTTTAAACCCAAACACCCGAAGTTGTAAATATTGATCCCTTAAAGGAGAAGGTCTCAGACATTCGTACCCACTTCCAAAAATGTTCTTTGGACAGAGACCTGAAAGCAGTGGGTCTGATCCTTTTTCTTTACTCTCCTCACATTATTGTATATAAAAAGAAATTAAAGCAGTGGGTGTCAACCTTTTGCACCTATTAACAAAAATATTGTAAATACAGAGCAATTAAAGCAGTGGATCCTAACCTTACATGTCCAATCCCCACATTATTGTATATAAAGAGATCATAAAGCAAAGGATCTCAACCTTTCCTTCCATCTCACAGAAATATTGTAAATACATAGACATGGTAGCAGTGAGTATCAATCTTTTTTAAACCCACACACCCGAAGTTGTAAATATTGATCCCTTATGGAGAGCATCTCATACTTTGGTGACCACTACCCAAAATATTGTATATAGAGTGACTTTAAAGAAGTGGGTGTCACGATTTACCCCCAACAACCCAAAATATTGCATAGAGAGAGACATCAAAGCATTAGGTCTGAAACTACCCCCCAACACCCCAAAATATTGCATAGACAGAGACATCAAAGCATTAGGTCTGAAACTTTTCCCCATTCCCCACAATATTGAATATAAAAAGATCTAAATTCAGTGCCTATCAATCTTTTTCTCTCTCCTACCCACAAAGTTGTAAATATTGAGCAACTAAAGTAATGGATTTCAACCTTTCATGTCCAATTCCCACATTACTGTACATAAAGTGACCTTAAAGTAGAGGATCTCAACCTTTCCCTCCAACTCACAGAATTATTGTAAATACAGAGCCATGAAAGCAGTGGGTATTAATAATTTTCCCTCCCACCCAAAGTTGTAAATATTGATCCTTTAAAGGAGGGGGTCTCCAAATTCCATGCCCACTTCCCAAAATATTGAATATACAGAGACCTGAGAGCAGTGCGTTTCAAATTTCCCACCTACTCAAAAAAATATTGGAAATAAAGATTCATTGAAACAGTGGGTATTAATCTTTTTCCCCCACCCACCCAAAGTTCCAAATATATTGTAAATACAGACACATTAAAGCAATGGATCTCAACCTTTCATGTCCAATTCCCACATTACAGTACATAAAGAGACCTTAAAGTAGAGGATCTCAACCTTTCCCTCCAACTCACAGAATTATTGTAAATACAGAGCCATGAAAGCAGTGGGTTTTAATCTTTTTTCCCTACACACCCAAAGTGGTAAATATTGATCCCTTAAAGGAGAGGGTGTCAGACTTTCGTGCCCACTTCCAAAAATATTGTAAAGACAGACTCCTGAAAGCTGAGGGTCTTATCCTTTTTTTTTACTCTCCTCACATTATTGTATACAAAAAGAAATTAAAGGAGTGGGTCTCAAACTTTTGCACCTATTAACAAAAATATTGTAAATACAGAGCAATTAATGCAGTGGATCCTAACCTTACATGTCCAATCCCCACATTATTGTATATAAAGAGATCATAAAGCAAAGGATCTCAACCTTTCCTTCCATCTCACAGAAATATTGTAAATACATAGACATGGAAGCAGTGAGTATCAATCTTTTTTAAACCCACACACCCGAAGTTGTAAATATTGATCCCTTATGGAGAGCATCTCATACTTTCGTGACCACTACCCAAAATATTGTATATAGAGTGACTTTAAAGAAGTGGGTGTCACGATTTACCCCCAACAACCCAAAATATTGCATAGAGAGAGACATCAAAGCATTAGGTCTGAAACTACCCCCCAACACCCCAAAATATTGCATAGACAGAGACATCAAAGCATTAGGTCTGAAACTACCCCCGAACACCCCAAAATATTGCATAGACAGAGACATCAAAGCATTAGGTCTGAAACTTTTCCCCATTCCCCACAATATTGAATATAAAAAGATCTAAATTCAGTGCCTATCAATCTTTTTCTCTCTCCTACCCACAAAGTTGTAAATATTGAGCAACTAAAGCAATGGATTTCAACCTTTCATGTCCAATTCCCACATTACTGTACATAAAGTGACCTTAAAGTAGAGGATCTCAACCTTTCCCTCCAAGTCACAGAATTATTGTAAATACAGAGCCATGAAAGCAGTTGGTATTAATAATTTTCCCCCCCACCCAAAGTTGTAAATATTGATCCTTTTAAGGAGGGGGTCTCCAAATTCCATTCCCACTTCCCAAAATATTGAATATACAGAGACCTGAGAGCAGTGCGTTTCAAATTTCCCACCTACTCAAAAAAATATTGGAAATAAAGATTCATTGAAACAGTGGGTGTTAATCTATTTCCCCCACCCACCCAAAGTTCGAAATATATTGTAAATACAGACACATTAAAGCAATGGATCTCAACCTTTCATGTCCAATTCCCACATTACTGTACATAAAGAGATTAAAGTAGAGGATCTCAAACTTTCACTCCAACTCACAGAATTATTGTAAATACAGAGCCATTAAAGCAGTGGGTATTAATCTTTTCCCCCACATACCCAAAGTTGTAATTATTGATCCCTTAAAGGAGAGGGTGTCAGACGTTCGTGCCCACTTCCAAAAATGTTGCACATACAGACACCTGAAAGCACTGAGTCTGAATCTTTTTCTTTACTCAACTCACATTATTATATTTAAAAAGAAATTAAAGCAGTGGGTCTCAACCTTTCGCACCTACTCACAAAAATATTGTAAATACAGAGCAATTAAAACAGTGGATCCTAACCTTTCATGTCCAATCCCCACATTATTGTATATAAAGAGTCCATAAAGCAATGAATCTCAATCTTTTCTTCCAACACACAGAAATATTGTAAATACATAGACATGGAAGCAGTGAGTATCAATCTTTTTTAAACCCAAACACCCGAAGTTGTAAATATTGATCCCTTAAAGGAGAAGGTCTTAGACATTCGTACCCACTTCCAAAAATGTTCTTTGGACAGACACCTGAAAGCAGTGGGTCTGATCCTTTTTCTTTACTCTCCTCACATTATTGTATATAAAAAGAAATTAAAGCAGTGGGTGTCAACCTTTTGCACCTATTAACAAAAATATTGTAAATACAGAGCAATTAAAGCAGTGGATCCGAACCTTACATGTCCAATCCCCACATTATTGTATATAAAGAGATCATAAAGCAAAGGATCTCAACCTTTCCTTCCATCTCACAGAAATATTGTAAATACATAGACATGGAAGCAGTGAGTATCAATCTTTTTTAAACCCACACACCCGAAGTTGTAAATATTGATCCCTTATGGAGAGCATCTCATACTTTCGTGACCACTACCCAAAATATTGTATATAGAGTGACTTTAAAGAAGTGGGTGTCACGATTTACCCCCAACAACCCAAAATATTGCATAGAGACAGACATCAAAGCATTAGGTCTGAAACTACCCCCCAACACCCCAAAATATTGCATAGACAGAGACATCAAAGCATTAGGTCTGAAACGTTTCCCCATTCCCCACAATATTGAATATAAAAAGATCTAAATTCAGTGCCTATCAATCTTTTTCTCTCTCCTACCCACAAAGTTGTAAATATTGAGCAACTAAAGTAATGGATTTCAACCTTTCATGTCCAATTCCCACATTACTGTACATAAAGTGACCTTAAAGTAGAGGATCTCAACCTTTCCCTCCAAGTCACAGAATTATTGTAAATACAGAGCCATGAAAGCAGTGGGTATTAATAATTTTCCCCCCCACCCAAAGTTGTAAATATTGATCCTTTAAAGGAGGGGGTCTCCAAATTCCATGCCCACTTCCCAAAATATTGAATATACAGAGACCTGAGAGCAGTGCGTTTCAAATTTCCCACCTACTCAAAAAAATATTGGAAATAAAGATTCATTGAAACAGTGGGTATTAATCTTTTTCCCCCACCCACCCAAAGTTCCAAATATATTGTAAATACAGACACATTAAAGCAATGGATCTCAACCTTTCATGTCAAATTCCCACATTACAGTACATAAAGAGACCTTAAAGTAGAGGATCTCAACCTTTCCCTCCAACTCACAGAATTATTGTAAATACAGAGCCATGAAAGCAGTGGGTTTTAATCTTTTTCCCCTACACACCCAAAGTGGTAAATATTGATCCCTTAAAGGAGAGGGTGTCAGACTTTCGTGCCCACTTCCAAAAATATTGTAAAGACAGACACCTGAAAGCTGAGGGTCTTATCCTTTTTTTTTACTCTCCTCACATTATTGTATATAAAAAGAAATTAAAGCAGTGGGTCTCAATCTTTCGCACCTACTCACAAAAATATTGTAAATACATAGCCATTAAAGCAGTGGATCTCAACCTTTCATGTCGAATCCCCACATTATTGAATATAAAGAGACCATAAAGCAAAGGATCTCAATCTTTTCTTCCAACTCACAGAAATATTGTAAATGCATAGATATGGAAGCAGTGAGTATCAATCTTTTTTAAACCCACACATTCGAAGTTGTAAATATTGATCCCTTATGGAGAGCGTCTCATACTTTCGTGACCACTCCCCAAAATATTGTATATAGAGTGACTTTAAAGTAGTGGGTGTCACGATTTACCCCAACAACCCAAAATATTGCATAGACAGAGACATCAAAGCATTAGGTCTGAAATCTTTCCCCCATTCCCCACAATATTGAATATAAAAAGATCTAAATTCAGTGCCTATTAATCTTTTTCTCTCTCCTACCCACAAAGTTGTAAATATTGAGCAACTAAAGCAATGGATTTCAACCTTTCATGTCCAATTCCCACATTACTGTACATAAAGTGTCCTTAAAGTAGAGGATCTCAACCTTTCCCTCCAAGTCACAGAATTATTGTAAATACAGAGCCATGAAAGCAGTGGGTATTAATAATTTTCCCCCCCACCCAAAGTTGTAAATATTGATCCTTTAAAGGAGGGGGTCTCCAAATTCCATGCCCACTTCCCAAAATATTGAATATACAGAGACCTGAGAGCAGTGCGTTTCAAATTTCCCACCTACGCAAAAAAATATTGGAAATAAAGATTCATTGAAACAGTGGGTATTAATCTTTTTCCCCCACCCACCCAAAGTTCCAAATATATTGTAAATACAGACACATTAAAGCAATGGATCTCAACCTTTCATGTCCAATTCCCACATTACTGTACATAAAGAGATTAAAGTAGAGGATCTCAAACTTTCACTCCAACTCACAGAATTATTGTAAATACAGAGCCATTAAAGCAGTGGGTATTAATCTTTTCCCCCACATATCCAAAGTTGTAATTATTGATCCCTTAAAGGAGAGGGTATCAGACGTTCGTGCCCACTTCCAAAAATGTTGCACATACAGACACCTGAAAGCACTGAGTCTGAATCTTTTTCTTTACTCAACTCACATTATTGTATTTAAAAAGAAATTAAAGCAGTGGGTCTAAACCTTTCGCACCTACTCACAAAAATATTGTAAATACAGAGCAATTAAAACAGTGGATCCTAACCTTTCATGTCCAATCCCCACATTATTGTATATAAAGAGACCATAAAGCAAAGGATCTCCATCTTTACTTCCAACACACAGAAATATTGTAAATACATAGACATGGAAGCAGTGAGTATCAATCTTTTTTAAACCCAAACACCCGAAGTTGTAAATATTGATCCCTTAAAGGAGAAGGTCTCAGACATTCGTACCCACTTCCAAAAATGTTCTTTGGACAGAGACCTGAAAGCAGTGGGTCTGATCCTTTTTCTTTACTCTCCTCACATTATTGTATATAAAAAGAAATTAAAGCAGTGGGTGTCAACCTTTTGCACCTATTAACAAAAATATTGTAAATACAGAGCAATTAAAGCAGTGGATCCTAACCTTACATGTCCAATCCCCACATTATTGTATATAAAGAGATCATAAAGCAAAGGATCTCAACCTTTCCTTCCATCTCACAGAAATATTGTAAATACATAGACATGGTAGCAGTGAGTATCAATCTTTTTTAAACCCACACACCCGAAGTTGTAAATATTGATCCCTTATGGAGAGCATCTCATACTTTGGTGACCACTACCCAAAATATTGTATATAGAGTGACTTTAAAGAAGTGGGTGTCACGATTTACCCCCAACAACCCAAAATATTGCATAGAGAGAGACATCAAAGCATTAGGTCTGAAACTACCCCCCAACACCCCAAAATATTGCATAGACAGAGACATCAAAGCATTAGGTCTGAAACTTTTCCCCATTCCCCACAATATTGAATATAAAAAGATCTAAATTCAGTGCCTATCAATCTTTTTCTCTCTCCTACCCACAAAGTTGTAAATATTGAGCAACTAAAGTAATGGATTTCAACCTTTCATGTCCAATTCCCACATTACTGTACATAAAGTGACCTTAAAGTAGAGGATCTCAACCTTTCCCTCCAACTCACAGAATTATTGTAAATACAGAGCCATGAAAGCAGTTGGTATTAATAAATTTCGCCCCCACCCAAAGTTGTAAATATTGATCCTTTAAAGGAGGGGGTCTCCAAATTCCATGCCCACTTCCCAAAATATTGAATATACAGAGACCTGAGAGCAGTGCGTTTCAAATTTCCCACCTACTCAAAAAAATATTGGAAATAAAGATTCATTGAAACAGTGGGTATTAATCTTTTTCCCCCACCCACCCAAAGTTCCAAATATATTGTAAATACAGACACATTAAAGCAATGGATCTCAACCTTTCATGTCCAATTCCCACATTACAGTACATAAAGAGACCTTAAAGTAGAGGATCTCAACCTTTCCCTCCAACTCACAGAATTATTGTAAATACAGAGCCATGAAAGCAGTGGGTTTTAATCTTTTTTCCCTACACACCCAAAGTGGTAAATATTGATCCCTTAAAGGAGAGGGTGTCAGACTTTCGTGCCCACTTCCAAAAATATTGTAAAGACAGACTCCTGAAAGCTGAGGGTCTTATCCTTTTTTTTTACTCTCCTCACATTATTGTATACAAAAAGAAATTAAAGGAGTGGGTCTCAAACTTTTGCACCTATTAACAAAAATATTGTAAATACAGAGCAATTAATGCAGTGGATCCTAACCTTACATGTCCAATCCCCACATTATTGTATATAAAGAGATCATAAAGCAAAGGATCTCAACCTTTCCTTCCATCTCACAGAAATATTGTAAATACATAGACATGGAAGCAGTGAGTATCAATCTTTTTTAAACCCACACACCCGAAGTTGTAAATATTGATCCCTTATGGAGAGCATCTCATACTTTCGTGACCACTACCCAAAATATTGTATATAGAGTGACTTTAAAGAAGTGGGTGTCACGATTTACCCCCAACAACCCAAAATATTGCATAGAGAGAGACATCAAAGCATTAGGTCTGAAACTACCCCCCAACACCCCAAAATATTGCATAGACAGAGACATCAAAGCATTAGGTCTGAAACTACCCCCGAACACCCCAAAATATTGCATAGACAGAGACATCAAAGCATTAGGTCTGAAACTTTTCCCCATTCCCCACAATATTGAATATAAAAAGATCTAAATTCAGTGCCTATCAATCTTTTTCTCTCTCCTACCCACAAAGTTGTAAATATTGAGCAACTAAAGCAATGGATTTCAACCTTTCATGTCCAATTCCCACATTACTGTACATAAAGTGACCTTAAAGTAGAGGATCTCAACCTTTCCCTCCAAGTCACAGAATTATTGTAAATACAGAGCCATGAAAGCAGTTGGTATTAATAATTTTCCCCCCCACCCAAAGTTGTAAATATTGATCCTTTTAAGGAGGGGGTCTCCAAATTCCATTCCCACTTCCCAAAATATTGAATATACAGAGACCTGAGAGCAGTGCGTTTCAAATTTCCCACCTACTCAAAAAAATATTGGAAATAAAGATTCATTGAAACAGTGGGTGTTAATCTATTTCCCCCACCCACCCAAAGTTCGAAATATATTGTAAATACAGACACATTAAAGCAATGGATCTCAACCTTTCATGTCCAATTCCCACATTACTGTACATAAAGAGATTAAAGTAGAGGATCTCAAACTTTCACTCCAACTCACAGAATTATTGTAAATACAGAGCCATTAAAGCAGTGGGTATTAATCTTTTCCCCCACATACCCAAAGTTGTAATTATTGATCCCTTAAAGGAGAGGGTGTCAGACGTTCGTGCCCACTTCCAAAAATGTTGCACATACAGACACCTGAAAGCACTGAGTCTGAATCTTTTTCTTTACTCAACTCACATTATTATATTTAAAAAGAAATTAAAGCAGTGGGTCTCAACCTTTCGCACCTACTCACAAAAATATTGTAAATACAGAGCAATTAAAACAGTGGATCCTAACCTTTCATGTCCAATCCCCACATTATTGTATATAAAGAGTCCATAAAGCAATGAATCTCAATCTTTTCTTCCAACACACAGAAATATTGTAAATACATAGACATGGAAGCAGTGAGTATCAATCTTTTTTAAACCCAAACACCCGAAGTTGTAAATATTGATCCCTTAAAGGAGAAGGTCTTAGACATTCGTACCCACTTCCAAAAATGTTCTTTGGACAGACACCTGAAAGCAGTGGGTCTGATCCTTTTTCTTTACTCTCCTCACATTATTGTATATAAAAAGAAATTAAAGCAGTGGGTGTCAACCTTTTGCACCTATTAACAAAAATATTGTAAATACAGAGCAATTAAAGCAGTGGATCCGAACCTTACATGTCCAATCCCCACATTATTGTATATAAAGAGATCATAAAGCAAAGGATCTCAACCTTTCCTTCCATCTCACAGAAATATTGTAAATACATAGACATGGAAGCAGTGAGTATCAATCTTTTTTAAACCCACACACCCGAAGTTGTAAATATTGATCCCTTATGGAGAGCATCTCATACTTTCGTGACCACTACCCAAAATATTGTATATAGAGTGACTTTAAAGAAGTGGGTGTCACGATTTACCCCCAACAACCCAAAATATTGCATAGAGAGAGACATCAAAGCATTAGGTCTGAAACTACCCCCCAACACCCCAAAATATTGCATAGACAGAGACATCAAAGCATTAGGTCTGAAACTTTTCCCCATTCCCCACAATATTGAATATAAAAAGATCTAAATTCAGTGCCTATCAATCTTTTTCTCTCTCCTACCCACAAAGTTGTAAATATTGAGCAACTAAAGTAATGGATTTCAACCTTTCATGTCCAATTCCCACATTACTGTACATAAAGTGACCTTAAAGTAGAGGATCTCAACCTTTCCCTCCAAGTCACAGAATTATTGTAAATACAGAGCCATGAAAGCAGTGGGTATTAATAATTTTCCCCCCCACCCAAAGTTGTAAATATTGATCCTTTAAAGGAGGGGGTCTCCAAATTCCATGCCCACTTCCCAAAATATTGAATATACAGAGACCTGAGAGCAGTGCGTTTCAAATTTCCCACCTACTCAAAAAAATATTGGAAATAAAGATTCATTGAAACAGTGGGTATTAATCTTTTTCCCCCACCCACCCAAAGTTCCAAATATATTGTAAATACAGACACATTAAAGCAATGGATCTCAACCTTTCATGTCCAATTCCCACATTACAGTACATAAAGAGACCTTAAAGTAGAGGATCTCAACCTTTCCCTCCAACTCACAGAATTATTGTAAATACAGAGCCATGAAAGCAGTGGGTTTTAATCTTTTTCCCCTACACACCCAAAGTGGTAAATATTGATCCCTTAAAGGAGAGGGTGTCAGACTTTCGTGCCCACTTCCAAAAATATTGTAAAGACAGACACCTGAAAGCTGAGGGTCTTATCCTTTTTTTTTACTCTCCTCACATTATTGTATATAAAAAGAAATTAAAGCAGTGGGTCTCAATCTTTCGCACCTACTCACAAAAATATTGTAAATACATAGCCATTAAAGCAGTGGATCTCAACCTTTCATGTCGAATCCCCACATTATTGAATATAAAGAGACCATAAAGCAAAGGATCTCAATCTTTTCTTCCAACTCACAGAAATATTGTAAATGCATAGATATGGAAGCAGTGAGTATCAATCTTTTTTAAACCCACACATTCGAAGTTGTAAATATTGATCCCTTATGGAGAGCGTCTCATACTTTCGTGACCACTCCCCAAAATATTGTATATAGAGTGACTTTAAAGTAGTGGGTGTCACGATTTACCCCAACAACCCAAAATATTGCATAGACAGAGACATCAAAGCATTAGGTCTGAAATCTTTCCCCCATTCCCCACAATATTGAATATAAAAAGATCTAAATTCAGTGCCTATTAATCTTTTTCTCTCTCCTACCCACAAAGTTGTAAATATTGAACAACTAAAGCAATGGATTTCAACCTTTCATGTCCAATTCCCACATTACTGTACATAAAGTGTCCTTAAAGTAGAGGATCTCAACCTTTCCCTCCAAGTCACAGAATTATTGTAAATACAGAGCCATGAAAGCAGTGGGTATTAATAATTTTCCCCCCCACCCAAAGTTGTAAATATTGATCCTTTAAAGGAGGGGGTCTCCAAATTCCATGCCCACTTCCCAAAATATTGAATATACAGAGACCTGAGAGCAGTGCGTTTCAAATTTCCCACCTACGCAAAAAAATATTGGAAATAAAGATTCATTGAAACAGTGGGTATTAATCTTTTTCCCCCACCCACCCAAAGTTCCAAATATATTGTAAATACAGACACATTAAAGCAATGGATCTCAACCTTTCATGTCCAATTCCCACATTACTGTACATAAAGAGATTAAAGTAGAGGATCTCAAACTTTCACTCCAACTCACAGAATTATTGTAAATACAGAGCCATTAAAGCAGTGGGTATTAATCTTTTCCCCCACATATCCAAAGTTGTAATTATTGATCCCTTAAAGGAGAGGGTATCAGACGTTCGTGCCCACTTCCAAAAATTTTGCACATACAGACACCTGAAAGCACTGGGTCTGAATCTTTTTCTTTACTCTCCTCACATTATTGTATTTAAAAAGAAATTAAAGCAGTGGGTCTAAACCTTTCGCACCTACTCACAAAAATATTGTAAATACAGAGCAATTAAAACAGTGGATCCTAACCTTTCATGTCCAATCCCCACATTATTGTATATAAAGAGACCATAAAGCAAAGGATCTCCATCTTTACTTCCAACACACAGAAATATTGTAAATACATAGACATGGAAGCAGTGAGTATCAATCTTTTTTAAACCCAAACACCCGAAGTTGTAAATATTGATCCCTTAAAGGAGAAGGTCTCAGACATTCGTACCCACTTCCAAAAATGTTCTTTGGACAGAGACCTGAAAGCAGTGGGTCTGATCCTTTTTCTTTACTCTCCTCACATTATTGTATATAAAAAGAAATTAAAGCAGTGGGTGTCAACCTTTTGCACCTATTAACAAAAATATTGTAAATACAGAGCAATTAAAGCAGTGGATCCTAACCTTACATGTCCAATCCCCACATTATTGTATATAAAGAGATCATAAAGCAAAGGATCTCAACCTTTCCTTCCATCTCACAGAAATATTGTAAATACATAGACATGGTAGCAGTGAGTATCAATCTTTTTTAAACCCACACACCCGAAGTTGTAAATATTGATCCCTTATGGAGAGCATCTCATACTTTGGTGACCACTACCCAAAATATTGTATATAGAGTGACTTTAAAGAAGTGGGTGTCACGATTTACCCCCAACAACCCAAAATATTGCATAGAGAGAGACATCAAAGCATTAGGTCTGAAACTACCCCCCAACACCCCAAAATATTGCATAGACAGAGACATCAAAGCATTAGGTCTGAAACTTTTCCCCATTCCCCACAATATTGAATATAAAAAGATCTAAATTCAGTGCCTATCAATCTTTTTCTCTCTCCTACCCACAAAGTTGTAAATATTGAGCAACTAAAGTAATGGATTTCAACCTTTCATGTCCAATTCCCACATTACTGTACATAAAGTGACCTTAAAGTAGAGGATCTCAACCTTTCCCTCCAACTCACAGAATTATTGTAAATACAGAGCCATGAAAGCAGTGGGTATTAATAATTTTCCCTCCCACCCAAAGTTGTAAATATTGATCCTTTAAAGGAGGGGGTCTCCAAATTCCATGCCCACTTCCCAAAATATTGAATATACAGAGACCTGAGAGCAGTGCGTTTCAAATTTCCCACCTACTCAAAAAAATATTGGAAATAAAGATTCATTGAAACAGTGGGTATTAATCTTTTTCCCCCACCCACCCAAAGTTCCAAATATATTGTAAATACAGACACATTAAAGCAATGGATCTCAACCTTTCATGTCCAATTCCCACATTACAGTACATAAAGAGACCTTAAAGTAGAGGATCTCAACCTTTCCCTCCAACTCACAGAATTATTGTAAATACAGAGCCATGAAAGCAGTGGGTTTTAATCTTTTTCCCCTACACACCCAAAGTGGTAAATATTTATCCCTTAAAGGAGAGGGTGTCAGACTTTCGTGCCCACTTCCAAAAATATTGTAAAGACAGACTCCTGAAAGCTGAGGGTCTTATCCTTTTTCTTTACTCTCCTCACATTATTGTATATAAAAAGAAATTAAAGCAGTGGGTGTCAACCTTTTGCACCTATTAACAAAAATATTGTAAATACAGAGCAATTAAAGCAGTGGATCCTAACCTTACATGTCCAATCCCCACATTATTGTATATAAAGAGATCATAAAGCAAAGGATCTCAACCTTTCCTTCCATCTCACAGAAATATTGTAAATACATAGACATGGAAGCAGTGAGTATCAATCTTTTTTAAACCCACACACCCGAAGTTGTAAATATTGATCCCTTATGGAGAGCATCTCATACTTTCGTGACCACTACCCAAAATATTGTATATAGAGTGACTTTAAAGAAGTGGGTGTCACGATTTACCCCCAACAACCCAAAATATTGCATAGAGAGAGACATCAAAGCATTAGGTCTGAAACTACCCCCCAACACCCCAAAATATTGCATAGACAGAGACATCAAAGCATTAGGTCTGAAACTTTTCCCCATTCCCCACAATATTGAATATAAAAAGATCTAAATTCAGTGCCTATCAATCTTTTTCTCTCTCCTACCCACAAAGTTGTAAATATTGAGCAACTAAAGTAATGGATTTCAACCTTTCATGTCCAATTCCCACATTACTGTACATAAAGTGACCTTAAAGTAGAGGATCTCAACCTTTCCCTCCAAGTCACAGAATTATTGTAAATACAGAGCCATGAAAGCAGTTGGTATTAATAATTTTCGCCCCCACCCAAAGTTGTAAATATTGATCCTTTAAAGGAGGGGGTCTCCAAATTCCATGTCCACTTCCCAAAATATTGAATATACAGAGACCTGAGAGCAGTGCGTTTCAAATTTCCCACCTACTCAAAAAAATATTGGAAATAAAGATTCATTGAAACAGTGGGTATTAATCTTTTTCCCCCACCCACCCAAAGTTCCAAATATATTGTAAATACAGACACATTAAAGCAATGGATCTCAACCTTTCATGTCCAATTCCCACATTACAGTACATAAAGAGACCTTAAAGTAGAGGATCTCAACCTTTCCCTCCAACTCACAGAATTATTGTAAATACAGAGCCATGAAAGCAGTGGGTTTTAATCTTTTTCCCGTACACACCCAAAGTGGTAAATATTGATCCCTTAAAGGAGAGGGTGTCAGACTTTCGTGCCCACTTCCAAAAATATTGTGAAGACAGACTCCTGAAAGCTGAGGGTCTTATCCTTTTTTTTTACTCTCCTCACATTATTGTATATAAAAAGAAATTAAAGGAGTGGGTCTCAACCTTTTGCACCTATTAACAAAAACATTGTAAATACAGAGCAATTAATGCAGTTGATCCTAACCTTACATGTCCAATCCCCACATTATTGTATATAAAGAGATCATAAAGCAAAGGATCTCAACCTTTCCTTCCATCTCACAGAAATATTGTAAATACATAGACATGGAAGCAGTGAGTATCAATCTTTTTTAAACCCACACACCCGAAGTTGTAAATATTCATCCCTTATGGAGAGCATCTCATACTTTCGTGACCACTACCCAAAATATTGTATATAGAGTGACTTTAAAGAAGTGGGTGTCACGATTTACCCCCAACAACCCAAAATATTGCATAGAGAGAGACATCAAAGCATTAGGTCTGAAACTACCCCCCAACACCCCAAAATATTGCATAGACAGAGACATCAAAGCATTAGGTCTGAAACTTTTCCCCATTCCCCACAATATTGAACATAAAAAGATCTAAATTCAGTGCCTATCAATCTTTTTCTCTCTCCTACCCACAAAGTTGTAAATATTGAGCAACTAAAGCAATGGATTTCAACCTTTCATGTCCAATTCCCACATTACTGTACATAAAGTGACCTTAAAGTAGAGGATCTCAACCTTTCCCTCCAAGTCACAGAATTATTGTAAATACAGAGCCATGAAAGCAGTGGGTATTAATAATTTTCGCCCCCACCCAAAGTTGTAAATATTGATCCTTTAAAGGAGGGGGTCTCCAAATTCCATGTCCACTTCCCAAAATATTGAATATACAGAGACCTGAGAGCAGTGCGTTTCAAATTTCCCACCTACTCAAAAAAATATTGGAAATAAAGATTCATTGAAACAGTGGGTATTAATCTTTTTCCCCCACCCACCCAAAGTTCCAAATATATTGTAAATACAGACACATTAAAGCAATGGATCTCAACCTTTCATGTCCAATTCCCACATTACAGTACATAAAGAGACCTTAAAGTAGAGGATCTTAACCTTTCCCTCCAACTCACAGAATTATTGTAAATACAGAGCCATGAAAGCAGTGGGTTTTAATCTTTTTCCCCTACACACCCAAAGTGGTAAATATTGATCCCTTAAAGGAGAGGGTGTCAGACTTTCGTGCCCACTTCCAAAAATATTGTGAAGACAGACTCCTGAAAGCTGAGGGTCTTATCCTTTTTTTTTACTCTCCTCACATTATTGTATATAAAAAGAAATTAAAGGAGTGGGTCTCAACCTTTTGCACCTATTAACAAAAACATTGTAAATACAGAGCAATTAATGCAGTTGATCCTAACCTTACATGTCCAATCCCCACATTATTGTATATAAAGAGATCATAAAGCAAAGGATCTCAACCTTTCCTTCCATCTCACAGAAATATTGTAAATACATAGACATGGAAGCAGTGAGTATCAATCTTTTTTAAACCCACACACCCGAAGTTGTAAATATTCATCCCTTATGGAGAGCATCTCATACTTTCGTGACCACTACCCAAAATATTGTATATAGAGTGACTTTAAAGAAGTGGGTGTCACGATTTACCCCCAACAACCCAAAATATTGCATAGAGAGAGACATCAAAGCATTAGGTCTGAAACTACCCGCCAACACCCCAAAATATTGCATAGACAGAGACATCAAAGCATTAGGTTTGAAACTTTTCCCCATTCCCCACAATATTGAACATAAAAAGATCTAAATTCAGTGCCTATCAATCTTTTTCTCTCTCCTACCCACAAAGTTGTAAATATTGAGCAACTAAAGCAATGGATTTCAACCTTTCATGTCCAATTCCCACATTACTGTACATAAAGTGACCTTAAAGTAGAGGATCTCAACCTTTCCCTCCAAGTCACAGAATTATTGTAAATACAGAGCCATGAAAGCAGTTGGTATTAATAATTTTCCCCCCCACCCAAAGTTGTAAATATTGATCCTTTAAAGGAGGGGGTCTCCAAATTCCATTCCCACTTCCCAAAATATTGAATATACAGAGACCTGAGAGCAGTGCGTTTCAAATTTCCCACCTACTCAAAAAAATATTGGAAATAAAGATTCATTGAAACAGTGGGTATTAATCTTTTTCCCCCACCCACCCAAATTTCGAAATATATTGTAAATACAGACACATTAAAGCAATGGATCTCAACCTTTCATGTCCAATTCCCACATTACTGTACATAAAGAGATTAAAGTAGAGGATCTCAAACTTTCACTCCAACTCACAGAATTATTGTTAATACAGAGCCATTAAAGCAGTGGGTATTAATCTTTTCCCCCACATACCCAAAGTTGTAATTATTGATCCCTTAAAGGAGAGGGTGTCAGACGTTCGTGCCCACTTCCAAAAATGTTGCACTTACAGACACCTGAAAGCACTGAGTCTGAATCTTTTTCTTTACTCAACTCACATTATTGTATTTAAAAAGAAATTAAAGCAGTGGGTCTCAACCTTTCGCACCTACTCACAAAAATATTGTAAATACAGAGCAATTAAAACAGTGGATCCTAACATTTCATGTCCTATCCCCACATTATTGTATATAAAGAGACCATAAAGCAATGCATCTCAATCTTTTCTTCCAACACACAGAAATATTGTAAATACATAGACATGGAAGCAGTGAGTATCAATCTTTTTTAAACCCAAACACCCGAAGTTGTAAATATTGATCCCTTAAAGGAGAAGGTCTTAGACATTCGTACCCACTTCCAAAAATGTTCTTTGGACAGACACCTGAAAGCAGTGGGTCTGATCCTTTTTCTTTACTCTCCTCACATTATTGTATATAAAAAGAAATTAAAGCAGTGGGTGTCAACCTTTTGCACCTATTAACAAAAATATTGTAAATACAGAGCAATTAAAGCAGTGGATCTCAACCTTTCATGTCCAATTCCCACATTACAGTACATAAAGAGACCTTAAAGTAGAGGATCTCAACCTTTCCCTCCAACTCACAGAATTATTGTAAATACAGCCATGAAAGCAGTGGGTTTTAATCTTTTTCCCCTACACACCCAAAGTGGTAAATATTGATCCCTTAAAGGAGAGGGAGTCAGACTTTCGTGCCCACTTCCAAAAATATTTTAAAGACAGACACCTGAAAGCTGAGGGTCTTATCCTTTTTTTTTTACTCTCCTCACATTATTGTATATAAAAAGAAATTAAAGCAGTGGGTCACAATCTTTCGCACCTACTCACAAAAATATTGTAAATACAGAGCCATTAAAGCAGTGGATCTCAACCTTTCATGTCGAATCCCCACATTATTGTATATAAAGAGACCATAAAGCAAAGGATCTCAATCTTTTCTTCCAACTCACAGAAATATTGTAAATGCATAGACATGGAAGCAGTGAGTATCAATCTTTTTTAAACCCACACATTCGAAGTTGTAAATATTGATCCCTTATGGAGAGCGTCTCATACTTTCGTGACCACTCCCCAAAATATTGTATATAGAGTGACTTTAAAGTAGTGGGTGTCACGATTTACCCCAACAACCCAAAATATTGCATAGACAGAGACATCAAAGCATTAGGTCTGAAATCTTTCCCCCACTCCCCAAAATATTGAATATAAAGAGATCTAAATGCAGTGGCTATCAATATTTTTCTCTCTCACTACCACAAAGTTAAAAATATTGAGCCACTAAAGCAATGGATCTCAACCTTTCATGTCCAATTCCCACATTACTGTACATAAAGAGACCTTAAAGTAGAGGTTCTCAACTTTCCCTCCAACTCACAGAATTATTGTAAATACGGAGCCATGAAAGCAGTGGGTATCAATCTTTTTTAAACCCACACACCCAAAGTTGTAAATATTGATACCTTAAAGGAAAGCGTCTCAGACTTTCGTGACCACTACACAAAATATTGTAAATACAGTCACTTTAAAGTAGCGGTTGTCACCCTTTCCCCCCAACACCCCAAAATATTGCATAGACAGAGACATCAAAGCATTAGGTCTGAAACTTTACCCCATTCCCCACAATATTGAATATAAAGAGATCTAAATGCAGTGGCTATCAATATTTTTCTCTTTCACTACCACAATGTTAAAAATATTGAGCCACTAAAGCAATGGATCTCAACCTTTCATGTCCAATTCCCACATTACAGTACATAAAGAGACCTTAAAGTAGAGGATCTCAACCTTTCCCTCCAACTCACAGAATTATTGTAAATACATAGACATGGAAGCAGTGAGTATCAATCTTTTTTAAACCCACACACTCGAAGTTGTAAATATTGATCCCTTATGGAGAGCGTCTCATACTTTCGTGACCACTCCCCAAAATATTGTATATAGAGTGACTTTAAAGTAGTGGGTGTCACGATTTACCCCCACAACCCAAAATATTGCATAGACAGAGACATCAAAGCATTAGGTCTGAAATCTTTCCCCCATTCCCCACAATATTGAATATAAAAACATCTAAATTCAGTGCCTATTAATCTTTTTCTCTCTCCTACCCACAAAGTTGTAAATATTGAGCAACTAAAGCAATGGATTTCAACCTTTCATGTCCAATTCCCACATTACTGTACATAAAGTGTCCTTAAAGTAGAGGATCCCAACCTTTCCCTCCAAGTCACAGAATTATTGTAAATACAGAGCCATGAAAGCAGTGGGTATTAATAATTTTCCCCCCCACCCAAAGTTGTAAATATTGATCCTTTAAAGGAGGGGGTCTCCAAATTCCATGCCTACTTCCCAAAATATTGAATATACAGAGACCTGAGAGCAGTGCGTTTCAAATTTCCCACCTACGCAAAAAAATATTGGAAATAAAGATTCATTGAAACAGTGGGTATTAATCTTTTTCCCCCACCCACCCAAAGTTCCAAATATATTGTAAATACAGACACATTAAAGCAATGGATCTCAACCTTTCATGTCCAATTCCCACATTACTGTACATAAAGAGATTAAAGTAGAGGATCTCAAACTTTCACTCCAACTCACAGAATTATTGTAAATACAGAGCCATTAAAGCAGTGGGTATTAATCTTTTCCCCCACATATCCAAAGTTGTAATTATTGATCCCTTAAAGGAGAGGGTGTCAGACGTTCGTGCCCACTTCCAAAAATGTTGCACATACAGACACCTGAAAGCACTGGGTCTGAATCTTTTTCTTTACTCTCCTCACATTATTGTATTTAAAAAGAAATTAAAGCAGTGGGTCTCAACCTTTCGCACCTACTCACAAAAATATTGTAAATACAGAGCAATTAAAACAGTGGATCCTAACCTTTCATGTCCAATCCCCACATTATTGTATATAAAGAGATCATAAAGCAAAGGATCTCAACCTTTCCTTCCATCTCACAGAAATATTGTAAATACATAGACATGGAAGCAGTGAGTATCAATCTTTTTTAAACCCACACACCCGAAGTTGTAAATATTGATCCCTTATGGAGAGCATCTCATACTTTCGTGACCACTACCCAAACTATTGTATATAGAGTGACTTTAAAGAAGTGGGTGTCACGATTTACCCCCAACAACCCAAAATATTGCAAAGAGAGAGACATCAAAGCATTAGGTCTGAAACTACCCCCCAACACCACCAAAATATTGCATAGACAGAGACATCAAAGCATTAGGTCTGAAACTTTTCCCCATTCCCCACAATATTGAATATAAAAAGATCTAAATTCAGTGCCTATCAATCTTTTTCTCTCTCCTACCCACAAAGTTGTAAATATTAAGCAACTAAAGTAATGGATTTCAACCTTTCATGTCCAATTCCCACATTACTGTACATAAAGTGACCTTAAAGTAGAGGATCTCAACCTTTCCCTCCAACTCACAGAATTATTGTAAATACAGAGCCATGAAAGCAGTGGGTATTAATAATTTTCCCCCCCACCCAAAGTTGAAAATATTGATCCTTTAAAGGAGAGGGTCTCCAAATTCCATGCCCACTTCCCAAAATATTGAATATACAGAGACCTGAGAGCAGTGCGTTTCAAATTTCCCACCTACTCAAAAAAATATTGGAAATAAAGATTCATTGAAACAGTGGGTATTAATCTTTTTCCCCCACCCACCCAAAGTTCGAAATATATTGTAAATACAGACACATTAAAGCAATGGATCTCAACCTTTCATGTCCAATTCCCACATTACAGTACATAAAGAGACCTTAAAGTAGAGGATCTCAACCTTTCCCTCCAACTCACAGAATTATTGTAAATTCAGAGCCATGAAAGCAGTGGGTTTTAATCTTTTTTAAACCCACACACCCGAAGATGTAAATATTGATCCCTTATGGAGAGCATCTCATACTTTCGTGACCACTACCCAAAATATTGTATATAGAGTGACTTTAAAGAAGTGGGTGTCACGATTTACCCCCAACAACCCAAAATATTGCATAGACAGAGACATCAAAGCATTAGGTCTGAAATCTTTCCCCCACTCCCCAAAATATTGAATATAAAGAGATCTAAATGCAGTGGCTTTCAATATTTTTCTCTCTCACTACCACAAAGTTAAAAATATTGAGCCACTAAAGCAATGGATCTCAACCTTTCATGTCCAATTCCCACATTACTGTACATAAAGAGATTAAAGTAGAGGATCTCAAACTTTCACTCCAACTCACAGAATTATTGTAAATACAGAGCCATGAAAGCAGTGGGTTTTAATCTTTTTCCCCTACACACCCAAAGCGGTAAATATTGATCCCTTAAAGGAGAGGGTGTCAGACTTTCGTGCCCACTTCCAAAAATATTGTAAGGACAGACACCTGAAAGCTGAGGGTCTTATCCTTTTTTTTTACTCTCCTCACATTATTGTATATAAAAAGAAATTAAAGCAGTGGGTCTCAATCTTTCGCACCTACTCACAAAAATATTGTAAATACATAGCCATTAAAGCAGTGGATCTCAACCTTTCATGTCCAATCCCCACATTATTGTATATAAAGAGACCATAAAGCAAAGGATCTCAATCTTTTCTTCCAACTCACAGAAATATTGTAAATGCATAGACATGGAAGCAGTGAGTATCAATCTTTTTTAAACCCACACACTCGAAGTTGTAAATATTGATCCCTTATGGAGAGCGTCTCATACTTTCGTGACCACTCCCCAAAATATTGTATATAGAGTGACTTTAAAGTAGTGGGTGTCACGATTTACCCCAACAACCCAAAATATTGCATAGACTGAGACATCAAAGCATTAGGTCTGAAATCTTTCCCCCACTCCCCAAAATATTGAATATAAAGAGATCTAAATGCAGTGGCTATCAATATTTTTCTCTCTCACTACCACAAAGTTAAAAATATTGAGCCACTAAACCAATGGATCTCAACCTTTCATGTCCAATTCCCACATTACTGTACATAAAGAGACCTTAAAGTAGAGGTTCTCAACTTTCCCTCCAACTCACAGAATTATTGTAAATACGGAGCCATGAAAGCAGTGGGTATCAATCTTTTTTAAACCCACACACCCAAAGTTGTAAATATTTATACCTTAAAGGAAAGCGTCTCAGACCTTCTTGACCAATACACAACATATTGTAAATACGGTGACTTTAAAGTAGCGGTTGTCACGATTTACCCCAACACCCCAAAATATTGCATAGACAATGTCATCAAAGCATTAGGTCACAAACTTTTCCCCCCTCTCCCCACAATATTGTTTATAAAGTGATCTAAATGCAGTGGGTATCAATCTTTTTCTCTGTCATTACCACAAAGTTGTAAATATTGAGCCACGAAAGCAATGGATTGCAATCTTTCATGTCTAATCGCCACATTATTGTATATAAAGTGACCTTAAAGCAGA
This sequence comes from Narcine bancroftii, assembly GCF_036971445.1. NCBI lineage: Eukaryota > Metazoa > Chordata > Chondrichthyes > Torpediniformes > Narcinidae > Narcine > Narcine bancroftii. The sequence goes on from NW_027211801.1 coordinate 1,842,842, forward strand.
GGATCTCAACCTTTCATGTCCAATTCCCACATTACTGTACATAAAGTGTCCTTAAAGTAGAGGATCTCAACCTTTCCCTCCAAGTCACAGAATTATTGTAAATACAGAGCCATGAAAGCAGTGGGTATTAATAATTTTCCCCCCCACCCAAAGTTGTAAATATTGATCCTTTAAAGGAGGGGGTCTCCAAATTCCATGCCCACTTCCCAAAATATTGAATATACAGAGACCTGAGAGCAGTGCGTTTCAAATTTCCCACCTACGCAAAAAAATATTGGAAATAAAGATTCATTGAAACAGTGGGTATTAATCTTTTTCCCCCACCCACCCAAAGTTCCAAATATATTGTAAATACAGACACATTAAAGCAATGGATCTCAACCTTTCATGTCCAATTCCCACATTACTGTACATAAAGAGATTAAAGTAGAGGATCTCAAACTTTCACTCCAACTCACAGAATTATTGTAAATACAGAGCCATTAAAGCAGTGGGTATTAATCTTTTCCCCCACATATCCAAAGTTGTAATTATTGATCCCTTAAAGGAGAGGGTGTCAGACGTTCGTGCCCACTTCCAAAAATGTTGCACATACAGACACCTGAAAGCACTGGGTCTGAATCTTTTTCTTTACTCTCCTCACATTATTGTATTTAAAAAGAAATTAAAGCAGTGGGTCTAAACCTTTCGCACCTACTCACAAAAATATTGTAAATACAGAGCAATTAAAACAGTGGATCCTAACCTTTCATGTCCAATCCCCACATTATTGTATATAAAGAGACCATAAAGCAAAGGATCTCAATCTTTACTTCCAACACACAGAAATATTGTAAATACATAGACATGGAAGCAGTGAGTATCAATCTTTTTTAAACCCAAACACCCGAAGTTGTAAATATTGATCCCTTAAAGGAGAAGGTCTCAGACATTCGTACCCACTTCCAAAAATGTTCTTTGGACAGAGACCTGAAAGCAGTGGGTCTGATCCTTTTTCTTTACTCTCCTCACATTATTGTATATAAAAAGAAATTAAAGCAGTGGGTGTCAACCTTTTGCACCTATTAACAAAAATATTGTAAATACAGAGCAATTAAAGCAGTGGATCCTAACCTTACATGTCCAATCCCCACATTATTGTATATAAAAAGATCATAAAGCAAAGGATCTCAACCTTTCCTTCCATCTCACAGAAATATTGTAAATACATAGACATGGAAGCAGTGAGTATCAATCTTTTTTAAACCCACACACCCGAAGTTGTAAATATTGATCCCTTATGGAGAGCATCTCATACTTTGGTGACCACTACCCAAAATATTGTATATAGAGTGACTTTAAAGAAGTGGGTGTCACGATTTACCCCCAACAACCCAAAATATTGCATAGAGAGAGACATCAAAGCATTAGGTCTGAAACTACCCCCCAACACCCCAAAATATTGCATAGACAGAGACATCAAAGCATTAGGTCTGAAACTTTTCCCCATTCCCCACAATATTGAATATAAAAAGATCTAAATTCAGTGCCTATCAATCTTTTTCTCTCTCCTACCCACAAAGTTGTAAATATTGAGCAACTAAAGTAATGGATTTCAACCTTTCATGTCCAATTCCCACATTACTGTACATAAAGTGACCTTAAAGTAGAGGATCTCAACCTTTCCCTCCAACTCACAGAATTATTGTAAATACAGAGCCATGAAAGCAGTGGGTATTAATAATTTTCCCTCCCACCCAAAGTTGTAAATATTGATCCTTTAAAGGAGGGGGTCTCCAAATTCCATGCCCACTTCCCAAAATATTGAATATACAGAGACCTGAGAGCAGTGCGTTTCAAATTTCCCACCTACTCAAAAAAATATTGGAAATAAAGATTCATTGAAACAGTGGGTATTAATCTTTTTCCTCCACCCACCCAAAGTTCCAAATATATTGTAAATACAGACACATTAAAGCAATGGATCTCAACCTTTCATGTCCAATTCCCACATTACAGTACATAAAGAGACCTTAAAGTAGAGGATCTCAACCTTTCCCTCCAACTCACAGAATTATTGTAAATACAGAGCCATGAAAGCAGTGGGTTTTAATCTTTTTCCCCTACACACCCAAAGTGGTAAATATTGATCCCTTAAAGGAGAGGGTGTCAGACTTTCGTGCCCACTTCCAAAAATATTGTAAAGACACACTCCTGAAAGCTGAGGGTCTTATCCTTTTTCTTTACTCTCCTCACATTATTGTATATAAAAAGAAATTAAAGCAGTGGGTGTCAACCTTTTGCACCTATTAACAAAAATATTGTAAATACAGAGCAATTAAAGCAGTGGATCCTAACCTTACATGTCCAATCCCCACATTATTGTATATAAAGAGATCATAAAGCAAAGGATCTCAACCTTTCCTTCCATCTCACAGAAATATTGTAAATACATAGACATGGAAGCAGTGAGTATCAATCTTTTTTAAACCCACACACCCGAAGTTGTAAATATTGATCCCTTATGGAGAGCATCTCATACTTTCGTGACCACTACCCAAAATATTGTATATAGAGTGACTTTAAAGAAGTGGGTGTCACGATTTACCCCCAACAACCCAAAATATTGCATAGAGAGAGACATCAAAGCATTAGGTCTGAAACTACCCCCCAACACCCCAAAATATTGCATAGACAGAGACATCAAAGCATTAGGTCTGAAACTTTTCCCCATTCCCCACAATATTGAATATAAAAAGATCTAAATTCAGTGCCTATCAATCTTTTTCTCTCTCCTACCCACAAAGTTGTAAATATTGAGCAACTAAAGTAATGGATTTCAACCTTTCATGTCCAATTCCCACATTACTGTACATAAAGTGACCTTAAAGTAGAGGATCTCAACCTTTCCCTCCAACTCACAGAATTATTGTAAATACAGAGCCATGAAAGCAGTTGGTATTAATAAATTTCGCCCCCACCCAAAGTTGTAAATATTGATCCTTTAAAGGAGGGGGTCTCCAAATTCCATGTCCACTTCCCAAAATATTGAATATACAGAGACCTGAGAGCAGTGCGTTTCAAATTTCCCACCTACTCAAAAAAATATTGGAAATAAAGATTCATTGAAACAGTGGGTATTAATCTTTTTCCCCCACCCACCCAAAGTTCCAAATATATTGTAAATACAGACACATTAAAGCAATGGATCTCAACCTTTCATGTCCAATTCCCACATTACAGTACATAAAGAGACCTTAAAGTAGAGGATCTCAACCTTTCCCTCCAACTCACAGAATTATTGTAAATACAGAGCCATGAAAGCAGTGGGTTTTAATCTTTTTCCCGTACACACCCAAAGTGGTAAATATTGATCCCTTAAAGGAGAGGGTGTCAGACTTTCGTGCCCACTTCCAAAAATATTGTGAAGACAGACTCCTGAAAGCTGAGGGTCTTATCCTTTTTTTTTACTCTCCTCACATTATTGTATATAAAAAGAAATTAAAGGAGTGGGTCTCAACCTTTTGCACCTATTAACAAAAACATTGTAAATACAGAGCAATTAATGCAGTTGATCCTAACCTTACATGTCCAATCCCCACATTATTGTATATAAAGAGATCATAAAGCAAAGGATCTCAACCTTTCCTTCCATCTCACAGAAATATTGTAAATACATAGACATGGAAGCAGTGAGTATCAATCTTTTTTAAACCCACACACCCGAAGTTGTAAATATTCATCCCTTATGGAGAGCATCTCATACTTTCGTGACCACTACCCAAAATATTGTATATAGAGTGACTTTAAAGAAGTGGGTGTCACGATTTACCCCCAACAACCCAAAATATTGCATAGAGAGAGACATCAAAGCATTAGGTCTGAAACTACCCCCCAACACCCCAAAATATTGCATAGACAGAGACATCAAAGCATTAGGTCTGAAACTTTTCCCCATTCCCCACAATATTGAACATAAAAAGATCTAAATTCAGTGCCTATCAATCTTTTTCTCTCTCCTACCCACAAAGTTGTAAATATTGAGCAACTAAAGCAATGGATTTCAACCTTTCATGTCCAATTCCCACATTACTGTACATAAAGTGACCTTAAAGTAGAGGATCTCAACCTTTCCCTCCAAGTCACAGAATTATTGTAAATACAGAGCCATGAAAGCAGTGGGTATTAATAATTTTCGCCCCCACCCAAAGTTGTAAATATTGATCCTTTAAAGGAGGGGGTCTCCAAATTCCATGTCCACTTCCCAAAATATTGAATATACAGAGACCTGAGAGCAGTGCGTTTCAAATTTCCCACCTACTCAAAAAAATATTGGAAATAAAGATTCATTGAAACAGTGGGTATTAATCTTTTTCCCCCACCCACCCAAAGTTCCAAATATATTGTAAATACAGACACATTAAAGCAATGGATCTCAACCTTTCATGTCCAATTCCCACATTACAGTACATAAAGAGACCTTAAAGTAGAGGATCTCAACCTTTCCCTCCAACTCACAGAATTATTGTAAATACAGAGCCATGAAAGCAGTGGGTTTTAATCTTTTTCCCCTACACACCCAAAGTGGTAAATATTGATCCCTTAAAGGAGAGGGTGTCAGACTTTCGTGCCCACTTCCAAAAATATTGTGAAGACAGACTCCTGAAAGCTGAGGGTCTTATCCTTTTTTTTTACTCTCCTCACATTATTGTATATAAAAAGAAATTAAAGGAGTGGGTCTCAACCTTTTGCACCTATTAACAAAAACATTGTAAATACAGAGCAATTAATGCAGTTGATCCTAACCTTACATGTCCAATCCCCACATTATTGTATATAAAGAGATCATAAAGCAAAGGATCTCAACCTTTCCTTCCATCTCACAGAAATATTGTAAATACATAGACATGGAAGCAGTGAGTATCAATCTTTTTTAAACCCACACACCCGAAGTTGTAAATATTGATCCCTTATGGAGAGCATCTCATACTTTCGTGACCACTACCCAAACTATTGTATATAGAGTGACTTTAAAGAAGTGGGTGTCACGATTTACCCCCAACAACCCAAAATATTGCATAGAGAGAGACATCAAAGCATTAGGTCTGAAACTACCCCCCAACACCACCAAAATATTGCATAGACAGAGACATCAAAGCATTAGGTCTGAAACTTTTCCCCATTCCCCACAATATTGAATATAAAAAGATCTAAATTCAGTGCCTATCAATCTTTTTCTCTCTCCTACCCACAAAGTTGTAAATATTGAGCAACTAAAGTAATGGATTTCAACCTTTCATGTCCAATTCCCACATTACTGTACATAAAGTGACCTTAAAGTAGAGGATCTCAACCTTTCCCTCCAACTCACAGAATTATTGTAAATACAGAGCCATGAAAGCAGTGGGTATTAATAATTTTCCCCCCCACCCAAAGTTGTAAATATTGATCCTTTAAAGGAGAGGGTCTCCAAATTCCATGCCCACTTCCCAAAATATTGAATATACAGAGACCTGAGAGCAGTGCGTTTCAAATTTCCCACCTACTCAAAAAAATATTGGAAATAAAGATTCATTGAAACAGTGGGTATTAATCTTTTTCCCCCACCCACCCAAAGTTCGAAATATATTGTAAATACAGACACATTAAAGCAATGGATCTCAACCTTTCATGTCCAATTCCCACATTACAGTACATAAAGAGACCTTAAAGTAGAGGATCTCAACCTTTCCCTCCAACTCACAGAATTATTGTAAATTCAGAGCCATGAAAGCAGTGGGTTTTAATCTTTTTTAAACCCACACACCCGAAGATGTAAATATTGATCCCTTATGGAGAGCATCTCATACTTTCGTGACCACTACCCAAAATGTTGTATATAGAGTGACTTTAAAGAAGTGGGTGTCACGATTTACCCCCAACAACCCAAAATATTGCATAGACAGAGACATCAAAGCATTAGGTCTGAAATCTTTCCCCCACTCCCCAAAATATTGAATATAAAGAGATCTAAATGCAGTGGCTTTCAATATTTTTCTCTCTCACTACCACAAAGTTAAAAATATTGAGCCACTAAAGCAATGGATCTCAACCTTTCATGTCCAATTCCCACATTACTGTACATAAAGAGATTAAAGTAGAGGATCTCAAACTTTCACTCCAACTCACAGAATTATTGTAAATACAGAGCCATGAAAGCAGTGGGTTTTAATCTTTTTCCCCTACACACCCAAAGCGGTAAATATTGATCCCTTAAAGGAGAGGGTGTCAGACTTTCGTGCCCACTTCCAAAAATATTATAAGGACAGACACCTGAAAGCTGAGGGTCTTATCCTTTTTTTTTACTCTCCTCACATTATTGTATATAAAAAGAAATTAAAGCAGTGGGTCTCAATCTTTCGCACCTACTCACAAAAATATTGTAAATACATAGCCATTAAAGCAGTGGATCTCAACCTTTCATGTCCAATCCCCACATTATTGTATATAAAGAGACCATAAAGCAAAGGATCTCAATCTTTTCTTCCAACTCACAGAAATATTGTAAATGCATAGACATGGAAGCAGTGAGTATCAATCTTTTTTAAACCCACACACTCGAAGTTGTAAATATTGATCCCTTATGGAGAGCGTCTCATACTTTCGTGACCACTCCCCAAAATATTGTATATAGAGTGACTTTAAAGTAGTGGGTGTCACGATTTACCCCAACAACCCAAAATATTGCATAGACTGAGACATCAAAGCATTAGGTCTGAAATCTTTCCCCCACTCCCCAAAATATTGAATATAAAGAGATCTAAATGCAGTGGCTATCAATATTTTTCTCTCTCACTACCACAAAGTTAAAAATATTGAGCCACTAAACCAATGGATCTCAACCTTTCATGTCCAATTCCCACATTACTGTACATAAAGAGACCTTAAAGTAGAGGTTCTCAACTTTCCCTCCAACTCACAGAATTATTGTAAATACGGAGCCATGAAAGCAGTGGGTATCAATCTTTTTTAAACCCACACACCCAAAGTTGTAAATATTTATACCTTAAAGGAAAGCGTCTCAGACCTTCTTGACCACTACACAACATATTGTAAATACGGTGACTTTAAAGTAGCGGTTGTCACGATTTACCCCAACACCCCAAAATATTGCATAGACAATGTCATCAAAGCATTAGGTCACAAACTTTTCCCCCCTCTCCCCACAATATTGTTTATAAAGTGATCTAAATGCAGTGGGTATCAATCTTTTTCTCTGTCATTACCACAAAGTTGTAAATATTGAGCCACTAAAGCAATGGATTGCAATCTTTCATGTCTAATCGCCACATTATTGTATATAAAGTGACCTTAAAGCAGAGGATCTCAACCTTTCATGTCCAATTCCCACATTACTGTACATAAAGTGTCCTTAAAGTAGAGGATCTCAACCTTTCCCTCCAAGTCACAGAATTATTGTAAATACAGAGCCATGAAAGCAGTGGGTATTAATAATTTTCCCCCCCACCCAAAGTTGTAAATATTGATCCTTTAAAGGAGGGGGTCTCCAAATTCCATGCCCACTTCCCAAAATATTGAATATACAGAGACCTGAGAGCAGTGCGTTTCAAATTTCCCACCTACGCAAAAAAATATTGGAAATAAAGATTCATTGAAACAGTGGGTATTAATCTTTTTCCCCCACCCACCCAAAGTTCCAAATATATTGTAAATACAGACACATTAAAGCAATGGATCTCAACCTTTCATGTCCAATTCCCACATTACTGTACATAAAGAGATTAAAGTAGAGGATCTCAAACTTTCACTCCAACTCACAGAATTATTGTAAATACAGAGCCATTAAAGCAGTGGGTATTAATCTTTTCCCCCACATATCCAAAGTTGTAATTATTGATCCCTTAAAGGAGAGGGTGTCAGACGTTCGTGCCCACTTCCAAAAATGTTGCACATACAGACACCTGAAAGCACTGGGTCTGAATCTTTTTCTTTACTCTCCTCACATTATTGTATTTAAAAAGAAATTAAAGCAGTGGGTCTAAACCTTTCGCACCTACTCACAAAAATATTGTAAATACAGAGCAATTAAAACAGTGGATCCTAACCTTTCATGTCCAATCCCCACATTATTGTATATAAAGAGACCATAAAGCAAAGGATCTCAATCTTTACTTCCAACACACAGAAATATTGTAAATACATAGACATGGAAGCAGTGAGTATCAATCTTTTTTAAACCCAAACACCCGAAGTTGTAAATATTGATCCCTTAAAGGAGAAGGTCTCAGACATTCGTACCCACTTCCAAAAATGTTCTTTGGACAGAGACCTGAAAGCAGTGGGTCTGATCCTTTTTCTTTACTCTCCTCACATTATTGTATATAAAAAGAAATTAAAGCAGTGGGTGTCAACCTTTTGCACCTATTAACAAAAATATTGTAAATACAGAGCAATTAAAGCAGTGGATCCTAACCTTACATGTCCAATCCCCACATTATTGTATATAAAGAGATCATAAAGCAAAGGATCTCAACCTTTCCTTCCATCTCACAGAAATATTGTAAATACATAGACATGGAAGCAGTGAGTATCAATCATTTTAAACCCACACACCCGAAGTTGTAAATATTGATCCCTTATGGAGAGCATCTCATACTTTGGTGACCACTACCCAAAATATTGTATATAGAGTGACTTTAAAGAAGTGGGTGTCACGATTTACCCCCAACAACCCAAAATATTGCATAGAGAGAGACATCAAAGCATTAGGTCTGAAACTACCCCCCAACACCCCAAAATATTGCATAGACAGAGACATCAAAGCATTAGGTCTGAAACTTTTCCCCATTCCCCACAATATTGAATATAAAAAGATCTAAATTCAGTGCCTATCAATCTTTTTCTCTCTCCTACCCACAAAGTTGTAAATATTGAGCAACTAAAGTAATGGATTTCAACCTTTCATGTCCAATTCCCACATTACTGTACATAAAGTGACCATAAAGTAGAGGATCTCAACCTTTCCCTCCAACTCACAGAATTATTGTAAATACAGAGCCATGAAAGCAGTGGGTATTAATAATTTTCCCTCCCACCCAAAGTTGTAAATATTGATCCTTTAAAGGAGGGGGTCTCCAAATTCCATGCCCACTTCCCAAAATATTGAATATACAGAGACCTGAGAGCAGTGCGTTTCAAATTTCCCACCTACTCAAAAAAATATTGGAAATAAAGATTCATTGAAACAGTGGGTATTAATGTTTTTCCCCCACCCACCCAAAGTTCCAAATATATTGTAAATACAGACACATTAAAGCAATGGATCTCAACCTTTCATGTCCAATTCCCACATTACAGTACATAAAGAGACCTTAAAGTAGAGGATCTCAACCTTTCCCTCCAACTCACAGAATTATTGTAAATACAGAGCCATGAAAGCAGTGGGTTTTAATCTTTTTCCCCTACACACCCAAAGTGGTAAATATTGATCCCTTAAAGGAGAGGGTGTCAGACTTTCGTGCCCACTTCCAAAAATATTGTAAAGACAGACTCCTGAAAGCTGAGGGTCTTATCCTTTTTCTTTACTCTCCTCACATTATTGTATATAAAAAGAAATTAAAGCAGTGGGTGTCAACCTTTTGCACCTATTAACAAAAATATTGTAAATACAGAGCAATTAAAGCAGTGGATCCTAACCTTACATGTCCAATCCCCACATTATTGTATATAAAGAGATCATAAAGCAAAGGATCTCAACCTTTCCTTCCATCTCACAGAAATATTGTAAATACATAGACATGGAAGCAGTGAGTATCAATCTTTTTTAAACCCACACACCCGAAGTTGTAAATATTGATCCCTTATGGAGAGCATCTCATACTTTCGTGACCACTACCCAAAATATTGTATATAGAGTGACTTTAAAGAAGTGGGTGTCACGATTTACCCCCAACAACCCAAAATATTGCATAGAGAGAGACATCAAAGCATTAGGTCTGAAACTACCCCCCAACACCCCAAAATATTGCATAGACAGAGACATCAAAGCATTAGGTCTGAAACTTTTCCCCATTCCCCACAATATTGAATATAAAAAGATCTAAATTCAGTGCCTATCAATCTTTTTCTCTCTCCTACCCACAAAGTTGTAAATATTGAGCAACTAAAGTAATGGATTTCAACCTTTCATGTCCAATTCCCACATTACTGTACATAAAGTGACCTTAAAGTAGAGGATCTCAACCTTTCCCTCCAACTCACAGAATTATTGTAAATACAGAGCCATGAAAGCAGTTGGTATTAATAATTTTCGCCCCCACCCAAAGTTGTAAATATTGATCCTTTAAAGGAGGGGGTCTCCAAATTCCATGTCCACTTCCCAAAATATTGAATATACAGAGACCTGAGAGCAGTGCGTTTCAAATTTCCCACCTACTCAAAAAAATATTGGAAATAAAGATTCATTGAAACAGTGGGTATTAATCTTTTTCCCCCACCCACCCAAAGTTCCAAATATATTGTAAATACAGACACATTAAAGCAAAGGATCTCAACCTTTCATGTCCAATTCCCACATTACAGTACATAAAGAGACCTTAAAGTAGAGGATCTCAACCTTTCCCTCCAACTCACAGAATTATTGTAAATACAGAGCCATGAAAGCAGTGGGTTTTAATCTTTTTCCCGTACACACCCAAAGTGGTAAATATTGATCCCTTAAAGGAGAGGGTGTCAGACTTTCGTGCCCACTTCCAAAAATATTGTGAAGACAGACTCCTGAAAGCTGAGGGTCTTATCCTTTTTTTTTACTCTCCTCACATTATTGTATATAAAAAGAAATTAAAGGAGTGGGTCTCAACCTTTTGCACCTATTAACAAAAACATTGTAAATACAGAGCAATTAATGCAGTTGATCCTAACCTTACATGTCCAATCCCCACATTATTGTATATAAAGAGATCATAAAGCAAAGGATCTCAACCTTTCCTTCCATCTCACAGAAATATTGTAAATACATAGACATGGAAGCAGTGAGTATCAATCTTTTTTAAACCCACACACCCGAAGTTGTAAATATTCATCCCTTATGGAGAGCATCTCATACTTTCGTGACCACTACCCAAAATATTGTATATTGAGTGACTTTAAAGAAGTGGGTGTCACGATTTACCCCCAACAACCCAAAATATTGCATAGAGAGAGACATCAAAGCATTAGGTCTGAAACTACCCCCCAACACCCCAAAATATTGCATAGACAGAGACATCAAAGCATTAGGTCTGAAACTTTTCCCCATTCCCCACAATATTGAACATAAAAAGATCTAAATTCAGTGCCTATCAATCTTTTTCTCTCTCCTACCCACAAAGTTGTAAATATTGAGCAACTAAAGCAATGGATTTCAACCTTTCATGTCCAATTCCCACATTACTGTACATAAAGTGACCTTAAAGTAGAGGATCTCAACCTTTCCCTCCAAGTCACAGAATTATTGTAAATACAGAGCCATGAAAGCAGTGGGTATTAATAATTTTCGCCCCCACCCAAAGTTGTAAATATTGATCCTTTAAAGGAGGGGGTCTCCAAATTCCATGTCCACTTCCCAAAATATTGAATATACAGAGACCTGAGAGCAGTGCGTTTCAAATTTCCCACCTACTCAAAAAAATATTGGAAATAAAGATTCATTGAAACAGTGGGTATTAATCTTTTTCCCCCACCCACCCAAAGTTCCAAATATATTGTAAATACAGACACATTAAAGCAATGGATCTCAACCTTTCATGTCCAATTACCACATTACAGTACATAAAGAGACCTTAAAGTAGAGGATCTCAACCTTTCCCTCCAACTCACAGAATTATTGTAAATACAGAGCCATTAAAGCAGTGGGTTTTAATCTTTTTCCCCTACACACCCAAAGTGGTAAATATTGATCCCTTAAAGGAGAGGGTGTCAGACTTTCGTGCCCACTTCCAAAAATATTGTGAAGACAGACTCCTGAAAGCTGAGGGTCTTATCCTTTTTTTTTACTCTCCTCACATTATTGTATATAAAAAGAAATTAAAGGAGTGGGTCTCAACCTTTTGCACCTATTAACAAAAACATTGTAAATACAGAGCAATTAATGCAGTTGATCCTAACCTTACATGTCCAATCCCCACATTATTGTATATAAAGAGATCATAAAGCAAAGGATCTCAACCTTTCCTTCCATCTCACAGAAATATTGTAAATACATAGACATGGAAGCAGTGAGTATCAATCTTTTTTAAACCCACACACCCGAAGTTGTAAATATTCATCCCTTATGGAGAGCATCTCATACTTTCGTGACCACTACCCAAAATATTGTATATAGAGTGACTTTAAAGAAGTGGGTGTCACGATTTACCCCCAACAACCCAAAATATTGCATAGAGAGAGACATCAAAGCATTAGGTCTGAAACTACCCCCCAACACCCCAAAATATTGCATAGACAGAGACATCAAAGCATTAGGTCTGAAACTTTTCCCCATTCCCCACAATATTGAACATAAAAAGATCTAAATTCAGTGCCTATCAATCTTTTTCTCTCTCCTACCCACAAAGTTGTAAATATTGAGCAACTAAAGCAATGGATTTCAACCTTTCATGTCCAATTCCCACATTACTGTACATAAAGTGACCTTAAAGTAGAGGATCTCAACCTTTCCCTCCAAGTCACAGAATTATTGTAAATACAGAGCCATGAAAGCAGTTGGTATTAATAATTTTCCCCCCCACCCAAAGTTGTAAATATTGATCCTTTAAAGGAGGGGGTCTCCAAATTCCATTCCCACTTCCCAAAATATTGAATATACAGAGACCTGAGAACAGTGCGTTTCAAATTTCCCACCTACTCAAAAAAATATTGGAAATAAAGATTCATTGAAACAGTGGGTATTAATCTTTTTCCCCCACCCACCCAAATTTCGAAATATATTGTAAATACAGACACATTAAAGCAATGGATCTCAACCTTTCATGTCCAATTCCCACATTACTGTACATAAAGAGATTAAAGTAGAGGATCTCAAACTTTCACTCCAACTCACAGAATTATTGTTAATACAGAGCCATTAAAGCAGTGGGTATTAATCTTTTCCCCCACATACCCAAAGTTGTAATTATTGATCCCTTAAAGGAGAGGGTGTCAGACGTTCGTGCCCACTTCCAAAAATATTGCACATACAGACACCTGAAAGCACTGAGTCTGAATCTTTTTCTTTACTCAACTCACATTATTGTATTTAAAAAGAAATTAAAGCAGTGGGTCTCAACCTTTCGCACCTACTCACAAAAATATTGTAAATACAGAGCAATTAAAACAGTGGATCCTAACCTTTCATGTCCAATCCCCATATTATTGTATATAAGGAGACAATAAAGCAATGCATCTCAATCTTTTCTTCCAACACACAGAAATATTGTAAATACATAGACATGGAAGCAGTGAGTATCAATCTTTTTTAAACCCAAACACCCGAAGTTGTAAATATTGATCCCTTAAAGGAGAAGGTCTTAGACATTCGTACCCACTTCCAAAAATGTTCTTTGGACAGACACCTGAAAGCAGTGGGTCTGATCCTTTTTCTTTACTCTCCTCACATTATTGTATATAAAAAGAAATTAAAGCAGTGGGTGTCAACCTTTTGCACCTATTAACAAAAATATTGTAAATACAGAGCAATTAAAGCAGTGGATCTCAACCTTTCATGTCCAATTCCCACATTACAGTACATAAAGAGACCTTAAAGTAGAGGATCTCAACCTTTCCCTCCAACTCACAGAATTATTGTAAATACAGCCATGAAAGCAGTGGGTTTTAATCTTTTTCCCCTACACACCCAAAGTGGTAAATATTGATCCCTTAAAGGAGAGGGTGTCAGACTTTCGTGCCCACTTCCAAAAATATTGTAAAGACAGACACCTGAAAGCTGAGGGTCTTATCCTTTTTTTTTTACTCTCCTCACATTATTGTATATAAAAAGAAATTAAAGCAGTGGGTCTCAATCTTTCGCACCTACTCACAAAAATATTGTAAATACAGAGCCATTAAAGCAGTGGATCTCAACCTTTCATGTCGAATCCCCACATTATTGTATATAAAGAGACCATAAAGCAAAGGATCTCAATCTTTTCTTCCAACTCACAGAAATATTGTAAATGCATAGACATGGAAGCAGTGAGTATCATTCTTTTTTAAACCCACACATTCGAAGTTGTAAATATTGATCCCTTATGGAGAGCGTATCATACTTTCGTGACCACTCCCCAAAATATTGTATATAGAGTGACTTTAAAGTAGTGGGTGTCACGATTTACCCCAACAACCCAAAATATTGCATAGACAGAGACATCAAAGCATTAGGTCTGAAATCTTTCCCCCACTCCCCAAAATATTGAATATAAAGAGATCTAAATGCAGTGGCTATCAATATTTTTCTCTCTCACTACCACAAAGTTAAAAATATTGAGCCATTAAAGCAATGGATCTCAACCTTTCATGTCCAATTCCCACATTACTGTACATAAAGAGACCTTTAAGTAGAGGTTCTCAACTTTCCCTCCAACTCACAGAATTATTGTAAATACGGAGCCATGAAAGCAGTGGGTATCAATCTTTTTTAAACCCACACACCCAAAGTTGTAAATATTGATACCTTAAAGGAAAGCGTCTCAGACCTTCGTGACCACTACACAAAATATTGTAAATACAGTCACTTTAAAGTAGCGGTTGTCACCCTTTCCCCCCAACACCCCAAAATATTGCATAGACAGAGACATCAAAGCATTAGGTCTGAAACTTTACCCCATTCCCCACAATATTGAATATAAAGAGATCTAAATGATGTGGCTATCAATATTTTTCTCTCTCACTACCACAATGTTAAAAATATTGAGCCACTAAAGCAATGGATCTCAACCTTTCATGTCCAATTCCCACATTACAGTACATAAAGAGACCTTAAAGTAGAGGATCTCAACCTTTCCCTCCAACTCACAGAATTATTGTAAATACATAGACATGGAAGCAGTGAGTATCAATCTTTTTTAAACCCACACACTCGAAGTTGTAAATATTGATCCCTTATGGAGAGCGTCTCATACTTTCGTGACCACTCCCCAAAATATTGTATATAGAGTGACTTTAAAGTAGTGGGTGTCACGATTTACCCCCACAACCCAAAATATTGCATAGACAGAGACATCAAAGCATTAGGTCTGAAATCTTTCCCCCATTCCCCACAATATTGAATATAAAAAGATCTAAATTCAGTGCCTATTAATCTTTTTCTCTCTCCTACCCACAAAGTTGTAAATATTGAGCAACTAAAGCAATGGATTTCAACCTTTCATGTCCAATTCCCACATTACTGTACATAAAGTGTCCTTAAAGTAGAGGATCTCAACCTTTCCCTCCAAGTCACAGAATTATTGTAAATACAGAGCCATGAAAGCAGTGGGTATTAATAATTTTCCCCCCCACCCAAAGTTGTAAATATTGATCCTTTAAAGGAGGGGGTCTCCAAATTCCATGCCCACTTCCCAAAATATTGAATATACAGAGACCTGAGAGCAGTGCGTTTCAAATTTCCCACCTACGCAAAAAAATATTGGAAATAAAGATTCATTGAAACAGTGGGTATTAATCTTTTTCCCCCACCCACCCAAAGTTCCAAATATATTGTAAATACAGACACATTAAAGCAATGGATCTCAACCTTTCATGTCCAATTCCCACATTACTGTACATAAAGAGATTAAAGTAGAGGATCTCAAACTTTCACTCCAACTCACAGAATTATTGTAAATACACAGCCATTAAAGCAGTGGGTATTAATCTTTTCCCCCACATATCCAAAGTTGTAATTATTGATCCCTTAAAGTAGAGGGTGTCAGACTTTCGTGCCCACTTCCAAAAATGTTGCACATACAGACACCTGAAAGCACTGGGTCTGAATCTTTTTCTTTACTCTCCTCACATTATTGTATTTAAAAAGAAATTAAAGCAGTGGGTCTCAACCTTTCGCACCTACTCACAAAAATATTGTAAATACAGAGCAATTAAAACAGTGGATCCTAACCTTTCATGTCCAATCCCCACATTATTGTATATAAAGAGATCATAAAGCAAAGGATCTCAACCTTTCCTTCCATCTCACAGAAATATTGTAAATACATAGACATGGAAGCAGTGAGTATCAATCTTTTTTAAACCCACACACCCGAAGTTGTAAATATTGATCCCTTATGGAGAGCATCTCATACTTTCGTGACCACTACCCAAACTATTGTATATAGAGTGACTTTAAAGAAGTGGGTGTCACGATTTACCCCCAACAACCCAAAATATTGCATAGAGAGAGACATCAAAGCATTAGGTCTGAAACTACCCCCCAACACCCCAAAATAGTGCATAGACAGAGACATCAAAGCATTAGGTCTGAAACTTTTCCCCATTCCCCACAATATTGAATATAAAAAGATCTAAATTCAGTGCCTATCAATCTTTTTCTCTCTCCTACCCACAAAGTTGTAAATATTGAGCAACTAAAGTAATGGATTTCAACCTTTCATGTCCAATTCCCACATTACTGTACATAAAGTGACCTTAAAGTAGAGGATCTCAACCTTTCCCTCCAACTCACAGAATTATTGTAAATACAGAGCCATGAAAGCAGTGGGTATTAATAATTTTCCCCCCCACCCAAAGTTGTAAATATTGATCCTTTAAAGGAGAGGGTCTCCAAATTCCATGCCCACTTCCCAAAATATTGAATATACAGAGACCTGAGAGCAGTGCATTTCAAATTTCCCACCTACTCAAAAAAATATTGGAAATAAAGATTCATTGAAACAGTGGGTATTAATCTTTTTCCCCCACCCACCCAAAGTTCGAAATATATTGTAAATACAGACACATTAAAGCAATGGATCTCAACCTTTCATGTCCAATTCCCACATTACAGTACATAAAGAGACCTTAAAGTAGAGGATCTCAACCTTTCCCTCCAACTCACAGAATTATTGTAAATTCAGAGCCATGAAAGCAGTGGGTTTTAATCTTTTTTAAACCCACACACCCGAAGATGTAAATATTGATCCCTTATGGAGAGCATCTCATACTTTCGTGACCACTACCCAAAATATTGTATATAGTGTGACTTTAAAGAAGTGGGTGTCACGATTTACCCCCAACAACCCAAAATATTGCATAGACAGAGACATCAAAGCATTAGGTCTGAAATCTTTCCCCCACTCCCCAAAATATTGAATATAAAGAGATCTAAATGCAGTGGCTTTCAATATTTTTCTCTCTCACTACCACAAAGTTAAAAATATTGAGCCACTAAAGCAATGGATCTCAACCTTTCATGTCCAATTCCCACATTACTGTACATAAAGAGATTAAAGTAGAGGATCTCAAACTTTCACTCCAACTCACAGAATTATTGTAAATACAGAGCCATGAAAGCAGTGGGTTTTAATCTTTTTCCCCTACACACCCAAAGCGGTAAATATTGATCCCTTAAAGGAGAGGGTGTCAGACTTTCGTGCCCACTTCCAAAAATATTGTAAGGACAGACACCTGAAAGCTGAGGGTCTTATCCTTTTTTTTTACTCTCCTCACATTATTGTATATAAAAAGAAATTAAAGCAGTGGGTCTCAATCTTTCGCACCTACTCACAAAAATATTGTAAATACATAGCCATTAAAGCAGTGGATCTCAACCTTTCATGTCCAATCCCCACATTATTGTATATAAAGAGACCATAAAGCAAAGGATCTCAATCTTTTCTTCCAACTCACAGAAATATTGTAAATGCATAGACATGGAAGCAGTGAGTATCAATCTTTTTTAAACCCACACACTCGAAGTTGTAAATATTGATCCCTTATGGAGAGCGTCTCATACTTTCGTGACCACTCCCCAAAATATTGTATATAGAGTGACTTTAAAGTAGTGGGTGTCACGATTTACCCCAACAACCCAAAATATTGCATAGACTGAGACGTCAAAGCATTAGGTCTGAAATCTTTCCCCCACTCCCCAAAATATTGAATATAAAGAGATCTAAATGCAGTGGCTATCAATATTTTTCTCTCTCACTACCACAAAGTTAAAAATATTGAGCCACTAAACCAATGGATCTCAACCTTTCATGTCCAATTCCCACATTACTGTACATAAAGAGACCTTAAAGTAGAGGTTCTCAACTTTCCCTCCAACTCACAGAATTATTGTAAATACAGAGCCATGAAAGCAGTGGGTTTTAATCTTTTTCCCCTACACACCCAAAGCGGTAAATATTGATCCCTTAAAGGAGAGGGTGTCAGACTTTCGTGCCCACTTCCAAAAATATTGTAAGGACAGACACCTGAAAGCTGAGGGTCTTATCCTTTTTTTTTACTCTCCTCACATTATTGTATATAAAAAGAAATTAAAGCAGTGGGTCTCAATCTTTCGCACCTACTCACAAAAATATTGTAAATACATAGCCATTAAAGCAGTAGATCTCAACCTTTCATGTCCAATCCCCACATTATTGTATATAAAGAGACCATAAAGCAAAGGATCTCAATCTTTTCTTCCAACTCACAGAAATATTGTAAATGCATAGACATGGAAGCAGTGAGTATCAATCTTTTTTAAACCCACACACTCGAAGTTGTAAATATTGATCCCTTATGGAGAGCGTCTCATACTTTCGTGACCACTCCCCAAAATATTGTATATAGAGTGACTTTAAAGTAGTGGGTGTCACGATTTACCCCAACAACCCAAAATATTGCATAGACTGAGACATCAAAGCATTAGGTCTGAAATCTTTCCCCCACTCCCCAAAATATTGAATATAAAGAGATCTAAATGCAGTGGCTATCAATATTTTTCTCTCTCACTACCACAAAGTTAAAAATATTGAGCCACTAAACCAATGGATCTCAACCTTTCATGTCCAATTCCCACATTACTGTACATAAAGAGACCTTAAAGTAGAGGTTCTCAACTTTCCCTCCAACTCACAGAATTATTGTAAATACGGAGCCATGAAAGCAGTGGGTATCAATCTTTTTTAAACCCACACACCCAAAGTTGTAAATATTTATACCTTAAAGGAAAGCGTCTCAGACCTTCTTGACCACTACACAACATATTGTAAATACGGTGACTTTAAAGTAGCGGTTGTCACGATTTACCCCAACACCCCAAAATATTGCATAGACAATGTCATCAAAGCATTAGGTCACAAACTTTTCCCCCCTTCCCCACAATATTGTTTATAAAGTGATCTAAATGCAGTGGGTATCAATCTTTTTCTCTGTCATTACCACAAAGTTGTAAATATTGAGCCACTAAAGCAATGGATTGCAATCTTTCATGTCTAATCGCCACATTATTGTATATAAAGTGACCTTAAAGCAGAGGATCTCAACCTTTCATGTCCAATCCCCACATTATTGTAAATAAAGAGAACATAAACCAAAGGATCTCAACCTTTCCTTCCAACTCACAGAAATATTGTAAATACATAGACATGGAAGCAGTGAGTATCAATCTTTTTTAAACCCAAACACCCGAAGTTGTAAATATTGATCCCTTAAAGGAGAAGGTCTCAGACATTCGTACCCACTTCCAAAAATGTTCTTTAGACAGAGACCTGAAAGCAGTGGGTCTGATCCTTTTTCTTTACTCTCCTCACATTATTGTATATAAAAAGAAATTAAAGCAGTGGGTGTCAACCTTTTGCACCTATTAACAAAAATATTGTAAATACAGAGCAATTAAAGCAGTGGATCCTAACCTTACATGTCCAATCCCCACATTATTGTATATAAAGAGATCATAAAGCAAAGGATCTCAACCTTTCCTTCCATCTCACAGAAATATTGTAAATATATAGACATGGAAGCAGTGAGTATCAATCTTTTTTAAACCCACACACCCGAAGTTGTAAATATTGATCCCTTATGGAAAGCATCTCATACTTTCGTGACCACTACCCAAAATATTGTATATAGAGTGACTGTAAAGAAGTGGGTGTCACGATTTACCCCCAACAACCCAAAATATTGCATAGACAGAGACATCAAAGCATTAGGTCTGAAACTTTTCCCCATTCCCCACAATATTGAATATAAAAAGATCTAAATTCAGTGCCTATCAATCTTTTTCTCTCTCCTACCCACAAAGTTGTAAATATTGAGCAACTAAAGCAATGGATTTCAACCTTTCATGTCCAATTCCCACATTACTGTACATAAAGTGACCTTAAAGTAGAGGATTTCAACCTTTCCCTCCAAGTCACAGAATTATTGTAAATACAGAGCCATGAAAGCAGTGGGTATTAATAATTTTCCCCCCCACCCAAAGTTGTAAATATTGATCCTTTAAAGGAGGGGGTCTCCAAATTCCATGCCCACTTCCCAAAATATTGAATATACAGAGACCTGAGAGCAGTGCGTTTCAAATTTCCCACCTACTCAAAAAAATATTGGAAATAAAGATTCATTGAAACAGTGGGTATTAATCATTTTCCCCCACCCACCCAAAGTTCCAAATATATTGTAAATACAGACACATTAAAGCAATGGATCTCAACCTTTCATGTCCAATTCCCACATTACAGTACATAAAGAGACCTTAAAGTAGAGGATCTCAACCTTTCCCTCCAACTCACAGAATTATTGTAAATACAGAGCCATGAAAGCAGTGGGTTTTAATCTTTTTCCCCTACACACCCAAAGTGGTAAATATTGATCCCTTAAAGGAGAGGGTGTCAGACGTTCGTGCCCACTTCCAAAAATGTTGCACATACAGACACCTGAAAGCACTGGGTCTGAATCTTTTTCTTTACTCTCCTCACATTATTGTATTTAAAAAGAAATTAAAGGAGTGGGTCTCAACCTTTTGCACCTATTAACAAAAACATTGTAAATACAGAGCAATTAATGCAGTTGATCCTAACCTTACATGTCCAATCCCCACATTATTGTATATAAAGAGATCATAAAGCAAAGGATCTCAACCTTTCCTTCCATCTCACAGAAATATTGTAAATACATAGACATGGAAGCAGTGAGTATCAATCTTTTTTAAACCCACACACCCGAAGTTGTAAATATTCATCCCTTATGGAGAGCATCTCATACTTTCGTGACCACTACCCAAAATATTGTATATTGAGTGACTTTAAAGAAGTGGGTGTCACGATTTACCCCCAACAACCCAAAATATTGCATAGAGAGAGACATCAAAGCATTAGGTCTGAAACTACCCCCCAACACCCCAAAATATTGCATAGACAGAGACATCAAAGCATTAGGTCTGAAACTTTTCCCCATTCCCCACAATATTGAACATAAAAAGATCTAAATTCAGTGCCTATCAATCTTTTTCTCTCTCCTACCCACAAAGTTGTAAATATTGAGCAACTAAAGCAATGGATTTCAACCTTTCATGTCCAATTCCCACATTACTGTACATAAAGTGACCTTAAAGTAGAGGATCTCATCCTTTCCCTCCAAGTCACAGAATTATTGTAAATACAGAGCCATGAAAGCAGTGGGTATTAATAATTTTCGCCCCCACCCAAAGTTGTAAATATTGATCCTTTAAAGGAGGGGGTCTCCAAATTCCATGTCCACTTCCCAAAATATTGAATATACAGAGACCTGAGAGCAGTGCGTTTCAAATTTCCCACCTACTCAAAAAAATATTGGAAATAAAGATTCATTGAAACAGTGGGTATTAATCTTTTTCCCCCACCCACCCAAAGTTCCAAATATATTGTAAATACAGACACATTAAAGCAATGGATCTCAACCTTTCATGTCCAATTCCCACATTACAGTACATAAAGAGACCTTAAAGTAGAGGATCTCAACCTTTCCCTCCAACTCACAGAATTATTGTAAATACAGAGCCATGAAAGCAGTGGGTTTTAATCTTTTTCCCCTACACACCCAAAGTGGTAAATATTGATCCCTTAAAGGAGAGGGTGTCAGACTTTCGTGCCCACTTCCAAAAATATTGTGAAGACAGACTCCTGAAAGCTGAGGGTCTTATCCTTTTTTTTTACTCTCCTCACATTATTGTATATAAAAAGAAATTAAAGGAGTGGGTCTCAACCTTTTGCACCTATTAACAAAAACATTGTAAATACAGAGCAATTAATGCAGTTGATCCTAACCTTACATGTCCAATCCCCACATTATTGTATATAAAGAGATCATAAAGCAAAGGATCTCAACCTTTCCTTCCATCTCACAGAAATATTGTAAATACATAGACATGGAAGCAGTGAGTATCAATCTTTTTTAAACCCACACACCCGAAGTTGTAAATATTCATCCCTTATGGAGAGCAACTCATACTTTCGTGACCACTACCCAAAATATTGTATATAGAGTGACTTTAAAGAAGTGGGTGTCACGATTTACCCCCAACAACCCAAAATATTGCATAGAGAGAGACATCAAAGCATTAGGTCTGAAACTACCCCCCAACACCCCAAAATATTGCATAGACAGAGACATCAAAGCATTAGGTCTGAAACTTTTCCCCATTCCCCACAATATTGAACATAAAAAGATCTAAATTCAGTGCCTATCAATCTTTTTCTCTCTCCTACCCACAAAGTTGTAAATATTGAGCAACTAAAGCAATGGATTTCAACCTTTCATGTCCAATTCCCACATTACTGTACATAAAGTGACCTTAAAGTAGAGGATCTCAACCTTTCCCTCCAAGTCACAGAATTATTGTAAATACAGAGCCATGAAAGCAGTTGGTATTAATAATTTTCCCCCCCACCCAAAGTTGTAAATATTGATCCTTTAAAGGAGGGGGTCTCCAAATTCCATTCCCACTTCCCAAAATATTGAATATACAGAGACCTGAGAACAGTGCGTTTCAAATTTCCCACCTACTCAAAAAAATATTGGAAATAAAGATTCATTGAAACAGTGGGTATTAATCTTTTTCCCCCACCCACCCAAATTTCGAAATATATTGTAAATACAGACACATTAAAGCAATGGATCTCAACCTTTCATGTCCAATTCCCACATTACTGTACATAAAGAGATTAAAGTAGAGGATCTCAAACTTTCACTCCAACTCACAGAATTATTGTTAATACAGAGCCATTAAAGCAGTGGGTATCAATCTTTTCCCCCACATACCCAAAGTTGTAATTATTGATCCCTTAAAGGAGAGGGTGTCAGACGTTCGTGCCCACTTCCAAAAATATTGCACATACAGACACCTGAAAGCACTGAGTCTGAATCTTTTTCTTTACTCAACTCACATTATTGTATTTAAAAAGAAATTAAAGCAGTGGGTCTCAACCTTTCGCACCTACTCACAAAAATATTGTAAATACAGAGCAATTAAAACAGTGGATCCTAACCTTTCATGTCCAATCCCCACATTATTGTATATAAGGAGACAATAAAGCAATGCATCTCAATCTTTTCTTCCAACACACAGAAATATTGTAAATACATAGACATGGAAGCAGTGAGTATCAATCTTTTTTAAACCCAAACACCCGAAGTTGTAAATATTGATCCCTTAAAGGAGAAGGTCTTAGACATTCGTACCCACTTCCAAAAATGTTCTTTGGACAGACATCTGAAAGCAGTGGGTCTGATCCTTTTTCTTTACTCTCCTCACATTATTGTATATAAAAAGAAATTAAAGCAGTGGGTGTCAACCTTTTGCACCTATTAACAAAAATATTGTAAATACAGAGCAATTAAAGCAGTGGATCTCAACCTTTCATGTCCAATTCCCACATTACAGTACATAAAGAGACCTTAAAGTAGAGGATCTCAACCTTTCCCTCCAACTCACAGAATTATTGTAAATACAGCCATGAAAGCAGTGGGTTTTAATCTTTTTCCCCTACACACCCAAAGTGGTAAATATTGATCCCTTAAAGGAGAGGGTGTCAGACTTTCGTGCCCACTTCCAAAAATATTGTAAAGACAGACACCTGAAAGCTGAGGGTCTTATCCTTTTTTTTTTACTCTCCTCACATTATTGTATATAAAAAGAAATTAAAGCAGTGGGTCTCAATCTTTCGCACCTACTCACAAAAATATTGTAAATACAGAGCCATTAAAGCAGTGGATCTCAACCTTTCATGTCGAATCCCCACATTATTGTATATAAAGAGACCATAAAGCAAAGGATCTCAATCTTTTCTTCCAACTCACAGAAATATTGTAAATGCATAGACATGGAAGCAGTGAGTATCAATCTTTTTTAAACCCACACATTCGAAGTTGTAAATATTGATCCCTTATGGAGAGCGTCTCATACTTTCGTGACCACTCCCCAAAATATTGTATATAGAGTGACTTTAAAGTAGTGGGTGTCACGATTTACCCCAACAACCCAAAATATTGCATAGACAGAGACATCAAAGCATTAGGTCTGAAATCTTTCCCCCACTCCCCAAAATATTGAATATAAAGAGATCTAAATGCAGTGGCTATCAATATTTTTCTCTCTCACTACCACAAAGTTAAAAATATTGAGCCACTAAAGCAATGGATCTCAACCTTTCATGTCCAATTCCCACATTACTGTACATAAAGAGACCTTAAAGTAGAGGTTCTCAACTTTCCCTCCAACTCACAGAATTATTGTAAATACGGAGCCATGAAAGCAGTGGGTATCAATCTTTTTTAAACCCACACACCCAAAGTTGTAAATATTGATACCTTAAAGGAAAGCGTCTCAGACCTTCGTGACCACTACACAAAATATTGTAAATACAGTCACTTTAAAGTAGCGGTTGTCACCCTTTCCCCCCAACACCCCAAAATATTGCATAGACAGAGACATCAAAGCATTAGGTCTGAAACTTTACCCCATTCCCCACAATATTGAATATAAAGAGATCTAAATGATGTGGCTATCAATATTTTTCTCTCTCACTACCACAATGTTAAAAATATTGAGCCACTAAAGCAATGGATCTCAACCTTTCATGTCCAATTCCCACATTACAGTACATAAAGAGACCTTAAAGTAGAGGATCTCAACCTTTCCCTCCAACTCACAGAATTATTGTAAATACATAGACATGGAAGCAGTGAGTATCAATCTTTTTTAAACCCACACACTCGAAGTTGTAAATATTGATCCCTTATGGAGAGCGTCTCATACTTTCGTGACCACTCCCCAAAATATTGTATATAGAGTGACTTTAAAGTAGTGGGTGTCACGATTTACCCCCACAACCCAAAATATTGCATAGACAGAGACATCAAAGCATTAGGTCTGAAATCTTTCCCCCATTCCCCACAATATTGAATATAAAAAGATCTAAATTCAGTGCCTATTAATCTTTTTCTCTCTCCTACCCACAAAGTTGTAAATATTGAGCAACTAAAGCAATGGATTTCAACCTTTCATGTCCAATTCCCACATTACTGTACATAAAGTGTCCTTAAAGTAGAGGATCTCAACCTTTCCCTCCAAGTCACAGAATTATTGTAAATACAGAGCCATGAAAGCAGTGGGTATTAATAATTTTCCCCCCCACCCAAAGTTGTAAATATTGATCCTTTAAAGGAGGGGGTCTCCAAATTCCATGCCCACTTCCCAAAATATTGAATATACAGAGACCTGAGAGCAGTGCGTTTCAAATTTCCCACCTACGCAAAAAAATATTGGAAATAAAGATTCATTGAAACAGTGGGTATTAATCTTTTTCCCCCACCCACCCAAAGTTCGAAATATATTGTAAATACAGACACATTAAAGCAATGGATCTCAACCTTTCATGTCCAATTCCCACATTACAGTACATAAAGAGACCTTAAAGTAGAGGATCTCAACCTTTCCCTCCAACTCACAGAATTATTGTAAATTCAGAGCCATGAAAGCAGTGGGTTTTAATCTTTTTTAAACCCACACACCCGAAGATGTAAATATTGATCCCTTATGGAGAGCATCTCATACTTTCGTGACCACTACCCAAAATATTGTATATAGAGTGACTTTAAAGAAGTGGGTGTCACGATTTACCCCCAACAACCCAAAATATTGCATAGACAGAGACATCAAAGCATGAGGTCTGAAATCTTTCCCCCACTCCCCAAAATATTGAATATAAAGAGATCTAAATGCAGTGGCTTTCAATATTTTTCTCTCTCACTACCACAAAGTTAAAAATATTGAGCCACTAAAGCAATGGATCTCAACCTTTCATGTCCAATTCCCACATTACTGTACATAAAGAGATTAAAGTAGAGGATCTCAAACTTTCACTCCAACTCACAGAATTATTGTAAATACAGAGCCATGAAAGCAGTGGGTTTTAATCTTTTTCCCCTACACACCCAAAGCGGTAAATATTGATCCCTTAAAGGAGAGGGTGTCAGACTTTCGTGCCCACTTCCAAAAATATTGTAAGGACAGACACCTGAAAGCTGAGGGTCTTATCCTTTTTTTTTACTCTCCTCACATTATTGTATATAAAAAGAAATTAAAGCAGTGGGTCTCAATCTTTCGCACCTACTCACAAAAATATTGTAAATACATAGCCATTAAAGCAGTGGATCTCAACCTTTCATGTCCAATCCCCACATTATTGTATATAAAGAGACCATAAAGCGAAGGATCTCAATCTTTTCTTCCAACTCACAGAAATATTGTAAATGCATAGACATGGAAGCAGTGAGTATCAATCTTTTTTAAACCCACACACTCGAAGTTGTAAATATTGATCCCTTATGGAGAGCGTCTCATACTTTCGTGACCACTCCCCAAAATATTGTATATAGAGTGACTTTAAAGTAGTGGGTGTCACGATTTACCCCAACAACCCAAAATATTGCATAGACTGAGACGTCAAAGCATTAGGTCTGAAATCTTTCCCCCACTCCCCAAAATATTGAATATAAAGAGATCTAAATGCAGTGGCTATCAATATTTTTCTCTCTCACTACCACAAAGTTAAAAATATTGAGCCACTAAACCAATGGATCTCAACCTTTCATGTCCAATTCCCACATTACTGTACATAAAGAGACCTTAAAGTAGAGGTTCTCAACTTTCCCTCCAACTCACAGAATTATTGTAAATACAGAGCCATGAAAGCAGTGGGTTTTAATCTTTTTCCCCTACACACCCAAAGCGGTAAATATTGATCCCTTAAAGGAGAGGGTGTCAGACTTTCGTGCCCACTTCCAAAAATATTGTAAGGACAGACACCTGAAAGCTGAGGGTCTTATCCTTTTTTTTTACTCTCCTCACATTATTGTATATAAAAAGAAATTAAAGCAGTGGGTCTCAATCTTTCGCACCTACTCACAAAAATATTGTAAATACATAGCCATTAAAGCAGTGGATCTCAACCTTTCATGTCCAATCCCCACATTATTGTATATAAAGAGACCATAAAGCAAAGGATCTCAATCTTTTCTTCCAACTCACAGAAATATTGTAAATGCATAGACATGGAAGCAGTGAGTATCAATCTTTTTTAAACCCACACACTCGAAGTTGTAAATATTGATCCCTTATGGAGAGCGTCTCATACTTTCGTGACCACTCCCCAAAATATTGTATATAGAGTGACTTTAAAGTAGTGGGTGTCACGATTTACCCCAACAACCCAAAATATTGCATAGACTGAGACATCAAAGCATTAGGTCTGAAATCTTTCCCCCACTCCCCAAAATATTGAATATAAAGAGATCTAAATGCAGTGGCTATCAATATTTTTCTCTCTCACTACCACAAAGTTAAAAATATTGAGCCACTAAACCAATGGATCTCAACCTTTCATGTCCAATTCCCACATTACTGTACATAAAGAGACCTTAAAGTAGAGGTTCTCAACTTTCCCTCCAACTCACAGAATTATTGTAAATACGGAGCCATGAAAGCAGTGGGTATCAATCTTTTTTAAACCCACACACCCAAAGTTGTAAATATTTATACCTTAAAGGAAAGCGTCTCAGTCCTTCTTGACCACTACACAACATATTGTAAATACGGTGACTTTAAAGTAGCGGTTGTCACGATTTACCCCAACACCCCAAAATATTGCATAGACAATGTCATCAAAGCATTAGGTCACAAACTTTTCCCCCCTCTCCCCACAATATTGTTTATAAAGTGATCTAAATGCAGTGGGTATCAATCTTTTTCTCTGTCATTACCACAAAGTTGTAAATATTGAGCCACTAAAGCAATGGATTGCAATCTTTCATGTCTAATCGCCACATTATTGTATATAAAGTGACCTTAAAGCAGAGGATCTCAACCTTTCATGTCCAATCCCCACATTATTGTAAATAAAGAGAACATAAACCAAAGGATCTCAACCTTTCCTTCCAACTCACAGAAATATTGTAAATACATAGACATGGAAGCAGTGAGTATCAATCTTTTTTAAACCCAAACACCCGAAGTTGTAAATATTGATCCCTTAAAGGAGAAGGTCTCAGACATTCGTACCCACTTCCAAAAATGTTCTTTAGACAGAGACCTGAAAGCAGTGGGTCTGATCCTTTTTCTTTACTCTCCTCACATTATTGTATATAAAAAGAAATTAAAGCAGTGGGTGTCAACCTTTTGCACCTATTAACAAAAATATTGTAAATACAGAGCAATTAAAGCAGTGGATCCTAACCTTACATGTCCAATCCCCACATTATTGTATATAAAGAGATCATAAAGCAAAGGATCTCAACCTTTCCTTCCATCTCACAGAAATATTGTAAATATATAGACATGGAAGCAGTGAGTATCAATCTTTTTTAAACCCACACACCCGAAGTTGTAAATATTGATCCCTTATGGAAAGCATCTCATACTTTCGTGACCACTACCCAAAATATTGTATATAGAGTGACTGTAAAGAAGTGGGTGTCACGATTTACCCCCAACAACCCAAAATATTGCATAGACAGAGACATCAAAGCATTAGGTCTGAAATTTTTCCCCATTCCCCACAATATTGAATATAAAAAGATCTAAATTCAGTGCCTATCAATCTTTTTCTCTCTCCTACCCACAAAGTTGTAAATATTGAGCAACTAAAGCAATGGATTTCAACCTTTCATGTCCAATTCCCACATTACTGTACATAAAGTGACCTTAAAGTAGAGGATCTCAACCTTTCCCTCCAAGTCACAGAATTATTGTAAATACAGAGCCATGAAAGCAGTGGGTATTAATAATTTTCCCCCCCACCCAAAGTTGTAAATATTGATCCTTTAATGGAGGGGGTCTCCAAATTCCATGCCCACTTCCCAAAATATTGAATATACAGAGACCTGAGAGCAGTGCGTTTCAAATTTCCCACCTACTCAAAAAAATATTGGAAATAAAGATTCATTGAAACAGTGGGTATTAATCATTTTCCCCCACCCACCCAAAGTTCCAAATATATTGTAAATACAGACACATTAAAGCAATGGATCTCAACCTTTCATGTCCAATTCCCACATTACAGTACATAAAGAGACCTTAAAGTAGAGGATCTCAACCTTTCCCTCCAACTCACAGAATTATTGTAAATACAGAGCCATGAAAGCAGTGGGTTTTAATCTTTTTCCCCTACACACCCAAAGTGGTAAATATTGATCCCTTAAAGGAGAGGGTGTCAGACGTTCGTGCCCACTTCCAAAAATGTTGCACATACAGACACCTGAAAGCACTGGGTCTGAATCTTTTTCTTTACTCTCCTCACATTATTGTATTTAAAAAGAAATTAAAGCAGTGGGTCTCAACCTTTCGCACCTACTCACAAAAATATTGTAAATACAGAGCAATTAAAACAGTGGATCCTAACCTTTCATGTCCAATCCCCACATTATTTTATATAAAGAGATCATAAAGCAAAGGATCTCAACCTTTCCTTCCATCTCACAGAAATATTGTAAATACATAGACATGGAAGCAGTGAGTATCAATCTTTTTTAAACCCACACACCCGAAGTTGTAAATATTGATCCCTTATGGAGAGCATCTCATACTTTCGTGACCACTACCCAAACTAATGTATATAGAGTGACTTTAAAGAAGTGGGTGTCACGATTTACCCCCAACAACCCAAAATATTGCATAGAGAGAGACATCAAAGCATTAGGTCTGAAACTACCCCCCAACACCCCAAAATATTGCATAGACAGAGACATCAAAGCATTAGGTCTGAAACTTTTCCCCATTCCCCACAATATTGAATATAAAAAGATCTAAATTCAGTGCCTATCAATCTTTTTCTCTCTCCTACCCACAAAGTTGTAAATATTGAGCAACTAAAGTAATGGATTTCAACCTTTCATGTCCAATTCCCACATTACTGTACATAAAGTGACCTTAAAGTAGAGGATCTCAACCTTTCCCTCCAACTCACAGAATTATTGTAAATACAGAGCCATGAAAGCAGTGGGTATTAATAATTTTCCCCCCCACCCAAAGTTGTAAATATTGATCCTTTAAAGGAGAGGGTCTCCAAATTCCATGCCCACTTCCCAAAATATTGAATATACAGAGACCTGAGAGCAGTGCATTTCAAATTTCCCACCTACTCAAAAAAATATTGGAAATAAAGATTCATTGAAACAGTGGGTATTAATCTTTTTCCCCCACCCACCCAAAGTTCGAAATATATTGTAAATACAGACACATTAAAGCAATGGATCTCAACCTTTCATGTCCAATTCCCACATTACAGTACATAAAGAGACCTTAAAGTAGAGGATCTCAACCTTTCCCTCCAACTCACAGAATTATTGTAAATTCAGAGCCATGAAAGCAGTGGGTTTTAATCTTTTTTAAACCCACACACCCGAAGATGTAAATATTGATCCCTTATGGAGAGCATCTCATACTTTCGTGACCACTACCCAAAATATTGTATATAGAGTGACTTTAAAGAAGTGGGTGTCACGATTTACCCCCAACAACCCAAAATATTGCATAGACAGAGACATCAAAGCATTAGGTCTGAATTCTTTCCCCCACTCCCCAAAATATTGAATATAAAGAGATCTAAATGCAGTGGCTTTCAATATTTTTCTCTCTCACTACCACAAAGTTAAAAATATTGAGCCACTAAAGCAATGGATCTCAACCTTTCATGTCCAATTCCCACATTACTGTACATAAGGAGATTAAAGTAGAGGATCTCAAACTTTCACTCCAACTCACAGAATTATTGTAAATACAGAGCCATGAAAGCAGTGGGTTTTAATCTTTTTCCCCTACACACCCAAAGCGGTAAATATTGATCCCTTAAAGGAGAGGGTGTCAGACTTTCGTGCCCACTTCCAAAAATATTGTAAGGACAGACACCTGAAAGCTGAGGGTCTTATCCTTTTTTTTTACTCTCCTCACATTATTGTATATAAAAAGAAATTAAAGCAGTGGGTCTCAATCTTTCGCACCTACTCACAAAAATATTGTAAATACATAGCCATTAAAGCAGTGGATCTCAACCTTTCATGTCCAATCCCCACATTATTGTATATAAAGAGACCATAAAGCAAAGGATCTCAATCTTTTCTTCCAACTCACAGAAATATTGTAAATGCATAGACATGGAAGCAGTGAGTATCAATCTTTTTTAAACCCACACACTCGAAGTTGTAAATATTGATCCCTTATGGAGAGCGTCTCATACTTTCGTGACCACTCCCCAAAATATTGTATATAGAGTGACTTTAAAGTAGTGGGTGTCACGATTTACCCCAACAACCCAAAATATTGCATAGACTGAGACATCAAAGCATTAGGTCTGAAATCTTTCCCCCACTCCCCAAAATATTGAATATAAAGAGATCTAAATGCAGTGGCTATCAATATTTTTCTCTCTCACTACCACAAAGTTAAAAATATTGAGCCACTAAACCAATGGATCTCAACCTTTCATGTCCAATTCCCACATTACTGTACATAAAGAGACCTTAAAGTAGAGGTTCTCAACTTTCCCTCCAACTCACAGAATTATTGTAAATACAGAGCCATGAAAGCAGTGGGTTTTAATCTTTTTCCCCTACACACCCAAAGCGGTAAATATTGATCCCTTAAAGGAGAGGGTGTCAGACTTTCGTGCCCACTTCCAAAAATATTGTAAGGAGAGACACCTGAAAGCTGAGGGTCTTATCCTTTTTTTTTACTCTCCTCACATTATTGTATATAAAAAGAAATTAAAGCAGTGGGTCTCAATCTTTCGCACCTACTCACAAAAATATTGTAAATACATAGCCATTAAAGCAGTGGATCTCAACCTTTCATGTCCAATCCCCACATTATTGTATATAAAGAGACCATAAAGCAAAGGATCTCAATCTTTTCTTCCAACTCACAGAAATATTGTAAATGCATAGACATGGAAGCAGTGAGTATCAATCTTTTTTAAACCCACACACTCGAAGTTGTAAATATTGATCCCTTATGGAGAGCGTCTCATACTTTCGTGACCACTCCCCAAAATATTGTATATAGAGTGACTTTAAAGTAGTGGGTGTCACGATTTACCCCAACAACCCAAAATATTGCATAGAATGAGACATCAAAGCATTAGGTCTGAAATCTTTCCCCCACTCCCCAAAATATTGAATATAAAGAGATCTAAATGCAGTGGCTATCAATATTTTTCTCTCTCACTACCACAAAGTTAAAAATATTGAGCCACTAAACCAATGGATCTCAACCTTTCATGTCCAATTCCCACATTACTGTACATAAAGAGACCTTAAAGTAGAGGTTCTCAACTTTCCCTCCAACTCACAGAATTATTGTAAATACGGAGCCATGAAAGCAGTGGGTATCAATCTTTTTTAAACCCACACACCCAAAGTTGTAAATATTTATACCTTAAAGGAAAGCGTCTCAGACCTTCTTGACCACTACACAACATATTGTAAATACGGTGACTTTAAAGTAGCGGTTGTCACGATTTACCCCAACACCCCAAAATATTGCATAGACAATGTCATCAAAGCATTAGGTCACAAACTTTTCCCCCCTCTCCCCACAATATTGTTTATAAAGTGATCTAAATGCAGTGGGTATCAATCTTTTTCTCTGTCATTACCACAAAGTTGTAAATATTGAGCCACTAAAGCAATGGATTGCAATCTTTCATGTCTAATCGCCACATTATTGTATATAAAGTGACCTTAAAGCAGAGGATCTCAACCTTTCATGTCCAATCCCCACATTATTGTAAATAAAGAGAACATAAACCAAAGGATCTCAACCTTTCCTTCCAACTCACAGAAATATTGTAAATACATAGACATGGAAGCAGTGAGTATCAATCTTTTTTAAACCCAAACACCCGAAGTTGTAAATATTGATCCCTTAAAGGAGAAGGTCTCAGACATTCGTACCCACTTCCAAAAATGTTCTTTAGACAGAGACCTGAAAGCAGTGGGTCTGATCCTTTTTCTTTACTCTCCTCACATTATTGTATATAAAAAGAAATTAAAGCAGTGGGTGTCAACCTTTTGCACCTATTAACAAAAATATTGTAAATACAGAGCAATTAAAGCAGTGGATCCTAACCTTACATGTCCAATCCCCACATTATTGTATATAAAGAGATCATAAAGCAAAGGATCTCAACCTTTCCTTCCATCTCACAGAAATATTGTAAATATATAGACATGGAAGCAGTGAGTATCAATCTTTTTTAAACCCACACACCCGAAGTTGTAAATATTGATCCCTTATGGAGAGCATCTCATACTTTCGTGACCACTACCCAAAATATTGTATATAGAGTGACTGTAAAGAAGTGGGTGTCACGATTTACCCCCAACAACCCAAAATATTGCATAGACAGAGACATCAAAGCATTAGGTCTGAAACTTTTCCCCATTCCCCACAATATTGAATATAAAAAGATCTAAATTCAGTGCCTATCAATCTTTTTCTCTCTCCTACCCACAAAGTTGTAAATATTGAGCAACTAAAGCAATGGATTTCAACCTTTCATGTCCAATTCCCACATTACTGTACATAAAGTGACCTTAAAGTAGAGGATCTCAACCTTTCCCTCCAAGTCACAGAATTATTGTAAATACAGAGCCATGAAAGCAGTGGGTATTAATAATTTTCCCCCCCACCCAAAGTTGTAAATATTGATCCTTTAAAGGAGGGGGTCTCCAAATTCCATGCCCACTTCCCAAAATATTGAATATACAGAGACCTGAGAGCAGTGCGTTTCAAATTTCCCACCTACTCAAAAAAATATTGGAAATAAAGATTCATTGAAACAGTGGGTATTAATCATTTTCCCCCACCCACCCAAAGTTCCAAATATATTGTAAATACAGACACATTAAAGCAATGGATCTCAACCTTTCATGTCCAATTCCCACATTACAGTACATAAAGAGACCTTAAAGTAGAGGATCTCAACCTTTCCCTCCAACTCACAGAATTATTGTAAATACAGAGCCATGAAAGCAGTGGGTTTTAATCTTTTTCCCCTACACACCCAAAGTGGTAAATATTGATCCCTTAAAGGAGAGGGTGTCAGACTTTCGTGCCCACTTCCAAAAATATTGTAAAGACAGACACCTGAAAGCTGAGGGTTTTATCCTTTTTTTTTTACTCTCCTCACATTATTGTATATAAAAAGAAATTAAAGCAGTGGGTCTCAATCTTTCGCACCTACTCACAAAAATATTGTAAATACATAGCCATTAAAGCAGTGGATCTCAACCTTTCATGTCCAATCCCCACATTATTGTATATAAAGAGACCATAAAGCAAAGGATCTCAATCTTTTCTTCCAACTCACAGAAATGTTGTAAATGCATAGACATGGAAGCAGTGAGTATCAATCTTTTTTAAACCCACACACTCGAAGTTGTAAATATTGATCCCTTATGGAGAGCGTCTCATACTTTCGTGACCACTCACCAAAATATTGTATATAGAGTGACTTCAAAGTAGTGGGTGTCACGATTTACCCCAACAACCCAAAATATTGCATAGACAGAGACATCAAAGCATTAGGTCTGAAATCTTTCCCCCACTCCCCAAAATATTGAATATAAAGAGATCTAAATGCAGTGGCTATCAATATTTTTCTCTCTCACTACCACAAAGTTAAAAATATTGAGCCACTAAAGCAATGGATCTCAACCTTTCATGTCCAATTCCCACATTACTGTACATAAAGAGACCTTAAAGTAGAGGTTCTCAACTTTCCCTCCAACTCACAGAATTATTGTAAATACAGAGCCATGAAAGCAGTGGGTATTAATCTTTACCCCACACATACAAAGTTGAAAATATTGATCCCTTAAAGGAGAGGGTCTCAGACTTTGGTGCCCACTTCCAAAAATATTGTATAGACAGACACCTGAAAGCACTGGGTCTGATCCTTTTTCTTTAATCTCCTCACATGATTGTATATAAAAAGAAATTAAAGCAGTGGGTCTCAAGCTTTCGCACCTACTCACAAAAATATTGTAAATACAGAGCCATGAAAGCAGTGGGCATTTATCTTTTTTCCCCCACACACCCAAAGTTGTAAATATTGATCTCTTATGGAGAGCGTCTCATACTTTCGTGAGCACTACCCAAAATATTGTATATAGAGTGACTTTTAAGTAGTGGGTGTCATGCTTTCCCTCCAACACCTTAAAATATTACATAGACAAAGACATCAAAGCATTAGGTCTTAAACTTTTCCCCCATTACCCACAATATTGAATATAAATAGATCTGAATGCAGCGGCTATTAATCTTTTTCTCTGTCACTACCAGAAAGTTGTAAATATTGAGCCACCAAAGCAATGGATCTCAACCTTTCATGTCCAATTCCAACATTACAGTACATAAAGAGACCTTAAAGTAGAGGATCTCAACCTTTCCCTCCAACTGACAGAATTAATATAAATAAAGAGCAATGAAAGCAGTGGGTATTAATCTTTTTCCCCCACACACCTAAAGTTGTAACTATTGATCCCTTAAAGGAGAGGGTGTCAGACTTTCGTGCCCACTTCCAAAAATATTGTACAGACAGACACCTGAAAGCAGTGGGTCTGAATCCTTTTCTTTACTCTCCTCACATTACTGTACATAAAAAGAAATTAAAGCAGTGGGTCTCAGCCTTTCGCACCTACTCACATAAATATTGTAAATACAGAGCAATTAAAGCAGTGGGCATTTATCTTCTTTCCCCCACACACCCAAAGTTGTAAATATTGATCCAATAAAGGAGAGATTGTCAGACTTTCGTGCCCACTTCCAAAAATATTGTATAGACAGACACCTGAAAGCAGTGGGTCTCATCCTTTTTCTTTATGCTCCTCACATTATTGTATATAAAAAGAAATTAAAGCAGTGGGTTTCAACCTTTCTCACATACTCAGAAAAATATTGGAAATACATAGCCACTAAAACAATGGATCTCGAGCTTTCATGTCCAATTCCAACATTACAGTACATAAAGAGACCTTAAAGTAGAGGATCTCAACCTTTCCCTCCAACTCACAGAATTATTGTAAATACATAGACATGGGAACAGTGAGTATCAATCTTTTTTAAACCCACACACCCAAAGTTGTAAATATTGATCCCTTAAAGAAGAGCGTCTCAGAGCTTCGAGATCATTACCCAAAATATTGTACATACAGTAACTTTAAAGTAGTGGGTGTTATGCATTCCCCCCTACACCCTAAAATATTACATAGACAGAGACATCAAAGCATTAGGTCTGAAACTTTTCCCCATTCCCCACAATATTGAATATAAAAAGATCTAAATTCAGTGCCTATCAATCTTTTTCTCTCTCCTATGCACAAAGTTGTAAATATTGAGCAACTAAAGCAATGGATTTCAACCTTTCATGTCCAATTCCCACATTACTGTACATAAAGTGACCTTAAAGTAGAGGATCTCAACCTTTCCCTCCAAGTCACAGAATTATTGTAAATACAGAGCCATGAAAGCAGTGGGTATTAATAATTTTCCCCCCCACCCAAAGTTGTAAATATTGATCCTTTAAAGGAGGGGGTCTCCAAATTCCATGCCCACTTCCCAAAATATTGAATATACAGAGACCTGAGAGCAGTGCGTTTCAAATTTCCCACCTACTCAAAAAAATATTGGAAGTAAAGATTCATTGAAACAGTGGGTATTAATCTTTTTTCCCCACCCACCCAAAGTTCCAAATATATTGTAAATACAGACACATTAAAGCAATGGATCTCACCCTTTCATGTCCAATTCCCACATTACAGTACATAAAGAGACCTTAATGTAGAGGATCTCAACCTTTCCCTCCAACTCACAGAATTATTGTAAATACAGAGCCATGAAAGCAGTGGGTTTTAATCTTTTTCCCCTAAACACCCAAAGTGGTAAATATTGATCCCTTAAAGGAGAGGGTGTCAGACTTTCGTGCACACTTCCAAAAATATTGTAAAGACAGACACCTGAAAGCTGAGGGTCTTATCCTTTTTTTTTACTCTCCTCACATTATTGTATATAAAAAGAAATTAAAGCAGTGGGTCTAAATCTTTCGCACCTACTCACAAAAATATTGTAAATACATAGCCATTAAAGCAGTGGATCTCAACCTTTCATGTCCAATCCCCACATTATTGTATATAAAGAGACCATAAAGCAAAGGATCTCAATCTTTTCTTCCAACTCACAGAAATATTGTAAATGCATAGACATGGAAGCAGTGAGTATCAATCTTTTTTAAACCCACACACTCGAAGTTGTAAATATTGATACCTTATGGAGAGCGTCTCATACTTTCGTGACCACTCCCAAAAATATTGTATATAGAGTGACTTTAAAGTAGTGGGTGTCACGATTTACCCCAACAACCCAAAATATTGCATAGACAGAGACATCAAAGCATTAGGTCTGAAATCTTTCCCCCACTCCCCAAAATATTGAATATAAAGAGATCTAAATGCAGTGGCTATCAATATTTTTCTCTCTCACTACCACAAAGTTAAAAATATTGAGCCACTAAAGCAATGGATCTCAACCTTTCATGTCCAATTCCCACATTACTGTACATAAAGAGACCTTAAAGTAGAGGTTCTCAACTTTCCCTCCAACTCACAGAATTATTGTAAATACGGAGCCATGAAAGCAGTGGGTATCAATCTTTTTTAAACCCACACACCCAAAGTTGTAAATATTGATACCTTAAAGGAAAGCGTCTCAGACCTTCGTGACCACTACACAAAATATTGTAAATACAGTGACTTTAAAGTAGCGGTTGTCACCCTTTCCCCCCAACACCCCAGAATATTGCATAGACAATGTCATCAAAGCATTAGGTCACAAACTTTTCCCCCCTCTCCCCACAATATTGTTTTTAAAGAGATCTAAATGCAGTGGGTATCAATCTTTTTCTCTGTCATTACCACAAAGTTGTAAATATTGAGCCACTAAAGCAATGGATTGCAATCTTTCATGTCTAATCGCCACATTATTGTATATAAAGTGACCTAAAGCAGAGGATCTCAACCTTTCATGTCCAATCCCCACATTATTGTAAATAAAGAGACCATAAACCAAAGGATCTCAACCTTTCCTTCCAACTCACAGAAATATTGTAAATACATAGACATGGAAGAAGTGAGTATCAATCTTTTTTAAACCCAAACACCCGAAGTTGTAAATATTGATCCCTTAAAGGAGAAGGTCTCAGACATTCGTACCCACTTCCAAAAATGTTCTTTGGACAGAGACCTGAAAGCAGTGGGTCTGATCCTTTTTCTTTACTCTCCTCACATTATTGTATATAAAAAGCAATTAAAGCAGTGGGTGTCAACCTTTTGCACCTATTAACAAAAATATTGTAAATACAGAGCAATTAAAGCAGTGGATCCTAACCTTACATGTCCAATCCCCACATTATTGTATATAAAGAGATCATAAAGCAAAGGATCTCAACCTTTCCTTCCATCTCACAGAAATATTGTAAATACATAGACATGGAAGTAGTGAGTATCAATCTTTTTTAAACCCACACACCCGAAGTTGTAAATATTGATCCCTTATGGAGAGCATCTCATACTTTCGTGACCACTAACCAAAATATTGTATATAGAGTGACTGTAAAGAAGTGGGTGTCACGATTTACCCCCAACAACCCAAAATATTGCATAGACAGAGACATCAAAGCATTAGGTCTGAAACTTTTCCCCATTCCCCACAATATTGAATATAAAAAGATCTAAATTCAGTGCCTATCAATCTTTTTCTCTCTCCTACCCACAAAGTTGTAAATATTGAGCAACTAAAGCAATGGATTTCAACCTTTCATGTCCAATTCCCACATTACTGTACATAAAGTGACCTTAAAGTAGAGGATCTCAACCTTTCCCTCCAAGTCACAGAATTATTGTAAATACAGAGCCATGAAAGCAGTGGGTATTAATAATTTTCCCCCCCACCCAAAGTTGTAAATATTGATCCTTTAAAGGAGGGGGTCTCCAAATTCCATGCCCACTTCCCAAAATATTGAATATACAGAGACCTGAGAGCAGTGCGTTTCAAATTTCCCACCTACTCAAAAAAATATTGGAAATAAAGATTCATTGAAACAGTGGGTATTAATCTTTTTCCCCCACCCACCCAAAGTTCCAAATATATTGTAAATACAGACACATTAAAGCAATGGATCTCAACCTTTCATGTCCAATTCCCACATTACAGTACATAAAGAGACCTTAAAGTAGAGGATCTCAACCTTTCCCTCCAACTCACAGAATTATTGTAAATACAGAGCCATGAAAGCAGTGGGTTTTAATCTTTTTCCCCTACACACACAAAGTGGTAAATATTGATCCCTTAAAGGAGAGGGTGTCAGACTTTCGTGCCCACTTCCAAAAATATTGTAAAGACAGACACCTGAAAGCTGAGGGTTTTATCCTTTTTTTTTACTCTCCTCACATTATTGTATATAAAAAGAAATTAAAGCAGTGGGTCTCAATCTTTCGCACCTACTCACAAAAATATTGTAAATACATAGCCATTAAAGCAGTGGATCTCAACCTTTCATGTCCAATCCCCACATTATTGTATATAAAGAGACCATAAAGCAAAGGAACTCAATCTTTTCTTCCAACTCACAGAAATGTTGTAAATGCATAGACATGGAAGCAGTGAGTATCAATCTTTTTTAAACCCACACACTCGAAGTTGTAAATATTGATCCCTTATGGCGAGCGTCTCATACTTTCGTGACCACTCCCCAAAATATTGTATATAGAGTGACTTTAAAGTAGTGGGTGTCACGATTTACCCCAACAACCCAAAATATTGCATAGACAGAGACATCAAAGCATTAGGTCTGAAATCTTTCCCCCACTCCCCAAAATATTGAATATAAAGAGATCTAAATGCAGTGGCTATCAATATTTTTCTCTCTCACTACCACAAAGTTAAAAATATTGAGCCACTAAAGCAATGGATCTCAACCTTTCATGTCCAATTCCCACATTACAGTACATAAAGAGACCTTAAAGTAGAGGATCTCAACCTTTCCCTCCAACTCACAGAATTATTGTAAATACAGAGCCATGAAAGCAGTGGGTTTTAATCTTTTTCCCCTACACACCCAAAGTGGTAAATATTGATCCCTTAAAGGAGAGGGTGTCAGACTTTCGTGCCCACTTCCAAAAATATTGTAAAGACAGACACCTGAAAGCTGAGGGTTTTATCCTTTTTTTTTTACTCTCCTCACATTATTGTATATAAAAAGAAATTAAAGCAGTGGGTCTCAATCTTTCGCACCTACTCACAAAAATATTGTAAATACATAGCCATTAAAGCAGTGGATCTCAACCTTTCATGTCCAATTCCCACATTACTGTACATAAAGAGACCTTAAAGTAGAGGTTCTCAACTTTCCCTCCAACTCACAGAATTATTGTAAATACAGAGCCATGAAAGCAGTGGGTATTAATCTTTACCCCACACATACAAAGTTGAAAATATTGATCCCTTAAAGGAGAGGGTCTCAGACTTTGGTGCCCACTTCCAAAAATATTGTATAGACAGACACCTGAAAGCACTGGGTCTGATCCTTTTTCTTTAATCTCCTCACATGATTGTATATAAAAAGAAATTAAAGCAGTGGGTCTCAAGCTTTCGCACCTACTCACAAAAATATTGTAAATACAGAGCCATGAAAGCAGTGGGCATTTATCTTTTTTCCCCCACACACCCAAAGTTGTAAATATTGATCTCTTATGGAGAGCGTCTCATACTTTCGTGAGCACTACCCAAAATATTGTATATAGAGTGACTTTTAAGTAGTGGGTGTCATGCTTTCCCTCCAACACCTTAAAATATTACATAGACAAAGACATCAAAGCATTAGGTCTTAAACTTTTCCCCCATTACCCACAATATTGAATATAAATAGATCTGAATGCAGCGGCTATTAATCTTTTTCTCTGTCACTACCAGAAAGTTGTAAATATTGAGCCACCAAAGCAATGGATCTCAACCTTTCATGTCCAATTCCAACATTACAGTACATAAAGAGACCTTAAAGTAGAGGATCTCAACCTTTCCCTCCAACTGACAGAATTAATATAAATAAAGAGCAATGAAAGCAGTGGGTATTAATCTTTTTCCCCCACACACCTAAAGTTGTAACTATTGATCCCTTAAAGGAGAGGGTGTCAGACTTTCGTGCCCACTTCCAAAAATATTGTACAGACAGACACCTGAAAGCAGTGGGTCTGAATCCTTTTCTTTACTCTCCTCACATTACTGTACATAAAAAGAAATTAAAGCAGTGGGTCTCAGCCTTTCGCACCTACTCACATAAATATTGTAAATACAGAGCAATTAAAGCAGTGGGCATTTATCTTCTTTCCCCCACACACCCAAAGTTGTAAATATTGATCCAATAAAGGAGAGATTGTCAGACTTTCGTGCCCACTTCCAAAAATATTGTATAGACAGACACCTGAAAGCAGTGGGTCTCATCCTTTTTCTTTATGCTCCTCACATTATTGTATATAAAAAGAAATTAAAGCAGTGGGTTTCAACCTTTCTCACATACTCAGAAAAATATTGGAAATACATAGCCACTAAAACAATGGATCTCGAGCTTTCATGTCCAATTCCAACATTACAGTACATAAAGAGACCT
The DNA here is from genome assembly GCF_036971445.1 of Narcine bancroftii. NCBI lineage: Eukaryota > Metazoa > Chordata > Chondrichthyes > Torpediniformes > Narcinidae > Narcine > Narcine bancroftii. Next base: position 1,884,988 of record NW_027211801.1, read on the forward strand.
TAAAGTAGAGGATCTCAACCTTTCCCTCCAACTCACAGAATTATTGTAAATACATAGACATGGGAACAGTGAGTATCAATCTTTTTTAAACCCACACACCCAAAGTTGTAAATATTGATCCCTTAAAGAAGAGCGTCTCAGAGCTTCGAGATCATTACCCAAAATATTGTACATACAGTAACTTTAAAGTAGTGGGTGTTATGCATTCCCCCCTACACCCTAAAATATTACATAGACAGAGACATCAAAGCATTAGGTCTGAAACTTTTCCCCATTCCCCACAATATTGAATATAAAAAGATCTAAATTCAGTGCCTATCAATCTTTTTCTCTCTCCTACGCACAAAGTTGTAAATATTGAGCAACTAAAGCAATGGATTTCAACCTTTCATGTCCAATTCCCACATTACTGTACATAAAGTGACCTTAAAGTAGAGGATCTCAACCTTTCCCTCCAAGTCACAGAATTATTGTAAATACAGAGCCATGAAAGCAGTGGGTATTAATAATTTTCCCCCCCACCCAAAGTTGTAAATATTGATCCTTTAAAGGAGGGGGTCTCCAAATTCCATGCCCACTTCCCAAAATATTGAATATACAGAGACCTGAGAGCAGTGCGTTTCAAATTTCCCACCTACTCAAAAAAATATTGGAAATAAAGATTCATTGAAACAGTGGGTATTAATCATTTTCCCCCACCCACCCAAAGTTCCAAATATATTGTAAATACAGACACATTAAAGCAATGGATCTCAACCTTTCATGTCCAATTCCCACATTACAGTACATAAAGAGACCTTAAAGTAGAGGATCTCAACCTTTCCCTCCAACTCACAGAATTATTGTAAATACAGAGCCATGAAAGCAGTGGGTTTTAATCTTTTTCCCCTACACACCCAAAGTGGTAAATATTGATCCCTTAAAGGAGAGGGTGTCAGACTTTCGTGCCCACTTCCAAAAATATTGTAAAGACAGACACCTGAAAGCTGAGGGTTTTATCCTTTTTTTTTTACTCTCCTCACATTATTGTATATAAAAAGAAATTAAAGCAGTGGGTCTCAATCTTTCGCACCTACTCACAAAAATATTGTAAATACATAGCCATTAAAGCAGTGGATCTCAACCTTTCATGTCCAATCCCCACATTATTGTATATAAAGAGACCATAAAGCAAAGGATCTCAATCTTTTCTTCCAACTCACAGAAATGTTGTAAATGCATAGACATGGAAGCAGTGAGTATCAATCTTTTTTAAACCCACACACTCGAAGTTGTAAATATTGATCCCTTATGGAGAGCGTCTCATACTTTCGTGACCACTCACCAAAATATTGTATATAGAGTGACTTCAAAGTAGTGGGTGTCACGATTTACCCCAACAACCCAAAATATTGCATAGACAGAGACATCAAAGCATTAGGTCTGAAATCTTTCCCCCACTCCCCAAAATATTGAATATAAAGAGATCTAAATGCAGTGGCTATCAATATTTTTCTCTCTCACTACCACAAAGTTAAAAATATTGAGCCACTAAAGCAATGGATCTCAACCTTTCATGTCCAATTCCCACATTACTGTACATAAAGAGACCTTAAAGTAGAGGTTCTCAACTTTCCCTCCAACTCACAGAATTATTGTAAATACAGAGCCATGAAAGCAGTGGGTATTAATCTTTACCCCACACATACAAAGTTGAAAATATTGATCCCTTAAAGGAGAGGGTCTCAGACTTTGGTGCCCACTTCCAAAAATATTGTATAGACAGACACCTGAAAGCACTGGGTCTGATCCTTTTTCTTTAATCTCCTCACATGATTGTATATAAAAAGAAATTAAAGCAGTGGGTCTCAAGCTTTCGCACCTACTCACAAAAATATTGTAAATACAGAGCCATGAAAGCAGTGGGCATTTATCTTTTTTCCCCCACACACCCAAAGTTGTAAATATTGATCTCTTATGGAGAGCGTCTCATACTTTCGTGAGCACTACCCAAAATATTGTATATAGAGTGACTTTTAAGTAGTGGGTGTCATGCTTTCCCTCCAACACCTTAAAATATTACATAGACAAAGACATCAAAGCATTAGGTCTTAAACTTTTCCCCCATTACCCACAATATTGAATATAAATAGATCTGAATGCAGCGGCTATTAATCTTTTTCTCTGTCACTACCAGAAAGTTGTAAATATTGAGCCACCAAAGCAATGGATCTCAACCTTTCATGTCCAATTCCAACATTACAGTACATAAAGAGACCTTAAAGTAGAGGATCTCAACCTTTCCCTCCAACTGACAGAATTAATATAAATAAAGAGCAATGAAAGCAGTGGGTATTAATCTTTTTCCCCCACACACCTAAAGTTGTAACTATTGATCCCTTAAAGGAGAGGGTGTCAGACTTTCGTGCCCACTTCCAAAAATATTGTACAGACAGACACCTGAAAGCAGTGGGTCTGAATCCTTTTCTTTACTCTCCTCACATTACTGTACATAAAAAGAAATTAAAGCAGTGGGTCTCAGCCTTTCGCACCTACTCACATAAATATTGTAAATACAGAGCAATTAAAGCAGTGGGCATTTATCTTCTTTCCCCCACACACCCAAAGTTGTAAATATTGATCCAATAAAGGAGAGATTGTCAGACTTTCGTGCCCACTTCCAAAAATATTGTATAGACAGACACCTGAAAGCAGTGGGTCTCATCCTTTTTCTTTATGCTCCTCACATTATTGTATATAAAAAGAAATTAAAGCAGTGGGTTTCAACCTTTCTCACATACTCAGAAAAATATTGGAAATACATAGCCACTAAAACAATGGATCTCGAGCTTTCATGTCCAATTCCAACATTACAGTACATAAAGAGACCTTAAAGTAGAGGATCTCAACCTTTCCCTCCAACTCACAGAATTATTGTAAATACATAGACATGGGAACAGTGAGTATCAATCTTTTTTAAACCCACACACCCAAAGTTGTAAATATTGATCCCTTAAAGAAGAGCGTCTCAGAGCTTCGAGATCATTACCCAAAATATTGTACATACAGTAACTTTAAAGTAGTGGGTGTTATGCATTCCCCCCTACACCCTAAAATATTACATAGACAGAGACATCAAAGCATTAGGTCTGAAACTTTTCCCCATTCCCCACAATATTGAATATAAAAAGATCTAAATTCAGTGCCTATCAATCTTTTTCTCTCTCCTACGCACAAAGTTGTAAATATTGAGCAACTAAAGCAATGGATTTCAACCTTTCATGTCCAATTCCCACATTACTGTACATAAAGTGACCTTAAAGTAGAGGATCTCAACCTTTCCCTCCAAGTCACAGAATTATTGTAAATACAGAGCCATGAAAGCAGTGGGTATTAATAATTTTCCCCCCCACCCAAAGTTGTAAATATTGATCCTTTAAAGGAGGGGGTCTCCAAATTCCATGCCCACTTCCCAAAATATTGAATATACAGAGACCTGAGAGCAGTGCGTTTCAAATTTCCCACCTACTCAAAAAAATATTGGAAGTAAAGATTCATTGAAACAGTGGGTATTAATCTTTTTTCCCCACCCACCCAAAGTTCCAAATATATTGTAAATACAGACACATTAAAGCAATGGATCTCACCCTTTCATGTCCAATTCCCACATTACAGTACATAAAGAGACCTTAATGTAGAGGATCTCAACCTTTCCCTCCAACTCACAGAATTATTGTAAATACAGAGCCATGAAAGCAGTGGGTTTTAATCTTTTTCCCCTAAACACCCAAAGTGGTAAATATTGATCCCTTAAAGGAGAGGGTGTCAGACTTTCGTGCACACTTCCAAAAATATTGTAAAGACAGACACCTGAAAGCTGAGGGTCTTATCCTTTTTTTTTACTCTCCTCACATTATTGTATATAAAAAGAAATTAAAGCAGTGGGTCTAAATCTTTCGCACCTACTCACAAAAATATTGTAAATACATAGCCATTAAAGCAGTGGATCTCAACCTTTCATGTCCAATCCCCACATTATTGTATATAAAGAGACCATAAAGCAAAGGATCTCAATCTTTTCTTCCAACTCACAGAAATATTGTAAATGCATAGACATGGAAGCAGTGAGTATCAATCTTTTTTAAACCCACACACTCGAAGTTGTAAATATTGATCCCTTATGGAGAGCGTCTCATACTTTCGTGACCACTCCCAAAAATATTGTATATAGAGTGACTTTAAAGTAGTGGGTGTCACGATTTACCCCAACAACCCAAAATATTGCATAGACAGAGACATCAAAGCATTAGGTCTGAAATCTTTCCCCCACTCCCCAAAATATTGAATATAAAGAGATCTAAATGCAGTGGCTATCAATATTTTTCTCTCTCACTACCACAAAGTTAAAAATATTGAGCCACTAAAGCAATGGATCTCAACCTTTCATGTCCAATTCCCACATTACTGTACATAAAGAGACCTTAAAGTAGAGGTTCTCAACTTTCCCTCCAACTCACAGAATTATTGTAAATACGGAGCCATGAAAGCAGTGGGTATCAATCTTTTTTAAACCCACACACCCAAAGTTGTAAATATTGATACCTTAAAGGAAAGCGTCTCAGACCTTCGTGACCACTACACAAAATATTGTAAATACAGTGACTTTAAAGTAGCGGTTGTCACCCTTTCCCCCCAACACCCCAGAATATTGCATAGACAATGTCATCAAAGCATTAGGTCACAAACTTTTCCCCCCTCTCCCCACAATATTGTTTTTAAAGAGATCTAAATGCAGTGGGTATCAATCTTTTTCTCTGTCATTACCACAAAGTTGTAAATATTGAGCCACTAAAGCAATGGATTGCAATCTTTCATGTCTAATCGCCACATTATTGTATATAAAGTGACCTAAAGCAGAGGATCTCAACCTTTCATGTCCAATCCCCACATTATTGTAAATAAAGAGACCATAAACCAAAGGATCTCAACCTTTCCTTCCAACTCACAGAAATATTGTAAATACATAGACATGGAAGAAGTGAGTATCAATCTTTTTTAAACCCAAACACCCGAAGTTGTAAATATTGATCCCTTAAAGGAGAAGGTCTCAGACATTCGTACCCACTTCCAAAAATGTTCTTTGGACAGAGACCTGAAAGCAGTGGGTCTGATCCTTTTTCTTTACTCTCCTCACATTATTGTATATAAAAAGCAATTAAAGCAGTGGGTGTCAACCTTTTGCACCTATTAACAAAAATATTGTAAATACAGAGCAATTAAAGCAGTGGATCCTAACCTTACATGTCCAATCCCCACATTATTGTATATAAAGAGATCATAAAGCAAAGGATCTCAACCTTTCCTTCCATCTCACAGAAATATTGTAAATACATAGACATGGAAGTAGTGAGTATCAATCTTTTTTAAACCCACACACCCGAAGTTGTAAATATTGATCCCTTATGGAGAGCATCTCATACTTTCGTGACCACTAACCAAAATATTGTATATAGAGTGACTGTAAAGAAGTGGGTGTCACGATTTACCCCCAACAACCCAAAATATTGCATAGACAGAGACATCAAAGCATTAGGTCTGAAACTTTTCCCCATTCCCCACAATATTGAATATAAAAAGATCTAAATTCAGTGCCTATCAATCTTTTTCTCTCTCCTACCCACAAAGTTGTAAATATTGAGCAACTAAAGCAATGGATTTCAACCTTTCATGTCCAATTCCCACATTACTGTACATAAAGTGACCTTAAAGTAGAGGATCTCAACCTTTCCCTCCAAGTCACAGAATTATTGTAAATACAGAGCCATGAAAGCAGTGGGTATTAATAATTTTCCCCCCCACCCAAAGTTGTAAATATTGATCCTTTAAAGGAGGGGGTCTCCAAATTCCATGCCCACTTCCCAAAATATTGAATATACAGAGACCTGAGAGCAGTGCGTTTCAAATTTCCCACCTACTCAAAAAAATATTGGAAATAAAGATTCATTGAAACAGTGAGTATTAATCTTTTTCCCCCACCCACCCAAAGTTCCAAATATATTGTAAATACAGACACATTAAAGCAATGGATCTCAACCTTTCATGTCCAATTCCCACATTACAGTACATAAAGAGACCTTAAAGTAGAGGATCTCAACCTTTCCCTCCAACTCACAGAATTATTGTAAATACAGAGCCATGAAAGCAGTGGGTTTTAATCTTTTTCCCCTACACACACAAAGTGGTAAATATTGATCCCTTAAAGGAGAGGGTGTCAGACTTTCGTGCCCACTTCCAAAAATATTGTAAAGACAGACACCTGAAAGCTGAGGGTTTTATCCTTTTTTTTTACTCTCCTCACATTATTGTATATAAAAAGAAATTAAAGCAGTGGGTCTCAATCTTTCGCACCTACTCACAAAAATATTGTAAATACATAGCCATTAAAGCAGTGGATCTCAACCTTTCATGTCCAATCCCCACATTATTGTATATAAAGAGACCATAAAGCAAAGGATCTCAATCTTTTCTTCCAACTCACAGAAATGTTGTAAATGCATAGACATGGAAGCAGTGAGTATCAATCTTTTTTAAACCCACACACTCGAAGTTGTAAATATTGATCCCTTATGGCGAGCGTCTCATACTTTCGTGACCACTCCCCAAAATATTGTATATAGAGTGACTTTAAAGTAGTGGGTGTCACGATTTACCCCAACAACCCAAAATATTGCATAGACAGAGACATCAAAGCATTAGGTCTGAAATCTTTCCCCCACTCCCCAAAATATTGAATATAAAGAGATCTAAATGCAGTGGCTATCAATATTTTTCTCTCTCACTACCACAAAGTTAAAAATATTGAGCCACTAAAGCAATGGATCTCAACCTTTCATGTCCAATTCCCACATTACAGTACATAAAGAGACCTTAAAGTAGAGGATCTCAACCTTTCCCTCCAACTCACAGAATTATTGTAAATACAGAGCCATGAAAGCAGTGGGTTTTAATCTTTTTCCCCTACACACCCAAAGTGGTAAATATTGATCCCTTAAAGGAGAGGGTGTCAGACTTTCGTGCCCACTTCCAAAAATATTGTAAAGACAGACACCTGAAAGCTGAGGGTTTTATCCTTTTTTTTTTACTCTCCTCACATTATTGTATATAAAAAGAAATTAAAGCAGTGGGTCTCAATCTTTCGCACCTACTCACAAAAATATTGTAAATACATAGCCATTAAAGCAGTGGATCTCAACCTTTCATGTCCAATCCCCACATTATTGTATATAAAGAGACCATAAAGCAAAGGATCTCAATCTTTTCTTCCAACTCACAGAAATTTTGTAAATGCATAGACATGGAAGCAGTGAGTATCAATCTTTTTTAAACCCACACACTCGAAGTTGTAAATATTGATCCCTTATGGAGAGTGTCTCATACTTTCGTGACCACTCACCAAAATATTGTATATAGAGTGACTTCAAAGTAGTGGGTGTCACGATTTACCCCAACAACCCAAAATATTGCATAGACAGAGACATCAAAGCATTAGGTCTGAAATCTTTCCCCCACTCCCCAAAATATTGAATATAAAGAGATCTAAATGCAGTGGCTATCAATATTTTTCTCTCTCACTACCACAAAGTTAAAAATATTGAGCCACTAAAGCAATGGATCTCAACCTTTCATGTCCAATTCCCACATTACTGTACATAAAGAGACCTTAAAGTAGAGGTTCTCAACTTTCCCTCCAACTCACAGAATTATTGTAAATACAGAGCCATGAAAGCAGTGGGTATTAATCTTTACCCCACACATACAAAGTTGAAAATATTGATCCCTTAAAGGAGAGGGTCTCAGACTTTTGTGCCCACTTCCAAAAATATTGTATAGACAGACACCTGAAAGCACTGGGTCTGATCCTTTTTCTTTAATCTCCTCACATGATTGTATATAAAAAGAAATTAAAGCAGTGGGTCTCAAGCTTTCGCACCTACTCACAAAAATATTGTAAATACAGAGCCATGAAAGCAGTGGGCATTTATCTTTTTTCCCCCACACACCCAAAGTTGTAAATATTGATCTCTTATGGAGAGCGTCTCATACTTTCGTGAGCACTACCCAAAATATTGTATATAGAGTGACTTTTAAGTAGTGGGTGTCATGCTTTCCCTCCAACACCTTAAAATATTACATAGACAAAGACATCAAAGCATTAGGTCTTAAACTTTTCCCCCATTACCCACAATATTGAATATAAATAGATCTGAATGCAGCGGCTATTAATCTTTTTCTCTGTCACTACCAGAAAGTTGTAAATATTGAGCCACCAAAGCAATGGATCTCAACCTTTCATGTCCAATTCCAACATTACAGTACATAAAGAGACCTTAAAGTAGAGGATCTCAACCTTTCCCTCCAACTGACAGAATTAATATAAATAAAGAGCAATGAAAGCAGTGGGTATTAATCTTTTTCCCCCACACACCTAAAGTTGTAACTATTGATCCCTTAAAGGAGAGGGTGTCAGACTTTCGTGCCCACTTCCAAAAATATTGTACAGACAGACACCTGAAAGCAGTGGGTCTGAATCCTTTTCTTTACTCTCCTCACATTACTGTACATAAAAAGAAATTAAAGCAGTGGGTCTCAGCCTTTCGCACCTACTCACATAAATATTGTAAATACAGAGCAATTAAAGCAGTGGGCATTTATCTTCTTTCCCCCACACACCCAAAGTTGTAAATATTGATCCAATAAAGGAGAGATTGTCAGACTTTCGTGCCCACTTCCAAAAATATTGTATAGACAGACACCTGAAAGCAGTGGGTCTCATCCTTTTTCTTTATGCTCCTCACATTATTGTATATAAAAAGAAATTAAAGCAGTGGGTTTCAACCTTTCTCACATACTCAGAAAAATATTGGAAATACATAGCCACTAAAACAATGGATCTCGAGCTTTCATGTCCAATTCCAACATTACAGTACATAAAGAGACCTTAAAGTAGAGGATCTCAACCTTTCCCTCCAACTCACAGAATTATTGTAAATACATAGACATGGGAACAGTGAGTATCAATCTTTTTTAAACCCACACACCCAAAGTTGTAAATATTGATCCCTTAAAGAAGAGCGTCTCAGAGCTTCGAGATCATTACCCAAAATATTGTACATACAGTAACTTTAAAGTAGTGGGTGTTATGCATTCCCCCCTACACCCTAAAATATTACATAGACAGAGACATCAAAGCATTAGGTCTGAAACTTTTCCCCATTCCCCACAATATTGAATATAAAAAGATCTAAATTCAGTGCCTATCAATCTTTTTCTCTCTCCTACGCACAAAGTTGTAAATATTGAGCAACTAAAGCAATGGATTTCAACCTTTCATGTCCAATTCCCACATTACTGTACATAAAGTGACCTTAAAGTAGAGGATCTCAACCTTTCCCTCCAAGTCACAGAATTATTGTAAATACAGAGCCATGAAAGCAGTGGGTATTAATAATTTTCCCCCCCACCCAAAGTTGTAAATATTGATCCTTTAAAGGAGGGGGTCTCCAAATTCCATGACCACTTCCCAAAATATTGAATATACAGAGACCTGAGAGCAGTGCGTTTCAAATTTCCCACCTACTCAAAAAAATATTGGAAGTAAAGATTCATTGAAACAGTGGGTATTAATCTTTTTTCCCCACCCACCCAAAGTTCCAAATATATTGTAAATACAGACACATTAAAGCAATGGATCTCAACCTTTCATGTCCAATTCCCACATTACAGTACATAAAGAGACCTTAATGTAGAGGATCTCAACCTTTCCCTCCAACTCACAGAATTATTGTAAATACAGAGCCATGAAAGCAGTGGGTTTTAATCTTTTTCCCCTAAACACCCAAAGTGGTAAATATTGATCCCTTAAAGGAGAGGGTGTCAGACTTTCGTGCACACTTCCAAAAATATTGTAAAGACAGACACCTGAAAGCTGAGGGTCTTATCCTTTTTTTTTACTCTCCTCACATTATTGTATATAAAAAGAAATTAAAGCAGTGGGTCTAAATCTTTCGCACCTACTCACAAAAATATTGTAAATACATAGCCATTAAAGCAGTGGATCTCAACCTTTCATGTCCAATCCCCACATTATTGTATATAAAGAGACCATAAAGCAAAGGATCTCAATCTTTTCTTCCAACTCACAGAAATATTGTAAATGCATAGACATGGAAGCAGTGAGTATCAATCTTTTTTAAACCCACACACTCGAAGTTGTAAATATTGATCCCTTATGGAGAGCGTCTCATACTTTCGTGACCACTCCCAAAAATATTGTATATAGAGTGACTTTAAAGTAGTGGGTGTCACGATTTACCCCAACAACCCAAAATATTGCATAGACAGAGACATCAAAGCATTAGGTCTGAAATCTTTCCCCCACTCCCCAAAATATTGAATATAAAGAGATCTAAATGCAGTGGCTATCAATATTTTTCTCTCTCACTACCACAAAGTTAAAAATATTGAGCCACTAAAGCAATGGATCTCAACCTTTCATGTCCAATTCCCACATTACTGTACATAAAGAGACCTTAAAGTAGAGGTTCTCAACTTTCCCTCCAACTCACAGAATTATTGTAAATACGGAGCCATGAAAGCAGTGGGTATCAATCTTTTTTAAACCCACACACCCAAAGTTGTAAATATTGATACCTTAAAGGAAAGCGTCTCAGACCTTCGTGACCACTACACAAAATATTGTAAATACAGTGACTTTAAAGTAGCGGTTGTCACCCTTTCCCCCCAACACCCCAGAATATTGCATAGACAATGTCATCAAAGCATTAGGTCACAAACTTTTCCCCCCTCTCCCCACAATATTGTTTTTAAAGAGATCTAAATGCAGTGGGTATCAATCTTTTTCTCTGTCATTACCACAAAGTTGTAAATATTGAGCCACTAAAGCAATGGATTGCAATCTTTCATGTCTAATCGCCACATTATTGTATATAAAGTGACCTAAAGCAGAGGATCTCAACCTTTCATGTCCAATCCCCACATTATTGTAAATAAAGAGACCATAAACCAAAGGATCTCAACCTTTCCTTCCAACTCACAGAAATATTGTAAATACATAGACATGGAAGAAGTGAGTATCAATCTTTTTTAAACCCAAACACCCGAAGTTGTAAATATTGATCCCTTAAAGGAGAAGGTCTCAGACATTCGTACCCACTTCCAAAAATGTTCTTTGGACAGAGACCTGAAAGCAGTGGGTCTGATCCTTTTTCTTTACTCTCCTCACATTATTGTATATAAAAAGCAATTAAAGCAGTGGGTGTCAACCTTTTGCACCTATTAACAAAAATATTGTAAATACAGAGCAATTAAAGCAGTGGATCCTAACCTTACATGTCCAATCCCCACATTATTGTATATAAAGAGATCATAAAGCAAAGGATCTCAACCTTTCCTTCCATCTCACAGAAATATTGTAAATACATAGACATGGAAGTAGTGAGTATCAATCTTTTTTAAACCCACACACCCGAAGTTGTAAATATTGATCCCTTATGGAGAGCATCTCATACTTTCGTGACCACTAACCAAAATATTGTATATAGAGTGACTGTAAAGAAGTGGGTGTCACGATTTACCCCCAACAACCCAAAATATTGCATAGACAGAGACATCAAAGCATTAGGTCTGAAACTTTTCCCCATTCCCCACAATATTGAATATAAAAAGATCTAAATTCAGTGCCTATCAATCTTTTTCTCTCTCCTACCCACAAAGTTGTAAATATTGAGCAACTAAAGCAATGGATTTCAACCTTTCATGTCCAATTCCCACATTACTGTACATAAAGTGACCTTAAAGTAGAGGATCTCAACCTTTCCCTCCAAGTCACAGAATTATTGTAAATACAGAGCCATGAAAGCAGTGGGTATTAATAATTTTCCCCCCCACCCAAAGTTGTAAATATTGATCCTTTAAAGGAGGGGGTCTCCAAATTCCATGCCCACTTCCCAAAATATTGAATATACAGAGACCTGAGAGCAGTGCGTTTCAAATTTCCCACCTACTCAAAAAAATATTGGAAATAAAGATTCATTGAAACAGTGGGTATTAATCTTTTTCCCCCACCCACCCAAAGTTCCAAATATATTGTAAATACAGACACATTAAAGCAATGGATCTCAACCTTTCATGTCCAATTCCCACATTACAGTACATAAAGAGACCTTAAAGTAGAGGATCTCAACCTTTCCCTCCAACTCACAGAATTATTGTAAATACAGAGCCATGAAAGCAGTGGGTTTTAATCTTTTTCCCCTACACACACAAAGTGGTAAATATTGATCCCTTAAAGGAGAGGGTGTCAGACTTTCGTGCCCACTTCCAAAAATATTGTAAAGACAGACACCTGAAAGCTGAGGGTTTTATCCTTTTTTTTTACTCTCCTCACATTATTGTATATAAAAAGAAATTAAAGCAGTGGGTCTCAATCTTTCGCACCTACTCACAAAAATATTGTAAATACATAGCCATTAAAGCAGTGGATCTCAACCTTTCATGTCCAATCCCCACATTATTGTATATAAAGAGACCATAAAGCAAAGGATCTCAATCTTTTCTTCCAACTCACAGAAATGTTGTAAATGCATAGACATGGAAGCAGTGAGTATCAATCTTTTTTAAACCCACACACTCGAAGTTGTAAATATTGATCCCTTATGGCGAGCGTCTCATACTTTCGTGACCACTCCCCAAAATATTGTATATAGAGTGACTTTAAAGTAGTGGGTGTCACGATTTACCCCAACAACCCAAAATATTGCATAGACAGAGACATCAAAGCATTAGGTCTGAAATCTTTCCCCCACTCCCCAAAATATTGAATATAAAGAGATCTAAATGCAGTGGCTATCAATATTTTTCTCTCTCACTACCACAAAGTTAAAAATATTGAGCCACTAAAGCAATGGATCTCAACCTTTCATGTCCAATTCCCACATTACAGTACATAAAGAGACCTTAAAGTAGAGGATCTCAACCTTTCCCTCCAACTCACAGAATTATTGTAAATACAGAGCCATGAAAGCAGTGGGTTTTAATCTTTTTCCCCTACACACCCAAAGTGGTAAATATTGATCCCTTAAAGGAGAGGGTGTCAGACTTTCGTGCCCACTTCCAAAAATATTGTAAAGACAGACACCTGAAAGCTGAGGGTTTTATCCTTTTTTTTTTACTCTCCTCACATTATTGTATATAAAAAGAAATTAAAGCAGTGGGTCTCAATCTTTCGCACCTACTCACAAAAATATTGTAAATACATAGCCATTAAAGCAGTGGATCTCAACCTTTCATGTCCAATTCCCACATTACTGTACATAAAGAGACCTTAAAGTAGAGGTTCTCAACTTTCCCTCCAACTCACAGAATTATTGTAAATACAGAGCCATGAAAGCAGTGGGTATTAATCTTTACCCCACACATACAAAGTTGAAAATATTGATCCCTTAAAGGAGAGGGTCTCAGACTTTGGTGCCCACTTCCAAAAATATTGTATAGACAGACACCTGAAAGCACTGGGTCTGATCCTTTTTCTTTAATCTCCTCACATGATTGTATATAAAAAGAAATTAAAGCAGTGGGTCTCAAGCTTTCGCACCTACTCACAAAAATATTGTAAATACAGAGCCATGAAAGCAGTGGGCATTTATCTTTTTTCCCCCACACACCCAAAGTTGTAAATATTGATCTCTTATGGAGAGCGTCTCATACTTTCGTGAGCACTACCCAAAATATTGTATATAGAGTGACTTTTAAGTAGTGGGTGTCATGCTTTCCCTCCAACACCTTAAAATATTACATAGACAAAGACATCAAAGCATTAGGTCTTAAACTTTTCCCCCATTACCCACAATATTGAATATAAATAGATCTGAATGCAGCGGCTATTAATCTTTTTCTCTGTCACTACCAGAAAGTTGTAAATATTGAGCCACCAAAGCAATGGATCTCAACCTTTCATGTCCAATTCCAACATTACAGTACATAAAGAGACCTTAAAGTAGAGGATCTCAACCTTTCCCTCCAACTGACAGAATTAATATAAATAAAGAGCAATGAAAGCAGTGGGTATTAATCTTTTTCCCCCACACACCTAAAGTTGTAACTATTGATCCCTTAAAGGAGAGGGTGTCAGACTTTCGTGCCCACTTCCAAAAATATTGTACAGACAGACACCTGAAAGCAGTGGGTCTGAATCCTTTTCTTTACTCTCCTCACATTACTGTACATAAAAAGAAATTAAAGCAGTGGGTCTCAGCCTTTCGCACCTACTCACATAAATATTGTAAATACAGAGCAATTAAAGCAGTGGGCATTTATCTTCTTTCCCCCACACACCCAAAGTTGTAAATATTGATCCAATAAAGGAGAGATTGTCAGACTTTCGTGCCCACTTCCAAAAATATTGTATAGACAGACACCTGAAAGCAGTGGGTCTCATCCTTTTTCTTTATGCTCCTCACATTATTGTATATAAAAAGAAATTAAAGCAGTGGGTTTCAACCTTTCTCACATACTCAGAAAAATATTGGAAATACATAGCCACTAAAACAATGGATCTCGAGCTTTCATGTCCAATTCCAACATTACAGTACATAAAGAGACCTTAAAGTAGAGGATCTCAACCTTTCCCTCCAACTCACAGAATTATTGTAAATACATAGACATGGGAACAGTGAGTATCAATCTTTTTTAAACCCACACACCCAAAGTTGTAAATATTGATCCCTTAAAGAAGAGCGTCTCAGAGCTTCGAGATCATTACCCAAAATATTGTACATACAGTAACTTTAAAGTAGTGGGTGTTATGCATTCCCCCCTACACCCTAAAATATTACATAGACAGAGACATCAAAGCATTAGGTCTGAAACTTTTCCCCATTCCCCACAATATTGAATATAAAAAGATCTAAATTCAGTGCCTATCAATCTTTTTCTCTCTCCTACGCACAAAGTTGTAAATATTGAGCAACTAAAGCAATGGATTTCAACCTTTCATGTCCAATTCCCACATTACTGTACATAAAGTGACCTTAAAGTAGAGGATCTCAACCTTTCCCTCCAAGTCACAGAATTATTGTAAATACAGAGCCATGAAAGCAGTGGGTATTAATAATTTTCCCCCCCACCCAAAGTTGTAAATATTGATCCTTTAAAGGAGGGGGTCTCCAAATTCCATGCCCACTTCCCAAAATATTGAATATACAGAGACCTGAGAGCAGTGCGTTTCAAATTTCCCACCTACTCAAAAAAATATTGGAAATAAAGATTCATTGAAACAGTGGGTATTAATCATTTTCCCCCACCCACCCAAAGTTCCAAATATATTGTAAATACAGACACATTAAAGCAATGGATCTCAACCTTTCATGTCCAATTCCCACATTACAGTACATAAAGAGACCTTAAAGTAGAGGATCTCAACCTTTCCCTCCAACTCACAGAATTATTGTAAATACAGAGCCATGAAAGCAGTGGGTTTTATTCTTTTTCCCCTACACACCCAAAGTGGTAAATATTGATCCCTTAAAGGAGAGGGTGTCAGACTTTCGTGCCCACTTCCAAAAATATTGTAAAGACAGACACCTGAAAGCTGAGGGTTTTATCCTTTTTTTTTTACTCTCCTCACATTATTGTATATAAAAAGAAATTAAAGCAGTGGGTCTCAATCTTTCGCACCTACTCACAAAAATATTGTAAATACATAGCCATTAAAGCAGTGGATCTCAACCTTTCATGTCCAATCCCCACATTATTGTATATAAAGAGACCATAAAGCAAAGGATCTCAATCTTTTCTTCCAACTCACAGAAATGTTGTAAATGCATAGACATGGAAGCAGTGAGTATCAATCTTTTTTAAACCCACACACTCGAAGTTGTAAATATTGATCCCTTATGGAGAGCGTCTCATACTTTTGTGACCACTCACCAAAATATTGTATATAGAGTGACTTCAAAGTAGTGGGTGTCACGATTTACCCCAACAACCCAAAATATTGCATAGACAGAGACATCAAAGCATTAGGTCTGAAATCTTTCCCCCACTCCCCAAAATATTGAATATAAAGAGATCTAAATGCAGTGGCTATCAATATTTTTCTCTCTCACTACCACAAAGTTAAAAATATTGAGCCACTAAAGCAATGGATCTCAACCTTTCATGTCCAATTCCCACATTACTGTACATAAAGAGACCTTAAAGTAGAGGTTCTCAACTTTCCCTCCAACTCACAGAATTATTGTAAATACAGAGCCATGAAAGCAGTGGGTATTAATCTTTACCCCACACATACAAAGTTGAAAATATTGATCCCTTAAAGGAGAGGGTCTCAGACTTTGGTGCCCACTTCCAAAAATATTGTATAGACAGACACCTGAAAGCACTGGGTCTGATCCTTTTTCTTTAATCTCCTCACATGATTGTATATAAAAAGAAATTAAAGCAGTGGGTCTCAAGCTTTCGCACCTACTCACAAAAATATTGTAAATACAGAGCCATGAAAGCAGTGGGCATTTATCTTTTTTCCCCCACACACCCAAAGTTGTAAATATTGATCTCTTATGGAGAGCGTCTCATACTTTCGTGAGCACTACCCAAAATATTGTATATAGAGTGACTTTTAAGTAGTGGGTGTCATGCTTTCCCTCCAACACCTTAAAATATTACATAGACAAAGACATCAAAGCATTAGGTCTTAAACTTTTCCCCCATTACCCACAATATTGAATATAAATAGATCTGAATGCAGCGGCTATTAATCTTTTTCTCTGTCACTACCAGAAAGTTGTAAATATTGAGCCACCAAAGCAATGGATCTCAACCTTTCATGTCCAATTCCAACATTACAGTACATAAAGAGACCTTAAAGTAGAGGATCTCAACCTTTCCCTCCAACTGACAGAATTAATATAAATAAAGAGCAATGAAAGCAGTGGGTATTAATCTTTTTCCCCCACACACCTAAAGTTGTAACTATTGATCCCTTAAAGGAGAGGGTGTCAGACTTTCGTGCCCACTTCCAAAAATATTGTACAGACAGACACCTGAAAGCAGTGGGTCTGAATCCTTTTCTTTACTCTCCTCACATTACTGTACATAAAAAGAAATTAAAGCAGTGGGTCTCAGCCTTTCGCACCTACTCACATAAATATTGTAAATACAGAGCAATTAAAGCAGTGGGCATTTATCTTCTTTCCCCCACACACCCAAAGTTGTAAATATTGATCCAATAAAGGAGAGATTGTCAGACTTTCGTGCCCACTTCCAAAAATATTGTATAGACAGACACCTGAAAGCAGTGGGTCTCATCCTTTTTCTTTATGCTCCTCACATTATTGTATATAAAAAGAAATTAAAGCAGTGGGTTTCAACCTTTCTCACATACTCAGAAAAATATTGGAAATACATAGCCACTAAAACAATGGATCTCGAGCTTTCATGTCCAATTCCAACATTACAGTACATAAAGAGACCTTAAAGTAGAGGATCTCAACCTTTCCCTCCAACTCACAGAATTATTGTAAATACATAGACATGGGAACAGTGAGTATCAATCTTTTTTAAACCCACACACCCAAAGTTGTAAATATTGATCCCTTAAAGAAGAGCGTCTCAGAGCTTCGAGATCATTACCCAAAATATTGTACATACAGTAACTTTAAAGTAGTGGGTGTTATGCATTCCCCCCTACACCCTAAAATATTACATAGACAGAGACATCAAAGCATTAGGTCTGAAACTTTTCCCCATTCCCCACAATATTGAATATAAAAAGATCTAAATTCAGTGCCTATCAATCTTTTTCTCTCTCCTACGCACAAAGTTGTAAATATTGAGCAACTAAAGCAATGGATTTCAACCTTTCATGTCCAATTCCCACATTACTGTACATAAAGTGACCTTAAAGTAGAGGATCTCAACCTTTCCCTCCAAGTCACAGAATTATTGTAAATACAGAGCCATGAAAGCAGTGGGTATTAATAATTTTCCCCCCCACCCAAAGTTGTAAATATTGATCCTTTAAAGGAGGGGGTCTCCAAATTCCATGCCCACTTCCCAAAATATTGAATATACAGAGACCTGAGAGCAGTGCGTTTCAAATTTCCCACCTACTCAAAAAAATATTGGAAGTAAAGATTCATTGAAACAGTGGGTATTAATCTTTTTTCCCCACCCACCCAAAGTTCCAAATATATTGTAAATACAGACACATTAAAGCAATGGATCTCACCCTTTCATGTCCAATTCCCACATTACAGTACATAAAGAGACCTTAATGTAGAGGATCTCAACCTTTCCCTCCAACTCACAGAATTATTGTAAATACAGAGCCATGAAAGCAGTGGGTTTTAATCTTTTTCCCCTAAACACCCAAAGTGGTAAA
Organism: Narcine bancroftii; assembly: GCF_036971445.1. Classification (NCBI taxonomy): domain Eukaryota; kingdom Metazoa; phylum Chordata; class Chondrichthyes; order Torpediniformes; family Narcinidae; genus Narcine; species Narcine bancroftii. The sequence goes on from NW_027211801.1 coordinate 1,903,427, forward strand.
TATTGATCCCTTAAAGGAGAGGGTGTCAGACTTTCGTGCACACTTCCAAAAATATTGTAAAGACAGACACCTGAAAGCTGAGGGTCTTATCCTTTTTTTTTACTCTCCTCACATTATTGTATATAAAAAGAAATTAAAGCAGTGGGTCTAAATCTTTCGCACCTACTCACAAAAATATTGTAAATACATAGCCATTAAAGCAGTGGATCTCAACCTTTCATGTCCAATCCCCACATTATTGTATATAAAGAGACCATAAAGCAAAGGATCTCAATCTTTTCTTCCAACTCACAGAAATATTGTAAATGCATAGACATGGAAGCAGTGAGTATCAATCTTTTTTAAACCCACACACTCGAAGTTGTAAATATTGATCCCTTATGGAGAGCGTCTCATACTTTCGTGACCACTCCCAAAAATATTGTATATAGAGTGACTTTAAAGTAGTGGGTGTCACGATTTACCCCAACAACCCAAAATATTGCATAGACAGAGACATCAAAGCATTAGGTCTGAAATCTTTCCCCCACTCCCCAAAATATTGAATATAAAGAGATCTAAATGCAGTGGCTATCAATATTTTTCTCTCTCACTACCACAAAGTTAAAAATATTGAGCCACTAAAGCAATGGATCTCAACCTTTCATGTCCAATTCCCACATTACTGTACATAAAGAGACCTTAAAGTAGAGGTTCTCAACTTTCCCTCCAACTCACAGAATTATTGTAAATACGGAGCCATGAAAGCAGTGGGTATCAATCTTTTTTAAACCCACACACCCAAAGTTGTAAATATTGATACCTTAAAGGAAAGCGTCTCAGACCTTCGTGACCACTACACAAAATATTGTAAATACAGTGACTTTAAAGTAGCGGTTGTCACCCTTTCCCCCCAACACCCCAGAATATTGCATAGACAATGTCATCAAAGCATTAGGTCACAAACTTTTCCCCCCTCTCCCCACAATATTGTTTTTAAAGAGATCTAAATGCAGTGGGTATCAATCTTTTTCTCTGTCATTACCACAAAGTTGTAAATATTGAGCCACTAAAGCAATGGATTGCAATCTTTCATGTCTAATCGCCACATTATTGTATATAAAGTGACCTAAAGCAGAGGATCTCAACCTTTCATGTCCAATCCCCACATTATTGTAAATAAAGAGACCATAAACCAAAGGATCTCAACCTTTCCTTCCAACTCACAGAAATATTGTAAATACATAGACATGGAAGAAGTGAGTATCAATCTTTTTTAAACCCAAACACCCGAAGTTGTAAATATTGATCCCTTAAAGGAGAAGGTCTCAGACATTCGTACCCACTTCCAAAAATGTTCTTTGGACAGAGACCTGAAAGCAGTGGGTCTGATCCTTTTTCTTTACTCTCCTCACATTATTGTATATAAAAAGCAATTAAAGCAGTGGGTGTCAACCTTTTGCACCTATTAACAAAAATATTGTAAATACAGAGCAATTAAAGCAGTGGATCCTAACCTTACATGTCCAATCCCCACATTATTGTATATAAAGAGATCATAAAGCAAAGGATCTCAACCTTTCCTTCCATCTCACAGAAATATTGTAAATACATAGACATGGAAGTAGTGAGTATCAATCTTTTTTAAACCCACACACCCGAAGTTGTAAATATTGATCCCTTATGGAGAGCATCTCATACTTTCGTGACCACTAACCAAAATATTGTATATAGAGTGACTGTAAAGAAGTGGGTGTCACGATTTACCCCCAACAACCCAAAATATTGCATAGACAGAGACATCAAAGCATTAGGTCTGAAACTTTTCCCCATTCCCCACAATATTGAATATAAAAAGATCTAAATTCAGTGCCTATCAATCTTTTTCTCTCTCCTACCCACAAAGTTGTAAATATTGAGCAACTAAAGCAATGGATTTCAACCTTTCATGTCCAATTCCCACATTACTGTACATAAAGTGACCTTAAAGTAGAGGATCTCAACCTTTCCCTCCAAGTCACAGAATTATTGTAAATACAGAGCCATGAAAGCAGTGGGTATTAATAATTTTCCCCCCCACCCAAAGTTGTAAATATTGATCCTTTAAAGGAGGGGGTCTCCAAATTCCATGCCCACTTCCCAAAATATTGAATATACAGAGACCTGAGAGCAGTGCGTTTCAAATTTCCCACCTACTCAAAAAAATATTGGAAATAAAGATTCATTGAAACAGTGGGTATTAATCTTTTTCCCCCACCCACCCAAAGTTCCAAATATATTGTAAATACAGACACATTAAAGCAATGGATCTCAACCTTTCATGTCCAATTCCCACATTACAGTACATAAAGAGACCTTAAAGTAGAGGATCTCAACCTTTCCCTCCAACTCACAGAATTATTGTAAATACAGAGCCATGAAAGCAGTGGGTTTTAATCTTTTTCCCCTACACACACAAAGTGGTAAATATTGATCCCTTAAAGGAGAGGGTGTCAGACTTTCGTGCCCACTTCCAAAAATATTGTAAAGACAGACACCTGAAAGCTGAGGGTTTTATCCTTTTTTTTTACTCTCCTCACATTATTGTATATAAAAAGAAATTAAAGCAGTGGGTCTCAATCTTTCGCACCTACTCACAAAAATATTGTAAATACATAGCCATTAAAGCAGTGGATCTCAACCTTTCATGTCCAATCCCCACATTATTGTATATAAAGAGACCATAAAGCAAAGGATCTCAATCTTTTCTTCCAACTCACAGAAATGTTGTAAATGCATAGACATGGAAGCAGTGAGTATCAATCTTTTTTAAACCCACACACTCGAAGTTGTAAATATTGATCCCTTATGGCGAGCGTCTCATACTTTCGTGACCACTCCCCAAAATATTGTATATAGAGTGACTTTAAAGTAGTGGGTGTCACGATTTACCCCAACAACCCAAAATATTGCATAGACAGAGACATCAAAGCATTAGGTCTGAAATCTTTCCCCCACTCCCCAAAATATTGAATATAAAGAGATCTAAATGCAGTGGCTATCAATATTTTTCTCTCTCACTACCACAAAGTTAAAAATATTGAGCCACTAAAGCAATGGATCTCAACCTTTCATGTCCAATTCCCACATTACAGTACATAAAGAGACCTTAAAGTAGAGGATCTCAACCTTTCCCTCCAACTCACAGAATTATTGTAAATACAGAGCCATGAAAGCAGTGGGTTTTAATCTTTTTCCCCTACACACCCAAAGTGGTAAATATTGATCCCTTAAAGGAGAGGGTGTCAGACTTTCGTGCCCACTTCCAAAAATATTGTAAAGACAGACACCTGAAAGCTGAGGGTTTTATCCTTTTTTTTTTACTCTCCTCACATTATTGTATATAAAAAGAAATTAAAGCAGTGGGTCTCAATCTTTCGCACCTACTCACAAAAATATTGTAAATACATAGCCATTAAAGCAGTGGATCTCAACCTTTCATGTCCAATCCCCACATTATTGTATATAAAGAGACCATAAAGCAAAGGATCTCAATCTTTTCTTCCAACTCACAGAAATTTTGTAAATGCATAGACATGGAAGCAGTGAGTATCAATCTTTTTTAAACCCACACACTCGAAGTTGTAAATATTGATCCCTTATGGAGAGTGTCTCATACTTTCGTGACCACTCACCAAAATATTGTATATAGAGTGACTTCAAAGTAGTGGGTGTCACGATTTACCCCAACAACCCAAAATATTGCATAGACAGAGACATCAAAGCATTAGGTCTGAAATCTTTCCCCCACTCCCCAAAATATTGAATATAAAGAGATCTAAATGCAGTGGCTATCAATATTTTTCTCTCTCACTACCACAAAGTTAAAAATATTGAGCCACTAAAGCAATGGATCTCAACCTTTCATGTCCAATTCCCACATTACTGTACATAAAGAGACCTTAAAGTAGAGGTTCTCAACTTTCCCTCCAACTCACAGAATTATTGTAAATACAGAGCCATGAAAGCAGTGGGTATTAATCTTTACCCCACACATACAAAGTTGAAAATATTGATCCCTTAAAGGAGAGGGTCTCAGACTTTTGTGCCCACTTCCAAAAATATTGTATAGACAGACACCTGAAAGCACTGGGTCTGATCCTTTTTCTTTAATCTCCTCACATGATTGTATATAAAAAGAAATTAAAGCAGTGGGTCTCAAGCTTTCGCACCTACTCACAAAAATATTGTAAATACAGAGCCATGAAAGCAGTGGGCATTTATCTTTTTTCCCCCACACACCCAAAGTTGTAAATATTGATCTCTTATGGAGAGCGTCTCATACTTTCGTGAGCACTACCCAAAATATTGTATATAGAGTGACTTTTAAGTAGTGGGTGTCATGCTTTCCCTCCAACACCTTAAAATATTACATAGACAAAGACATCAAAGCATTAGGTCTTAAACTTTTCCCCCATTACCCACAATATTGAATATAAATAGATCTGAATGCAGCGGCTATTAATCTTTTTCTCTGTCACTACCAGAAAGTTGTAAATATTGAGCCACCAAAAGCAATGGATCTCAACCTTTCATGTCCAATTCCAACATTACAGTACATAAAGAGACCTTAAAGTAGAGGATCTCAACCTTTCCCTCCAACTGACAGAATTAATATAAATAAAGAGCAATGAAAGCAGTGGGTATTAATCTTTTTCCCCCCACACACCTAAAGTTGTAACTATTGATCCCTTAAAGGAGAGGGTGTCAGACTTTCGTGCCCACTTCCAAAAATATTGTACAGACAGACACCA